>NC_143067.1:22885757-23188787 GCF_052426305.1 Pelodiscus sinensis | reverse complement strand
TGGGAGGTGCAACCTGTACTAGACATCTTCAGAGATATGCTTCTGTATTGAGAGATCATGTTCTTTCAGGCATGGACCAGTCCTACTATGTGTTTGTACAGCACTGTGCACAACAGGATCCTGATCTCAGCTGATCTCTAGGCACTACTGTAGTACAAATAAATATACTGGTATATGTTGTCTCTGTGTCAGCCATTCAGGGAAAACACCTTCCCATCCACATTTTTGGAAAAGGTCTAACAAAGAAAACATTCTCCCTATTTTTTCCCCAGATCCACCCAATGTCTGGAGGCTATTTCCTGTGAAATGAAGAGGCACAGGCATATTCTGAAATCCTTGAAACCTAGCTTATATACCATCTTGTCACATACACTTAACAGCGATGGATGCAAAACTTTTGCTGGAACTGACAACCAATTTATTGAAGAAATATGGATTTTTCTCCATCTGGAAATGGTTTTGTGTCTCTTACACAGGTTTGTCCTGGACAGAATTCTGATTTCAGCCTTTCCTTAAGCGCCAGAATTTGATGACCTTTGGGCCAGAGTTGTCAGCATGGTCCATGACAGAGACAGCACCCTGCCATGAAATGCAGCTCAAGACTGTGGTCCTTGCCCCAAAGTTAAAGAATGGTGAGGGACTGGATATTGATGCATATGCACCTCAAATGTGTACAGCTTTATACAAATTGTGACCAGTAAATTTGTCTAGCTAGCCAAACATCAGCATGATTAACAGTTAAAACTAGGGGCATAAATGTCTCCTTTAATCTTTTCCAACCATGTGCAGAATACATTTTTATGTGCACAGAGGCATGGGCAAACATACACCACCAGGAGAAAAAAACGAGTTGTGGGTGTTTTGCTAATTGGCTGGGCAACATTTGAACCTCTCCTGGGGGACCACAAGTACATAGTTTATAGGAACAATGGGCATAATCCTGCCTGGTATCCCCAATGAGTTTGATGTGCATGAGGCAGGGTCAAACCTAGAAACTAATAATTTCCTAGCCTTGAGTCCTGCCTTCATGTACAAAACACAATGCAGACTGGAAGGAAGTTTGCTTGTGTTTTTTTAAGGGTAAAAATTAGTCTACATTAAATGTTCCTTAGAAATAATTGTGCAAAACTTCCTCATAAACACTGGTTTTATTTACTCATATCATTGCCCTGGGCTTTTTTGCAGGGTACATTTCTGAGTGACTTGCTCATTGCTTTGCAACTTCTTTACAATATAGTTCATGTTTGCCCCATTTTTGCTCTGCTGTGGCAGTAAAATAAGGAAAGGAAGGGAAGGAAATCAAATCATTCTTTAAAAAAATGGATTTAACGTATGGTTGTAGGAAAAGAAATGACTGTAAAAATGACATAGCAGGTTTCCATACTATAATCTCCCAGGGTATGTCTACACTACCCCGCTAGTTTGAACTAGCGGGGTAATGTAGGCATACCGCACATGCAAATGAAGCCCGGGATTTGAATTTCCCAGGCTTCATTTGCATAAGACGGGTGCCGCCATTTTCAAATCCCGGCTAGTTCGAACCCCGTGCCGCGCGGCTACACGCGGCACGGAGTAGCTAGTTCGGATTAGGCTTCCTAATCCGAACTAGCTGTACTCCTCATTCCACGAGGAGTACAGCTAGTTTGGATTAGAAGCCTAATCCGAACTAGCTACTCCGTGCCGCGTGTAGCCGTACGGCATGGGGTTCGAACTAGCCGGGATTTAAAAATGACGGCACCCGGCTTATGCAAATGAAGCCCGGGAAATTCAAATCCCGGGCTTCATTTGCAAGTGCGGTATGCCTACATTACCCCGCTAGTTCGAATTAGCGGGGTAGTGTAGACATACCCCCAATAACCTGTATTTCATATTTGTTCATCATAGAATTCAAAAGATATTTTCATCATCCAACTCTGGAATAGGAAAATCCAGAAGAGTAGCTCTGTGCGTTTTCCCTTTTGTTCTGTGTTTGTACAGAGACTAGCACAGTGGGGTCCCGATTTTTGAGGGGAGGGTCCAGTACTGTTCTCAATAGTACTCAGGGCTGGCCATACCATGAGGAGAATTGAGGCAGCTGCCTCAGGTGCCAGACTGTGGGGGGAGGAGGTGCCACTAGGACCCAGAGTGTAGAAAATTGTGTCTGCTGCAAAGACATGAGAGGAGTAGAACAGAAAGAAGGCAAAATTAAGACCTTTCAAAATTTTGGCCCAAGCGAGGGGGCACGGGGGCATCATTTGAGCTCCCCACCTCAGGTGCCAAAATGTTGTGGGCCGGCCCTGGTAGTACTACTAATAATATGACTTTAACAGCATCCCCAGTAATGTAGAAGAAAGTCTGTTTCATGCTCTGCAAGTCAGGATGATGATGTGCCAAGCAACAAACAAACAAACAAACAAAAACAATCCCCCCCCCCCCACCCTGTGTTACCAAAACCAATGAAGAGAACACACAGGACCACCTGCACTTTCTCAGCCCTGCCCAAGGTTAGGCTAGGGGAACTGCTGCTGGAATGACCATTTAGTTTTACAGTTTTCAGATACAACAGTGATAGGAGAGCCATCCCGTCCAAAGGACAGTTTGGGGTGGCCGTTCTAAGCCCCATGCTTTGACTGACCTCACAGTGGCCACCTCAGCCACCCTATGGAGTTATGAGGAATGAGTGAATGAGTCACCAGGATGAGGAAGGAGGGAGGCCAACCCCTGCTGTAGCCCCATGCCAGGACCCTTGGTAATCCCCTCGCTCACATTGCTTGGGGGAAGGTGCTTTGGGCAAGGGGGTGGAGAAGGTCGGGAAGGGACAGCAGGATTGGGGCTTGTGAGCATGAGTGGAGCAGGGGTGGGTGGGATGGAGCAGAGGCAGGGTAGGATGGGGCCTATAGCAAGAGGGGCTGTCTTGGATCCTGCACTTAGGGCACTGGGCTGGAGATTGTCACAGACCCTGTGCCCCCAAGGAGATGGCCCTGGTGATAGGTACATTATACATACTCTTGGATGGGCAGATTAGAATCCAATTTCCCGAAGGTGCTCTGCCTCTGCTGCCAGGTTAAAATATAGTTAGTTTAATCGAGAAGGCGAAAGAATATGATGGGAAGGCCCCCAGTGAGTACATGTGTGAAGTAAAAGAGATTCAGTTTAAACATTTGATATAGATGCCTCTGTGAATGTAACTATGGAATCATAGGTTCGTAGAAATGTAAGACTGGAAAGGAACTTAAGAAGTTATCAAGTCTTGCCCCTCTGCACTGTGGCAGGATGAAGTAAATCTGAACCATCCTGTTTTTGTCCAACCTGTTTTTTAAAAGCACCTATTATGGGGATTTCACAAACACCCTTGGAAGCCTATTTCAGAGCTTAACTACTCTGACAATTAGAATGTATTTCCAAATATCTGACTTAAATCTCCCTTGTGCAGATGAAGTCTATTGCTACTTATCCTACCTTCAGTGGACATGGAGAACAATTGATCAGAGTCCCCTTTATAGCAGCTCTTAAAATATTTTAAAAACTGTTATCAGCTCCCCAAGCAGTCTTCTTTTCTGAAGACTCAACATGCCCAGTTGCATTAGGTCATGTTTTCTGAACCTTTTACCATTTTTGTTTGTCTCCTTTGGTCTCTCTCCAGTTTGGGCACATCCTTCCTAAAGTGTAGCACCCAGAATTGGGCCCAGAACTTCAGTTGAGGCTTCACCAGGGCAGAGTAGGGCGAGGAAATTACCGTCTGTGTCTTCACACTGTTGACTTGTTGTCAATTGGTGGTCCACTGTAACTCCGATATCCTTTTTTCAGCAGTACTACCTACAAGGCATGCACTCTGCAATTCGTAGCTGTGCATTTGAGATTTCCTTCCCCAGTGAAATTTCTTGTAATAGTGTGTATTCAGTTTCATCTTACTGAATTCAGACCAGTTCTCCAGTTTGTCAAGGTCATTTGGAATTCGAATCCTGTCCTCTATGGTATTTGCCGCCTTTCCCAGCTGTAATCTGTAAATTTTATAAGCAAACTCTCCACTCCATTAGCTAAGACGTTAATGAAAATATTGAACAATACTAGACCCTAGCAGTGTTCCCTCTAAGCTGCGGGGCAGGACAGCTTCATGGGTGATTAATCAGCCCTTCCCAGTCAGAGGTTCAGGGCTCCATGCATGGAGCTGACTGACTGGGTGGGGCTGCTTAATCAACTGTGGAGCTATGCTGCCCGCAGTTTAAAGGGAACACTGCCCAGATCTAACTTCTCTGGGATTCCATTCAGAGGTGACTTGTACCTGAAGAGAGAGGGTGCAAAAAAGGCCACCCAGAAGTGCCTGAAGGAGGAGGATGAGGGTGAAGGTACTCCATTTAGGAATTAAAATTTGGTAGGGGCACAGGGTGGCAGTGCACCTCCTGAATGCTACCACGAGTCTCCTATGAACCCACTATATATGCTCTCCCAGAGTGATGTGTAACATCATTATGAGTTTCCTGGCCACAATTGACTTTTAAATTGTGATCCACACTTATCATGCCTTACAATAGTCCTTCCCTACCCTGGCCCATCTGACTTTTACAGGAGACCGATAAAAATGGGAAGAAACATACAGGTGTTGTTCAGGAGAATAGACTAAGTGAAAACAGAGGTCCTTGCTGGTTTTAATATCTGAATATTCACCTGTTTGGCTGCATGGGTGGCTATTTTCTTTTGAGTACAGTGGTAATGGGGGAGATCAAATATATATGTCCCAAAGCACCTTTAAAAGTATATTGTACTTGCTTTTCATAGAATCATAGAATCATAGAATCATAGAATAATAGGACTGGAAGGGACCTCGAGAGGTCATCGAGTCCAGCCCCCCGCCCTCAAGGCAGGATCAAGCTCCGTCTACACCATCCCTGACAGATGTCTATCTAACCTGTTCTTAAATATCTCCAGAGAGGGAGATTCCACCACCTCCCTTGGCAATTTATTCCAATATTTGACCACCCTGACAGTTAGGAATTTTTTCCTAATGTCCAATCTAAACCTCCCCTTCCCAGTTCTGCCAGTGTCTGAAAAAGTCCTATGAAAAAGTCTATGGAGAAGACTGCCAGTTGTGAGGGTGTATTGTGGTGGCTTCTATTAATATGAACAGTTGCCCATTAGGAAGTGAATTGAAAGCAGCAACTCATTTCGTATTGGCTAATAAACTACGATAGGAAAGCAAAATCTTTATTCCCAAACACTTTGAAAGAGTCTGTGTTATTTTTTCAGTACTCTACGCCCATAACTAATCAACTTTGTTGGTCTCCCCATGTATGTATTTTATCCTAACTGCCCTGCCAGCTGCCATTTGAACAATCTCTGCTCATTCAAGGCACTGAACAGAACTGAGCAGAGAGGTGCATTGACAGTTCTGGCACAAGCCAAAACTGAGAGACACTGGCAGAACTGTTAGTATTGGGCATATGACTGAAATAGTTGGATCTGTAAAGTCAGGCTTTGGAAGCATTAGCCAAATTATTTATTTACTGGGATTGTGGTAGCACCCAGAATGAGCTAGGTGCTTTCCAAATGCGCTGGAAGACACAATCCCTGCTCTGAAGAGCTTGCAAAGTACATATCACACCCATGGTATGTGTGTCTCATTTCCATTTATATACTACACTCTGGCCAGCTGGAAAGCAGCCCACTCCTCCTCTCAGAGTTGGGAACCTGTTGGAGGTATACCTGGGAGAGTGGAAGGGATGGGGAAAACATGAGACTCCAAAGATTCCTGTGCAGCTCTTGTAGCTGGAGTAACTTAGAGCCATGACAGTCCATGTTCAGGGGAGTGGAAATGTAGGTGAGGGCCACACTCTCTTGGTGTGGTTGATGATCTGGCCATCTGTACCCTCTGCTGAGCATACTGTTGGTACTTATTGCATTCATAGGTGCTGGAACCAGGGATACCGGGGGTGTTGTTGCTTGAAATAGTTTCCATTATATACAGGGTTTCCAGTTTGGAGCAGTGGCTCTCAGCACCCTACTACACACATTGTTCCAGCGCCCCTGAATGTATAGCTAGGTTAAAGAGCCCCAAATTCACTCATTCATTTTATTTAAGGGTGGAGATGGCATGTAAGTAAAAATACATGTTAGAGCCTTGAGCATCTATATTCTAGTTGTTTAAAGTATTTACGTGGCTTCCATCTCCATAGCAACTGAGCGCCTCACGTTCTTTAATGCTTTTATCTTCACAACATCCCTGTCAGGCAGGACAGTGTAATTATCCTTATTTTACAGATGTGGAACTGAGGCACAGAGATACTGAGGGACTAGCAAGGAACTGATCTTAGATCACCAAATACAGGCAGTCCCTGAGTTACGCGGATCCGACTTATGTCGGATCTGCAGATACGAACGGGGATTTTCTCGCCCTGGAGGACTGGAGCAGCGGGACGCCTGATCCCGCCGCCCGCCTCCTCCGGGGCGAGAAAAGCTGCTCCCCATCTCCCTGGTCTGCTGCGGGAGCCAGCAGACCAGGGAGACGGGGAGCAAAGCGGCGCAGGACCCGGGGCCGGACCCGCGGCTGCTTCCAGCTGATCGGGAAGCGCAGCGGGTCCGGCCTGGGTCCTCCGCCGCTTTTCTCCGCGTCTCTCTGGTCTGCTGGGGGGGACGCAGCTAGTGCCCCCCTCAGCAGACCAGGGAGATGTGGAGCAAAGCCCGGGGCCTGTGGTAGAGCAGGTGGGGCGCTGCCGGTTGGTCCCACAGCACCGCTCCTTGGCGCTACTGGACCAACCGGGCAGCACCCCAGCTACTCTGCCCCAGGAGTCCTGATTCAGCCGCTGCTGATCAGTTTCAGCAGTGTCTGAATCAGGACGCCTGGGGCAGAGCAGCTGGGGTGCTGCTGGGTTGGTCCAGTAGCGCCGAGGAGCGGCCGCGCTACTGGACCAACCCAGCAGCACCCGAGCTGCTCTGCCCCAGGCGTCCCCAAGTTAGCCACAGCTGAAACTGACCAGCGGCTGACTACAGGAAGCCCGAGGCAGAGTTGCTCTGCCCCGGGCTTCCTGGAATCAGCTGCTGATCAGTTTCAGCAGCAGCTGACTTGGGGACGCCTGGGGTTCTTAAGTTGAATCTGTATGTAAGTCAGAACTGGTGTCCAGATTCAGCGGCTGAATCTGAACGCCAGTTCCGACTTACATACAGATTCAACTTAAGAACAAACCTACAGTCCCTATCTTGTACGTAACCCAGGGACTGCCTGTACTATGCAAGTACCCTAACCACTGGACCATCCCTTCTGTGTTTGCTGTGCCCAGGTGTAAATGACAATTATTATTTATTATTCACCTTGGACATAGTTGTAACAGTTAATGTCAGTGATGAAGCCAGATCTCCTTCCTTTATTTCTCCTGTTCTACATTGGCTTGCCTGTTGTATGCGTGAGAGGCTTGTAATCTCACAGAACAGAGTATGATTCTCACCATTTAACTGAAGCAACGGGGTCAAAGTGCAAGAAGATCTTGTAAACAGATTAAGGAGCTGCTGGAAAGGCTAAAGGCATCATAAGTCTTTACATTCCCAAAATGCTGTGTTAAACGATAGCCCAAGGATGTACTTAACTCCATAGAAAATGGAGGTCAAGTGAAGTTGCAGTGTTTCAGATGTAATCAGCCTGGAAATGTAGCTGCTCACAAAAGTGTACTATGAAGGCATTCAAATGTGAGCATTCCCTCTCGGCAGAAACGCCCAACCTGTTGCTAGTTTTTCAGGAGCTGCCATGTTTGCTTTGTAGTATCAGAGAGTGAGACTTTAATTCAGTTTAGTTTAGAATCCAGGGAGTGCTTTTGCCAGAAGGTTTTGGGATGTCATTTTAAAGAGATTTTAATGTTCACTTCTTTTCTTTTTAAGTAACTCAGTCATGTGTATATTGATATTTAGTCCCTCAACAATCAATCCAGCCAGTTATGAAGTATGGGTGGTTTTCTAATCTGGCAGGATGTGAAGTAGGACTGAAGTACCAAGCTAAGTATCTTCCCCTAGCCAAGCAGGTGCCATGATATATGGTGTATCTCAAACTACCAGCACATCTTGGGAGAGCACCATGTCACCAATGAAACAAGCTGCTTTCCATCTCAGTCTGGTCTCAGATCTCTAGTCTACACTAGGAAGTTATTTTGAAATAACTCCCTTTATTTTGAAATAACAAGCAGAGTGTCCACACTACTAAGACCGTTATTTCAAAATAAGGGGCTGGTTATTTTGAAATAATAACTCCTACTTTCCACGAGGAATAACGCTTATTTAGAAACAGTTATTTCAAAATAGTAGTA
This sequence comes from Pelodiscus sinensis, assembly GCF_052426305.1. Taxonomy (NCBI): domain Eukaryota; kingdom Metazoa; phylum Chordata; order Testudines; family Trionychidae; genus Pelodiscus; species Pelodiscus sinensis. The sequence goes on along the minus strand of NC_143067.1, from coordinate 23,180,523 downwards.
GTGTGGATGCTCCACTGCTGCTATTTCAAAATAACTACTCCCAGAGTCATTCAAAGAAATGCGACGAAGAGTCCTGTGGCACCTCATTCAAAGAAATGACTCCCCAGTGTTTCCTGGGGCTCTAAGTCGAGGTAGCACGTCCACACTAACGGAGCCTGCCTTGTACTAATTGTGAAGCTTCCCTGTAGAGTGGACACGCTATTTTGAAATAGTTATTTTGGAAGATATTATTTCAAAATAAGTTATTTTGAAATAATTTCCTAGTGTGCACATGCCCAGAAAGATCTCACCTTTTGAGGGATCTTTTAAGGCAGCAGAGAGACTTCTAGAGGCTAAGCTGAATAATGGCAAGTGAAAGGAGTTTGCCCATGTTTTGTTAGCTTCTCCTTTGGCAAAAGGGAAGAGACTGAACCTTTTAGTCTGAGTTTATGTTGGATTAGGAGACCAGCAAACAGGAAAAGAACAAAGGTAAAATCTTTGAGAAAGAACATATTCAGCAGTAGATTCTGGAATCTCCACAACCACTTAGAGAAACAAACCAATGACAAATTTATGTTATGCATTGACAGCTTGGAATTTTTGTGTGTAAAACACCATTTTTAATTATGTGGCGCTGTCAGAAATGTATGTTTTGTCAGGGAGCCTGACTTTTTTCCCACGCAGGGACTGGTGGTTATTGCGTGTAAAATCAGTATTTATTGCTGGATTTAGACTCTGTACGTCTCCAGAATGAAGAAAGACGCATTTTATTTTTAAATTAAAATAAAATTTACTCTCAAGGAGAGCAATATGGATTCAGTTTTCATAGAGACATACATTTTGACCCAGAATTCTGTCTGTTGAATGGTTTACTAGGAGATGTGGTCTCCAGTAGAGTTTTCAGGTTTTTTCACTAAACGTTGGCTAATTGAAATACACTTAAACTTCCGTACTCTGTGTGTCCCTAGTCTGGGAACATCTGTGGTGCAGAGGAGGAAGTGGCTGTGTGTGCTACCTCTCCTCCTTTCCCCCGGAGAGGGGAATGGCAGCAAACAAAGCTACTTCTCAGCCCTGATGCTTTTCCCTGATGCTCCCATAGCAGGAGAGGATGGTGCTTGGGAGCAGTGGGGAGCACAGAGTCATATGTGCTCTCGGAGTGGGTATGTTTCCCAGGGTATGCCAGATTAAAGAGATTCAACTGTTTTTTAGTTTCTTAGGCTGAGGCTTCAAATCCAGCCTCTGCTCTTGGGCATCCTGCTCTGAGGCAGGAATATATACCTCCACTAATTATAATGCTGTGCCACCTGTTAAAGTCAGAGAGTAGATATTAACTTCTTGAGGAGTAGTTATTAATGGTTCACAATCATGCTGGAAGGGCATAACAAGTGGGGTTCCGCAGGGGTCTGTTTTGGAACTAGTTCTGTTCAATATCTTCATCAATGATTTACATGATGACAGAGAGAGTATGATTATTAAGTTTACAGATGGTACCAAGCTGGGAGAGGTTGCAAGTGCTTTGGAGGATAGTCATAATTCAAAATGATTTGGGCAAACTAGAGAAATGGTCTGAGGTAAACAGGATGAAGTTTAATAAGGACAAATGCAAAGTGCTCCACTTATGAAGGAACAATTAATTTCATACATACAGAATGGGAAGTGATTGTCTAGGAAGGAGTACTGCGGAAAGGATTTACGGATCATAGTGGGCCACAAGTTAAACATGAAGAAACAGTGTGTGTCTGTTGCAAAAAATGCAAACATGATTCTGGGATGCATTAATAGGAGTGTTGTGAGCAAGACATGAGAAGTCATTCTTCCTCTCTACTCTGCACTGATTAGGTCTCAACTGAAGTATTGTGTTCAGTTCTGGGCACCACATTTCAAGAAAGATATGGAGAAATTGGAGAAGGTCCAAAGAAGAGCAACAAAAAATATTAAAGGTCTAGAAAACATGAGCTATGTGGGAAGAATTGGGCTTTACTTTGAGAACTAAAGTAAATTGAAATACAGAAGCACTGTTTAAATCACCAACCCCAAATGATCAATAATTGGAATCATGTCCACCAGAAGAATCTCCAGATTGTCTTAAAAAAACTAGAGATGATTAAAATAATAAATGTGGATGATTTGTATTTGTTTTCTGGATTTTGAGACTTCAGGATTCATGTTTTCAAGCTTTTCTGCTTGAAGTTTTTACTTTAAATGCAAAAATCAGTTCTCACAGGATTTCAAAATCTGGGGCATTAAAAGAAAGCAAATAAAAGTAGAATTGGCAATACTGTGATCATGTCTGTCTAGATTTAGATCACACAGAGAAAAGGAATTAAGGGGAATCTCTCATCTTATTTATACTTGAAGAATCACAGAGCTCCCATTGCTGTAGATTGTGGCGCTATAGTTGCATTGGTCCTACTATATTAGTCCTGGTCTACACTAAGACTTTATTCTGAAATGACACCCCTCCCCCCACAGTTCAAATTTATACATATTGTATCACCACTACCAAGCCTGTTATTTTAAAATAACGGGCAATGGAATTTTAATTGTACTCCTGCTTTTCACGAGGAGTAACGCTAATTCCGAAATAGTAATTTCAAAATGGTGGGAGCTCCGGTGCTTCTAATTTGAACTAATTGGCCTCAGCAGGCCTCCAACAGCTCCCAGGGTATGTCTACACTACAGCACTAATTCGAACTAACTTAATTCGAATTAGTTAATTCGAACTAAGCTAATTCGAACAAGTGCATCTAGACCTAAAAACTAGTTCGAATTAGCGTTTTGCTAATTCGAACTAGCATGTCCACATTAAGTGGACCCTGAACTGGGGTTAAGGATGGCCGGAAGCAGTGCCGGCAGGGCATCAGATGAGGACTTAGAGCTGCCTCAGGCTAGCCGAGGGCTGTGCTTAAAGGGACCCGACCCCCCACCGTGGACAGACAGTTCTCAGGGGTGCCCCGCTTGCAAAGCAGTCCTGGCTTGGATTGCCCGGAGTACCCACACTGGGCACATCACAGCACTCGGCCATCAGACCGGCTGCACTTGCCGCAGGCTGCCATCTGGGGAGAGGGGGCAATTGGGGGGCTGCAGGAGAGGTTCTACCCCCAGAAGCCTGCAGAGCCAGCCCAGTCCTCCCCATCGGGGGCTCGTACCCCATTCTTCCCTCCCCTCCTTCCACTTACCCCACTCTAGCCCCCCTTCCTGATGTACAAAATAAAGGACACGTGTGTTCAAAAATAGAAACTCTCTTTATTGAACAAAACTCAGGGAGACTGGGAAAAGGAGGTGGGAGAGGGGAAGAGAGAGGGTGGGAGAGGGGAGGGCAACTACAATGATCAGGGGTTGGGAACAGGTCCCATATGAAGAGAGGCTAAAGAGACTGGGACTTTTCAGCTTAGAAAAGAGGAGATGGAGGAGGGATATGATAGAGGTCTATAAAAGCACGAGAGAGGTGGAGAGTGTGCTTACAGAAAAGTTCTTCATTAGTTCCCATAATAGAAGGACTAGAGGACACCAAAGGAAAGGAATGGGTAGCAGGCTTCAAACTAATAACAGAAAGTTTTTCTTCACAAAGCAAAGAGTCAACCTGTGGAACTCCTTGCTGCAGGAGGCTGTGAAGGCTAGAACTAGAACAGAGTTTAAAGAGAAGTGAGATCAATTCATGGAGGTTGGGTCCATGGAGTGGTATTAGCCATGGGGTAGGAGTGGTGTCCCTGCCCGAAGTTTGTGGAAGGCTGGAGAGGGATGGCGCGAGACAAATGGCTTGGTCACTGTCTTTGGTCCATCCCCTTCAGGGTCCCTAGGGTTGGCCGCTGTCGGCAGACAGGCTACTGGGCTAGATGGATTTTTGGTCTGACCCAGTACGGCCATTCTAAGCTCAGGGCTCAGGGTCGGGGGTCTCAGTGGACCACCTTGATTTTCATGCAAACCTGCTCCTGGGTGGCCAGGCTGGCAGCTCTCCTGCTCTAGACGGCCGCTTTCCTGTGCCTAGTGTGGAGGTCGTGGATGAGGTCCACGATGTCTGCACTGGACCAGGCGGGTGCCCACCTCTTGTGGTCCTGGGAAAGCTCCTGGGAGCTGCCAGCCTGGTCCCGGGAAGAGGGGGAGTGCTGGGTGGCATCGGGTGGCTGGCTCAAGCTGTGCCAGGTGCAGGGTCTGCTGGCTGGGTGCTGGCAGGCTTGCACCTGGCATGGGCATCGTAGCCAGCCCGTGCCTCTTTAAGGGGTCCGGGGCCGGGAGGGGGGGCATAGAGTCTCCCTGGTGTTGGCCAGAGTGGCCACCAGGGAAAGCTGGGAAGGGCTAGCCTCCCACTAGTTCGAATTAAGGGGCTACACACCCCTTAATTCGAACTAGTAAGTTCGAACTAGGCTTAATAGACATACCCTTATAGACATACCCTTATAGACTAACAGATTTATTGGAGCATAAACTTTCATGGGGAAACACCCACTTTGTCAGATGCATGTGGGTCTTTGCCCATAAAAGCTTCTGTTCCAATAAGTTTACTTACGTGTTCTTCAGGTCAAAGACGTGCCAGGATCTGAAGAAGAGCTCTGTGTAAACTTGAAAGTGTGTCTCTCTCACCAGCAGAAGTTGATCCTATAAAGCAGCGTTTCCCAAACTATTGCACGGTACTGGGCCATGGGAAAAAAGTACTGGGCCTCAGCATAGCTGCCAGGGTGTTCTGGGCTCCCGCCAGAGGCGTAGCAAGGGGAGAGCAGGGAGAGGGCGGGGGTGGCAGGCTGCGCTGTGGGGGAAGGGCAGGGCACTGGGCTCACCTGGGCTGCAGGAGGAGGGAGGTGTCGGGAACCCAGCACTGGACTCAAGGGGAGGGAGGGAGGAAGGGGGCAGGGAATCAGCGCTGGGCTCAGCATTTCTGCGTGGTTTGAGGGGAGATGCATGGAAACGGAGCTCAGCTGGGCTGCGAGAGTGAAGAGGTTTGGGGTGCTGGGCTGAGCTGGGCTGGGCTGCAGGGGGTGGGAGGTGCAGCGCTCAGAACTCAGTTTGGTTGCAGGAGGAAGGAGGTGCTGGGAACCGGGGCTAGACTCAAGGGAAGGGAGGGGCAGAAAATCAGAGCAGTGCTCAGCAGTTTTGTGGGGCTTGGCAGGAGGTGCAGAGAAACGGGGCTCAGCTGTGCTGTGGGGGAGGCATGCAGGGAACCAGTGTGGGGCTCAACTGGGCTGAAGTGGATGGGGAAGGCATAGGGAACAGAAGGGCAGCTCAGCTGGTCTGTGAGGGGCTGCAGGGAACGGGTGCTGCACTCCCTTGGATTCTGGGGGATGGTTTTGGGGGAGGTGCAGGGAACCAGCGGGGGTGGGCAGCTCAGCTGGGTTGCAGGGGAAGGAGGCGCAAAGAAGCTTAGTGGGGAGGGGGGAACCAGGAGCCCTGAAATGACCTTCCCGGACCAAAAAATCCCTCATCTGGGACCAGTCAGACCCAGAGGGTGCCAGACCAGGGAGGTCCGACTCCTACCCAAGTCTCCTCCTTGCACCCTCCCTCCTAGCCAGATACCCTACCCCCAATCTGCTCCTGCTCCCACCTCCTGGAGTGCCCGTGTGATGCTTGGTCCCCAAGCCCTGGCCCGGGCTGGGTGGAGGATGCAGCCGGGTGAAACAGTGAATATTTACTCATTCTTTATTCTTTTTTTTATATGGGTTTATATTTTTGGGCTGCAAAAAACAGTACTGAAAATAAATGGGTTCCAAGTTAAGTAAAAAGTTTGGGAAACCCTGGTCTAGCCAACCTTCTATCCATCCCACGAGGAATAACGGGGCTGCCGACAAAGGGCTTTGATGTCGGCAGGGGAGCGTCCAGACTAGCGCGCTGAGCGGACAAACAGCTGATCAGCTGTTTGTCGGCTCAGCGCGGCAGCCATGTAAATTTAAATGAAGCCGGGATCATTTAAATCGCGGCTTCATTTGCCTTTGCCTATGTGTCTAATCTACATGCCTCTGACGACAGAGGCATGTAGTCTAGACACAGCCTTACAGTCCATTTATCCAATCCACATTCCCTTAACTTTCTGGCAAGAATATTGTAGGTGACCATATCAAAAGCTTTGCTAAAGCTGGCACTGGGGGCTTTGGGAGGACCAGAAACAACTTATTTGCATATTCATCATTTGCTTAATGAATATGCAAATATACAAATTAATGGTACCGGTCCTCCAAAAGCTCGTGAATGGATTTACTGGTCCCTGTGTCAAAAGTTTGGGAACCCCTGCTATAAAGGATAATACCTCACCCACCTTGTTTCTACAAAACCACCCCACATTTTGGCACCATTGACAAGCATGCATGAGGGTGGCCATAACCAGAAAAACAGGGGCTTCAGTCTAGCAGTTAGATGTGAGGTGGTTCCAAGACAGGAGCATCAAAGGATGATGTCTTACAGTATTTAGTTGGATCAAAAAGAGTTGTGTGTGGTGGGGCAGGGGACCTAGGAATGGAATAAGAGGTTTTACTTGTTAGGGCTCGTGTAATTTGGCAGAGATATGCATAATGGAGCAAACTTTCATGGGACCTCCTTAACCTGTGCCTGACTACAGCCGGTTCTGTCAACACTCCTCAACTATTGTCACTTACACAGTTTTAGACAAAAACAAAACTACACCCCATAGCCACGGACACTTGACATTTACCTGCTGCCCACAGCTGAAAGTAGGTGCTGTGGAGAAGTTTTGCAGATGTAGAGCACACTTCTAATTTTGCAGACACCTTCCTGTCCTCTGAGAATCTTTTTATTTTTACATTCCACATGATATATTTCCTAGAATGCATCCAGGCTTCTTGCCACAAATGGTACATTCATTAAGATGGACCAAGGTTGAGCAGGCAGTTAAGTCTGAAGTGATGACTGCTGTCTCGTGTTTGTGACTTCCCCTTTGGTCTGTTTTTAGAAGTCTGTTGAAGATAAGCTGTTAGCAGGCTGCTTTGAAAACCCCCCCAACAAAAACACATTGCAGATGTGAAAGAAGAGACTGGAGATACAGAGGATGACATTGATCCAAACAGAAACACAAAGAGATTGGTTTTAAATAGGGCACTCTTTGTTTCATGGGTACAATTTGTGCCTCAGAATAAGTGCCTGCATTTCTGCAACCATGATTGAACTGCAGGAGCAAGTCTTGATAACATGCACTTCTGATTACCTGATTAAGGATGCACAGCAATTAGTTGGGCATGTATACCAATTTTGCCTGCAGTTCACTTTTCCTTTCACACATGCCCCCAACGCTTTTAAAAACAAACCCCTTTGTGAACCAGAGAACAAATAATTGTGTTGATGGCACCTCCCCCCACACACAACAGAGTAATCTTTTAGAGTACTTTGCTTCACTGCAGAAAATGGACCGAGGGAAGCTGATGAGTACCAATATAGCCTGTATTACTACAAGTTGCAAATCAATATAACCAAATACCAGTTTCTTGAGCTGTCCGGTCATTTGTATTTATTATATTGTTACCTGCACAAATTTCTCTATCCCTTCCACACTGTAGGGGGACACACACCTTTACCCAGTTCCTAGGGCTCAAGGTGCAACCCTGTGAATTCACACACCCACTTTCTCAATTCCTAGGGCTCAGGGTGTAACAACCCGCGGGTTGGCAGGATCTTTAGCCACTTGAAAGAGCCTCACACAGTAATATCCTTATCCTCTATTTATTGACAATTCCCAAACAAGCAGAATGCACATGCTAAGCACACAGTGCCATGCTCACCAATCCTGATAAAGGCAGGCAGACTTCCCCGTTGGTCAGGCAGTATCAGTCTCTCTGGTCTTAGGCTGTGTCTTGGAGGTGAGTTCTGGTTTCCAGGTCTTCCCCGCCTCCTCCTGGTCCTCTTCCAGCCTTTTCTTCCTTTAGTACTTCTGATGATCTTCCTTTTTCTCCTTCTTGAACCCCGGTTTATATAATGAAACCTGAGTCTTCCTTAGCTATACCTTAACCAATTATTTTAGTATAATTTTACTAACCAATCATAACAAAATTACCTAACCAATCATACCCCTTAATTGATTTACACCTAGCAAAATTAATTATACAGCAGACAGAAAGAGTTACAAACCACACAGAGATCACCCAGTCAAACAATAGGAAAATGTAGTGACAATGCTCATAGGATGAGGATTCCACAAAATTTTTTTTGAGGGGTTGTATTGGCTGATATAGCTGTTTGAGGCATTTCCTCTGGACATTGTTGCAGAGAGATTCCGTCATATGTAAAGTTTCTAAATAGAAACAGGACAGGCTCAGCATGCCAACAACATTGTATAAAGCAATGGAAATGGGATTTTTGACATATGGCCCTAGAAGCAGCCCAGAAAGAATGTTCTGTTCCATTGTTTACTTAGACAGCATAACATTGACATAACCGAGAGAAGTGCCATTGACATGTGCAATGTCAATGTAAACTATCCTGTATAAATGGATTAAAATAAAAATTGAAAACCATACACAGTAATCCTGCATAATTGGGGCAACATATCAACTGAATAGGAAACTAATTTTGTAAAAGTGTCAGGGTTCACATAGAATGCAGGAGTGAGTCCATCTGTGTTGTTCATTCTGTACACCTGATCATCCTATGGGGTCCATGTTGGGTGATTCTTGTCTTGCACCTGCACAGTATCTCATTGAAGCCAAGGGGAGCAAATGTGTTCACCTGGCAGCTCCCATTGTGAAATCAAGATCTATAGTGCATTTGGAGACCTTTAGGGTAAAGGGGGCTTTATAGTATGAGCTCTGTCATTTGATTTTGAATATGGATTTTGAATCTGCAACTACAAAACCGGCCTATTTATCAGCTGTATGAAAAAGCACATTGTTTATTGATAATTCACAATACATTTTTGAATAGTTTGGATTTTCTTGTCACATTGTGTTTTCTTAACCATCCAAAAGCCTCTGGCAATTGCTTACTATCTTTGCTGAAATGTATGCAATATTGAACTTCACCAAAACCCATCATATCTGGCATAAAATGGCAATTAAAAAATCAAAGGTTTTAACGTTAACATAAGCACCCTTGTTGAGCATTTAGCTTATGACTGACTTATGCTAGGTTTTGCTAGGAGGTGATTCATTTCAACAAATTCTATTTTTCCTTGGTAGTTTGAGAGACAGAAATCAGTACAGCATTTCTTCTTACAATACAAGCATATGTATATTTTTTGTTAACAGAATACCAGGTACAACATGCTGGGATTTTAAGGATTTATCAACTCATTTTCTTCATTCTAGTTACCTTTATTTTTAAGTGACTAGAAAATCTGAAGTTATACATTGTTCTAAAGAAACAAAACTCCATGGCTTTGAAGCTTTCTATTCCCTTGAAGTGTTTGTGTGTATCCTTATCACCAGGGGTCTTTCTTCTACTGTTTGAAGAGACCTCAGAAGGTTATCAAGTCCAGCCCCCTGCTCTAGGCTGGACCAATCCCAACTAAATCAACCCAGCCAGGGCTTTGTCAAGCTGAGACTTAAACACCTCTAGGGATGGAGACTCCCAGTGCTTCACCACTCTCCTAGTGAAATAGTTTTTCCTAATAACCAACCTGGACCTCTCCCACCACAACTTGAGACCATTGCTTCTTGTTCTGCCATCTGTCGCTACTGAGAACAGCCTTTCTCCATCCTCTTTGAAACCTCCCTTCAGGAAGTTGAAGGCTGCTATCAAATCCCCCCTCACTCTTCGCTTTTGCAGACTAAACAGACCCAACTCCCTCAGCCTCTCCTCATAGGTCATATGCTCCAGCCCCCTAATCATTTTGTTTGCCCTCCGCTGGACCCTCTCTAATGCATCCACATCCTTTTTGTAGTGAGGGGCCCTTCTCAATCTTCTCTTTTCCAAATTAAACAAGCCCAATTCATTTAGTCTTCCCTCATGGTCATGTTTTCTAGATCTTTAATCATTTTTGTAGCTCTTCTCTGGACTTTCTCCAATTTGTCCACATATTTCCTGAAATGTGGCAAACTGGACATAGCACTCCAGTTGAGGCCTAATCGGTGGAGAATAGAGTGGAAAAATTACTTCTCATGCCTTCTTTACAGCACTCCTGTTAATACATCCCAGAAAGATGTTTACTTTTTTTGACTAACTGAAGTGTTGGAGCATAAGCTTTCGTGGGCAAAGACCCACTTCATCAGATGCATGTAGTGGAAATTTCCAGAGGCAGGTATAAATATGCAGGCCAGAATCAGGCTGAGGTGGATCCAGTCAGCGAGGATGAGGCCCACTTCTAGTAGCTGATCTGCAGGTGTGAATTCCAAGGGAGGAGAAGCTGCTTTTGTAGTTAGCAAGCCATTCACAGTTTTTGTTTAATCCAGAGCTGATTGTGTCAAACTTGAAGATGAACTGTAGCTCAGCAGTTTCTCTTTGAAGTCTGGTCCTGAATTTTTTTTGCTGCAAGATGGCTACCTTTAGATCTGCAATTGTGTGTCCAGGGAGATTGAAGTGTTCCCCTACAGGTTTTTGTATGTTGCCATTCCTAATATCTGATTTGTGTCCATTGATTCTTTTACGTAGGGACTGTCCAGTTTGGCCGATGTATATAGCAGTGGGGCATTGTTGGCACATGATGGCATATATTACGTTAGTAGATGTGGAGGAGAATGAACCAGTGACAGTATGGCTGATCTGGTTAGGTCCTGTGATGGTGTTGCTGGTGTATATATGTGGGCAGAGTTGGCACCGAGCTTTGTTGCATGGACTGGTTCCTGAGTTAGAGTTATTGTGGTGCGGTGTGTAGTTGCTGGTGAGAATATGCTTCAGGTTGGCGGGTTGTCTGTGGGCAAGGATTGGCCTGCCTCCCAAGGCCTGTGAAAGCAAGAGATCATTGTCCACTGGTTATGCCCTTCTGGGTTTGCACTAGAGTTGTTATATATCGGTTAATTGAATAGTCGATTAACCTCATGAATTCTTATTGGTTAGTTGACTAGTTTATAGTCCCAAGGGTGGAGCCGGCAGCCAGTGAAGTCTGGCCCCACTCCCAAGGAGTGCGTGGCCACTCTGTGCTGCTGCCTTTGTATCAGAGTCAGCAACACGAGGTGCAAGGTGGGAGATGGTCTGTGAGGGAAGCCAGTTTAAAAACTAGCTCCCCTTGTGCACTGGCTGCTTGTTGCCCTGTGCTGCTGAAATAGAGGCAGCAGTGCAGGGTGTCAGCAGCCCCAGTCCAGAGGAGGGGCTGACCTCCTGGACCCGGCATGAGCCAGAACTGAGCTGGGCTGCCTATCCACCTGGCTCCTAATACACTTTAAATGCAGAGTCGCAGCAGGGGTAGATCTTGGACCTGGTGCGAGCCAGGACTGAGCCGGGCTGCTGGCCAGCCTGCTAAAAAATTTACTAGCAAGAGGTAGAGGGGAATGCGTATAGTCTATAGCATTAACCAATAAGGTTTTGCTTATTGGTTAATCGACTACACTATTACATTCCTAGTTTGTACCTGAATGCTTATTTGATAAAAGTCGATGTAATGGTCCTAAATCTTGATACCCTGTGCTCTGAGAACATCCAAATTTAGCTCTCAGGGCTAATTTGGGCCCATTTCTAAAATTAGTAGTATTCATGAAAGCATAAATGTTTTCAAATACATCAGGATCAAGCTACTCAATGACCTGCAGGGTATGGAATGGCCATTTTAAACTCTCATCACTTGAAGCATATGACTGCTAATGAATTTCCAATATTACCCCAACCCAGAAGGAGGCATTCATCTGTGTCACCTCCCTCTCCTTAAGCATAGGTCTAGAGCTTAGAATGGCAAGTTCAAGAGATCTGGACTCTGTCAGCTAATAGTGTAAGGAGAACTCTTATTAACTGCTAAGTGAAAGGCTGAGGATGTTTATCAGAGAATTGCAAACACTCAGACTCCTAGGATTCTTCATATTTTGCCCTTGGAATCAGCTTTGCTATACTTGACCCTTTAAAAAGACGTGGCACATGAACTGGAGCTGATTGTGCATCATGGTGAAAATCAAAAATTGTTTGGTGATAAAAAAAAAGATCACGCTTTACTGCTTTTTTTTTTAATCCAAGAAAAGGATAAAGTTGCATTCTTGTCCAAGCAGCACACTTAACCGGTAGTGTATCAATACTGAGGGACTGTGTATCCAGATCTATTAACCTGCCATGCACACTGAGGCTGCAGTAGATCTGAGGAAGTGAGTCTGGCCCATGAAAGCTCATCACCTATTAAACCATCTTGTTAGTCTTTAAAGTGCTACATAGTTTTCCTTCTGTTTTAGCAAGATCAGACTAACACGGCTACCTCTCTAGTACTACTAATAAGGAATGCTTCTGTAGTCAGTTAACATTCTCTAGTTGTTAATGTATCAGTAAGGGAAGGAGAAATGGGTCTGTTCCTTATTCTGCTACTGGTGTTGTTGGGTGAGGTGTGGCAGGTTTTTTTTATGTCCACCATTTTTATTTCCTCTTTAAGATGGTGGCCAGTCTCTCAGTCACCATCTCCTGTTAGAAAAGAGCAGGAAAGAGGAAAGGCATGAAAGAGGAAGGTGGGAAAGATGGGTCACATGACTCTAATCTGCCTGGTAACCAGAATGTTCATAAGGGGTGTTCACTCGTTCCTCATGGCTCTCTGTGTTCATGTCATTGGCACAACCTAGCGGTGCTGGAGCAATAGCTAGCATGCTGTTGGGCTTTGTAGGTCATCTGGGGCAGAAGCCAGTCTGGTTGCTGATAGCCTTTTGTGATGCAGCAATCCAGTTTCACAGTCTTAATGACTGATGGCACAGAGTTAATTTGTTTTTAGTGAGGGAGTCTCCAGCAGGACCAGTCATACACACATACGTACGTACCACCTCATTCTCTGGTCCGAATACCACACGGACATTGAGACAGTGATAGGACTGTTTAGACTATTCCTATTTTGGGTTCTGGCCCCGTGCCAGGTTTCATTTGTGACAACTGGATTTTATGCTTGCTTTCTAAGTTTAATATTTTGTTAAATAAAACAGTTGTTGTTTCAGACATTTCTGTTCGACTTGATTAATACATGGTGATACAGATACGGAGCAGGTGTAGAACCTGTGTTCCATTAAGCAGGATTCAGTCCTGGTCCAGCAGTGTGCTCTGTGACCTTGAACCAGATAGGAAAATAAAGGCATTGGCACCCAAATTCCACTCAAATTCAATGGGAGTTGGGCATTTAGAACAGATTTTTAAAGGTATTTTGGTGCCTAAAATGCAGATAAGTGCCCAATGAGGTACTTTCAAAAGTGCCCAAGATGCTCTGAGATAACAGTTGTTAAAATATTGGTGCCTTTTCTCCTCTAGAACTCACATCTTTGCTAACATTACTGGAGTTACATTGGAAGCACTAATGGTGGAAAAGTTTTAGGAAAATAAAATCTTGTCTACACTAATCCCTGGCATTGATTCAATCTATGTGACTTCAGCTATACAAATAGTGAGGTTGAGGTTGATGTACTTATAGCAGTGCCTTGTGTGTGGTAAGGTTGGTGGGGTTTGCTCTCCTGTCAACACCAGCTACTCTTGTCATGCTGGTGGAATACCAGTGTGAATGGGAAAGTGCTCGGTGACTGATTTATCACATCTAAACAGATCAATCACTGCAGTTTCGATCTCTGGAGTAGTAGAGACAAGCCCTTGATCTAGTGCCAACAACCTGGATTCTCATGTATTACAAATCTTACATTGCTCTATTCAGGTATATAAAGTATCAGTGATGTGTCAGATACCTATGCCCACAAAACAGATATCAGACAGGATCACAAAGAAAAAACAGTTTCTTGCCATTTCAACCAGAAAGGACATTGTCTCAAAGACTTGATTACCTGCAGCCTGCTTTTAAGCCTTTTAAGACTTCACTTGAAAGAGAATCCTCTGAACTGTCATTCATGCTTAAATTCGACACTTTACACTCAAGTTTGAATAAAGACGCTAATTATCTTACCCATTACAAAGATAGCTTCCCCAATTATCACCTCTAATAGCATTAACTCACAGACATTTACCTCCCCCCCCCCCCATCTCCCTTCTGTTCTGAAATTTGATTTGCCCTTTTCATATGTGTTCATTTTTTTAAATTGTATCCTTTGGTATATATGGTTGTGACAATTTTCTTCCACTATTTGATCTGAGGAAGTGGGTCTGGCCCACGAAAGCTCATCACCTATTAAACCATCTTGTTAGTCTTTAAAGTGCGACATAGTCCTGTTTTTTGTTATACCTAGTTATTGTGATTGTTCATCTAGTGGAAGAGCAATGGGTGCTAGTTCCACTTCAATACACCAAAGGGGTCACTAGAGAATATTCCAAAGTGCACCCTTGGTAATGGTAGCTGAATGTATTTCCTCTGCAAATCTCTCTTGTCTCAAGACTAAAATCATGACCTGAATTCAAGATCTGCCTGTGTCGAGGTGTCTATTATTAGTCTGAGGGTATGTCTACACTACAGTAGTTTTTCAGAAAAACTTGAGTTATGTCCACACTACAATTGCATTCTTTCAAAAGAAAATCAAAAGAAGAGAGGGTTTTTTCCAACATTGATAATCCTCATTCTATGAGGAAGAAGCCTGTTTCTGAAAGAGCTCTTTCAGAAAAAGGCATGTGTGGATGGGGAAGAGGGAGTTTTTTCGAAAAAAATGGGAAGAGGAAAAAACACAAGTGTCCTGGTGGTCACTCCATCCATGGTAATCACAGCTTAAATGTGAGATAGTGTCCATTCAGTGTGGAAGCTATCTTTTGAAAAAGCAGATCACTTTTTTGATGTGCTTTTGCAGTGTGAACGCTCTCTTTCAGAAGAAGTTTTTGCTGAATATCTCTTCTGGAGAAGCTTCTTCCGAAAGAAGCCTGTATTCTAGACATAGCCTGATATAGCAGAGAAACCCCACACCTCCAGTCACATTTTATTCCCAGCTTTTTCAGCAAAGAAAAAAATAATTGAAACTGGTTTATGTTAAAAAGTGCATTTCAATGTTGCATAAACAGCCAAATACATTATTCTGCTTACATGTAATCAGAGGCTTGTAAATTTAAGTCACAGGGGAAATGCACACTGTAATAATTACCAGACTTCCTCTTCTATAATTTCCCTCCAAAATTACTGGAGATGTGGTATTTGCTGATACCAAAGAATAAGTTGGGAGGAAAAGGGGTGGGTTTTTTGGTACAAAATAAATTGCATAACTGAAAATCAATGTTATACCATTAAGGTGACAGTGTACTGTAATTTCCTGTCGTTCTGTTTGCTTCACTTTGATGTTAATATTAACATTTTCTCCCCTGAGAGTACAGAATATGAATGTACTTTTGCTGAACTATAGTGGAGGAAGTGTGTGCAGCACCTGCCTGAACTTTGCTAGGGCCTGTTTTTGTGGTTATCAGTTCCTCACTTTCATAGACAGTAAATTCAGTTTTATATAAAGGAAAAAGCTAATAACATCAAACTGTTACCAGATGAAACCAAGATGTCTTGCTCCTGTTTCAGCATTAGTGTTGTCATTGTGTACAATCTATTGTCCTATTGGTCTGCTCGACTTTTTGAAGACCACTGGTTATGGGATGAATTCATGTGCCACAAAGTAGTATGAATAAATGCCAAGGTCAGATTCTGAAGTGGCAAAGTCTGAATCCAGCCAACTCAGACATGTTTTAAATAAAAAACAGGAGTATGTAGCACTTTTCTACATGTTTTAAATACTGATACTTTGGCAAACAGTTTCCATTTTGTGTTTATATTCTGGTTCCGCTCTTCCGTGAGGTCTGCCCATACATGTTAAAGGTGGCAACAAATGTGATAGAACAAATATGATAGAACTAGCATAGATTGTTATAATAATGGTTTAGAATCCACCCCTACCTTCAGGATGAAGCCTTGGTCCCACGGCTTCAATGGGAGGAGGATTTCACCTTCAGACTTTGTTTTATTATGATTCTTGATTTATTTCCCAAAAAGCTTCAGCTGCCTGTTTGTGACTGGACAGCGAATGTTTAGAATTAGGAAACCTTCGGAAAAGGGAGATCTCTGTGAAGGGGAATGTTCCCACTGATTCATTCATCAAAACAAGAGGACATTTTACCAAGCAATCCTGAGTCAATATTTATTTATTGTATTTCCATTGCTATCGCTGAAGACATTAGGAACCTGAACCGGAACCTGACCTTGTGCTTTGTATCAAAACATCATTTTCTGAGGTTCACATGTAGCAGCTTAGGCCTCTCCTCACCTAGGCTACTGGCTTTTGTCTAGACTACAGGCTTTTGTCCACAGAGGCTTTGTCGACAAAGAGCCTCTAAACCAGGCCTGTACAACTCGGAAAGCGGCGAGGGCCATATTATTAAAAAAACCCAGCTGTGGGCCGCAAGTAGGGTTGCCAGATGCTCTCCCAAAAAATACCGAACATGCAGGCTAAACATTTTTGTGTCAAGCAAAACAACAACAAAAAACCCACGCATGTCAGGCATACAAAAAACCCCGCACTGCCCGGCTTCAGCACGCAACCACAGGAGGCACCACTAGGCTTCCATCCAGTGCCCAGCCGGAAATTCAGAAAATACCGGACATTACACATATCCGATATTTTCTGATTTTTACCTGGCAGAGAGCGCAAATACTGGACACCTGACAACCCTAGCCACAAGGGTAGGTTGGGTGGGGGGTGATACTTTATTAAGAATTTTTCAATTAAATCAGGCCTGCACAACATATGGCTCCCAATGCCCTTACACTCTCCTCTCCCAGCATCACCCTGTTCCCCCCTCCCACTGACACCTCCCCTCCTGCCCTTTTCCTCATTGTCTCCACTTGGCCCCCTGGCATTTGTCTCTCCTGTACCCTGTCCCTTGGTGCCTTCCCCTTTCTCCTGATCTAACCCCCTTCTCCTCCGCTACCTGGCTTCTGTCTTGAAGTTTGTGGGGCTGCTGGAGCCTTTTTTAATCCGGTGGTCGCCGGCCGTGACATCACAACGCCACGTCACGCTAGCATCCAGGCGTCTGCCGGCATCACGCCCTCTGGCTTGCACCCTGCCTCCTCATGCCGGAGCTGCACGCAGGCAGCCTGGCAGCAAGAATAGCCGTACTTCCCCGTCTCTGACGGAGCTCCGCTCCTCCGCCTGGCTGGCAGATTGGATGGGGCTGCGCCACCTGTAGTCGTCACGGGCCGCACAGTGAACCCCTGCGGGCTGCATGCGGCCCTCAGGCTATATGTTGTGCAGGCCTGGTCTAGACTACATCCAGTTCTGTCGACAAAGCAAGCTGCTGTGTAGACACAAAGGAAAGTGTAGATGCAATAATGCCTTCTGTCGACAGAACTCTGTCGACAAAAGGCGTTATTCCTCGTAGAATGAGGTTTACCACCGTCCACAAAACTGACTAGTTCTGTTGACGTTATGTCAACAGAACTCGGCGGTAATGTAGATGCAGGTGTAGTTTTGTTGACAAAAGTCCACTTTTGTTGACAAAACCCTGTAGTCTAGACACACCCTCAGGGTATGTCTAGACTACATGGCTCTGTCACCAGAGCCATGTAGATTAGTTTACTAGACATACACAAATGAAGGGGCGATTTAAATAATTGCCGTTTCATTTAAATTAAATTGGCTGCCACGCTGAGCCGATCAGCTGTTTGTTGGCTCAGCGTGCTAGTCTGGATGCTCCGTGGTCAACATCAAAGGCATTTGCCGACCGCCCCGTTATGCCTCGTGTGAGGAGGTTTACTGGGGCAGTCGACAAATGCCTTTGATGTCGACCGTGGAGCGTTTAGACTAGCGCGCTGAGCTGACAAAGAGCTGATCGGTTCAGTGCGGAAGCCATTTTAATTTAAATGAAGTGGCGATTATTTCAATGGCCGCTTCATTTGGGTATGTCTAGTAAACTAATCTACATGGCTCTGGCGACAGAGCCACGTAGTCTAGACATACCCTCAATGAGAACTACTTGTTTCACAATTCAGCTTCCTTTTTTGCTGGATTCCTCCTCAAAGCCATACTTACTGTGGTCTTTTGGCATAGTTCTGTCTGTGCTGTCAGATATGTAATGTTATTATGAAAAATGGGAAAATCAGTTCTGAAAAAGCAAAACCTGCTCTGATTCATCACCTGCCATGAAGCACATTTTGGGTTTTGAAAAATTTTTGTTAATCTTATTTTTTCCTACCTCTGCCTCTATGCTTCCTGATGAAGATTACCATCAGAAACAGAAGTGCAGAACACTGAGAAAGGTACAAACTATGACCAGAGAGCTCCATAAGAGGAGCAAATATCACAATTGGAGCTAAGTGGGAATCAGTGCTCGCTGTAAGCTGGTGCTTGGGTGGCTGCTCAGGAAACACTGAAATGCTACTAGGTTTTTTGTTTCTATTGGTGGTGCACATTCACATGCCTCGGTGCAGATAAAAATTGCACATGTATGGAAAATATTAGAGGAAACGTTGATGGAAATTATAAATGGATTGTTTTTAATGGAAAATACAGGTTTTGCAAAAATCATACATTTCTGGCTGCAAATATTAATTTTACTGATAATTTTGCTAATAATTTTTACATTTGGAAAATATTTTTTGCTGGGAGAATAGAGCGAGTGGTTGCACTGACCCAAATCCAAACATTTTGGTTTGCCAAACTGCATCAAAATATTTCATTTTGGATCAGTTTGACATTCATATATGTCTGCTTGAGATGCCACAGTGTCTTATAGGAGTTTTTATTCTGTGATATTAGACTAGTTCCCCAGCTGGTCTGTACTTCTCATGATGCACCATGGTCTCCCCTCTGGTTTTACCAATGTGATACATCAAATGGTTGCATAGCTTATTTCAAAGTAGCTTATTTCAAAATTGGGAGCATCTACACAGCACTTATTTTGAAAAAAAAGCACTCTCCCTCCAACTTCCCTTACTCCTCGTACAATGAGGATTACAGAAGTCAGAGTAAGAAGTCATCTAGCTTGACAGTATTTCAACATTATTTCGAAGTAATGTTGCTGTGTAGACATACCCTTAGTGTGTGAAACAAAAAGCTTGGTTGCAATCCAGTTTTCAGCTCATTTGATGGGAAAGTATATACAACAGCTCATGGAGTTTAGGCAGCAGCAATTGTCCTGTGCAGAAGAAATGATGGAAATCCTATTATTAAGGGTACGTCTACACTAGCCCCCTAGTTCGAACTAGGGCGGCTAATTAGGGCAACCGAAATTGCAAATGACGCGCGGGATTTAAATATCCCGCACTTCATTAGCATGTTCCCGGGCGGTCGCCATTTTGGAAACTGACTAGCCCAGAATAACTGCCCGCGTCTACACGCAGCAGTGAAACGGGAGTTCGCAGTAAACCCCTAACTCGAATTAGCTGTTAAACCTCATTCCACAAGGAGTTTACTTCGAACTCCCATTTCACTGCCATGTGTAGACGTGGGCAATTATTCCGGGCTAGTCAGTTTCCAAAATGGCGACCGCCCGGGAACATGCTAATGAAGCACAGGATAATTAAATCCTGCGCTTCATTTGCCATTTCAGTCAGCCTCATTAGCCTACCTAGTATGAACTAGGGGGCTAGTGTAGACGTACCCTAAGGTATTAGCAACTTTATCTGAAGTTAAGGAAGACAGAGTGATGGACAATCATCCAGTTTTCCTAGTGGCATAAAGGAGAGTGATGATAAAGAAGAATGCGGCTCATATGAAAAGCAGAGTAATGACAAAGAAAAACCTGGTTTGCATGAAAAGGAGAGAAACAATAAAAAAAGAATTAGCCTTGCATGATGACAGAAACAGCAGTGAGAAAAATTGCACACTACAAATCAATACATCAGCCCCTGCTTTGTGGCCAGCAATCCTAAACTCTGCTAAGATTGATCAGACAATTTTGAACACTCTGGGCAAAATGGAGGATGTGACATTTCCAGTAAATGAGCAAAAGCTGTGTTACTTAAAGTCACACTGCAAAAGTGTGCTCAAGAACGGTGATAAACTGAATCAGCCTTAGGCTACGTCTAGACTGCAAGCCTCTTTCAAAAGAGAGCGTCTAGACTGCAATCTCTTCTTTCGAAAAAGTGAGCCACTTTTTCGAAAGAGAGCACCCAGGCAGTCTGGATGCTCTGTTTCGAAAAAGCCCTGTTTGCATTCAAGAATGCCTTTTTTCGAAAGAACACTTTCGAAAAAAGACGTTATTCCTCGTGAAATGAGGATTACCGCCATCGAAAGAAAAGCCGCATTCTTTTGATTTAATTTCGAAGGCTACTTTTTTCAAAAAAACCCTGCAGTCTAGACACAGGCTAAGTTTACTTGAAATCAACTGACAGTGTTCTGTTTTTGATGCAAAATATTTGACAATAAGTGTTGCTTGCACTTTCTGGGTATGATTAATGACATAACTTAGCCCATGCTCTGAAGCAACATGAAAAGTCACCCAGCCATTTTACAACCTATTCCAAATGGATGAAGGTTGAATCCATACTCAAGCCGAATAAATGCATACACACAGAAAACAGTACATTATTTGATTAGAAACCCATGGAGGAGCATGCTTGAGCATTTGATGTCACTTATCCTCTTTCTCGCAAGAATAATTTGGCTTTCTGGGGCTCATAGGATAAGTGTTCACTGAACATAATGGTAAATTCCTCAGTTTGGTACCATAGAGCTCCTTGTGAAATGCGATGAAGTCATACATGAGCACCTATGTTGAGTAGTTCATAAAGAAAGTATGGGCCATTATTGTAGCAAAACAATTCAAAATGAATTGACTGACCTTATAGCAAGGAAAGTACTTGATATAACATATTGATGTGACTCAGTAAAGTGAAGTATTATTCTGTAATAGTGGACCAGGACTTGTGGCTAAGGGCTTTTTATACCAGTACAATTCCATTGTTTTACATGGAGCTGCTTCTGGTTCATGATTGTTTAACGAAGATTAGAATCAGGATCAACCTTCATCAGATCGCCCACTTTGATATAATTTGTCTCTGTATAGTTTAAAATAGGGATGTAAGATATTGTGTAATTAAATAGTCGTGTAACCGCAGGAAATCTTATTAGTGGCATGACTATTGGATAGTCCCCAGGGGTGGGGCTGACAGCCAGTGCACTCCTGTCCCCACTCCCGTGGAGCCCCCTGCCATCCTGCGCTGCTGCTCCTAGTAGGCAGCAGCATGGGGGGGAGGCAGACTCTGTACGTGGGGGGTTCATGGGATGCGGAGCTCGGACCCGTCTCCTTCCAGCCGACAGAGGCTGCTGCTGCGAAGCAGCCTCTGTTTGTGGTGGGCCCAGGCTTGCTGCAGCCACAGGCTGCTCCGTAGGATGTGGAGCAGCCTGTGTCTGTGGAGCGTGGGTTTGCTGTGGACAGAGGCTGCTTCATGACAGCCTCCCCTACTTCCCCATGCTGCTGCCTTTAATAGAGGCAGCAGCGGGGGCGGGGGAAGGGCACTGGGAGCTGGTGCTGGGGGGAACTGACTTTTAAGCTGGCTCCCCCAGCACCGGCTCCTGCCTTGCCTCCCTCCCCCATTGAATCTGTAGGAGGCAGCAAGAGGGGGGTAGGCAGGTCCACAGAGCCAGCATTTGCGGGGAACCTGCTTAAAATCTGGCTCCCCATGTGTATTGGTGCCAGCCTGTCCCCTTCACCCTCCATGCTGCTGCCTCTTTATCAGAGGTAGCAGTGTGGGTGGAGGCAGTGGTGGGCAGATCCAGGGGTAGTGGGGGTGGGAAATGCATGTAGATGACAAGATTAACCAATATATCAAGACTTGTTGGTTAATCATTTAGTCATCTACACGACGACATCCCTAATTTAAAACTCAAACCCCAGTATGAGAATATTCAAACTTCACAGCAGAAAATCCTAGGGGTACCTTTTCAGTAAATTGCTTTGAAAAGTTCCTTTGATGAATGATCCTTTTTAGAGTGCTGTCTGGTTGAGTACAGCTCAAGCACAACTGTGCTTAGACACCAAAACCCTCGGCATGTTTGTGTATGGAGGTTTTAAGTGGAAATCATATTATATGTCTCATTGGTGATTCCCAAGAAAGGAAAGACTCAGTAGGGACCTAAAGATTCCCTCACCCTCTAATTTATCATGAAGAACAATTTTTGTTTTGTCATTTATTGAATCTCTCTGGTGCTTTCAGATGGAAACATTATCAAACTCATCATGACAGTTCAGATCAAAGAGAACAGATCTCACTCCCCCTCTTGGTATAGATAAAGGGCTGCTCTTGACCTGCACCTGGAATCTAACTGGAACAAAAAAAATCTGATACCACTCGCTCCCTGATTCCTCACAAAGGCTACTGGATAAAGGAGAGGAAGAGCTTGAGTTCCTTTCAGACACTGAACCAAATGTTGTCCTCTTTTACACTGGTGTAACTGAGAATAGAACTTGATTCCCTTTATTTTTCTATAGTTAACTACAGCTGGGATTCTTCTTTGCAATTCAGTGGGAGTTGGGCCTCTACCTCCTTTAATGTCCCTTGAAAATTGAAGTCCAAAGAGATTTTTCCTTCCAAATAACAATCTGATCCCCATTTTTCAAAAGAACATAAAGACATTAGAACAGCCATGCTGGGTTGCACCAGTGATCCATCCAGCCCCGTGTCCTCCTGTCTTCCAACATTGGCCAATTCCAGATATCTCAGAGGGAATTAACAGAAGAGGTGATCATCAAGTGTGCCATTCCCTGTCACCTATTCCCAGATTCTGGCAAATGGAAGTAGGGACACTTAGGAAAGTTAGATGTCAGCTAGTCACCAGGTCCTGATGAAATGCATCCCAGGATACTCAAGGAGCTGATAGAGGAGGTATCTGAGCCTTTAGCTATGATCCTTGAAAAATCATGGCAGACAGGGGAGATTCCAGAAGACTGGAAAAGGGCAAATATTGTGCCCATCTATAAAAAGGGGAATAAGGACAACCCAGGAAACTACAGACCGGTCAGTTTAACGTCTGTCCCAGGGAAGATAATGGAGCAGGTAATTAAGGAAATCATATGCAAACACTTGGAAGGTAATAAAGTGATAGGGAATAGCCAGCATGGGTTTGTGAAGAACAAGTCATGCCAAACTAATCTGATAGCTTTCTTTGATAAGATAACGAGCCTTGTGGATAAGGGAGAAGCGGTGGATGTTATATACCTAGACTTTAGTAAGGCATTTGATACGGTCTCGCATGATATTCTTATTGATAAACTAGGCAAATATAACTTAGATAGGGCCACGATAAGGTGGGTGCATAATTGGCTGAATAACCGTAGTCAGAGAGTTGTTGTTAATGGTTCTAAATCCTACTGGAAAGGGATAACAAGTGGAGTTCCTCAAGGGTCTATTTTGGGACCCGTACTGTTCAATATCTTCATCAACGATGTAGATATTGGGATAGAGAGTACGCTTATTAAGTTTGCAGATGATACCAAACTGGGTGGGGTTGCAACTTCTTTGGAGGATAGGGACATAATTCAAAATGACCTTAGCAAGTTAGAGAAATGGTCAGAGGTAAACAGGATGAAGTTTAATAAAGAGAAATGCAAAGTGCTCCACTTAGGAAGGAACAATCAGTTCCATACATACAAGATGGGAAGCGACTGTCTAGGAAGGAGCATGGCGGAAAGGGATCTAGGGGTCATAGTGGACCACAAGTTGAATATGAGTCAACAGTGTGATGCTGTTGCAAAAAAAGCAAATATGATTCTAGGTTGTATCAACAGGTGTGTTGTAAGCAAAACTCGTGAAGTCATTCTGCCGCTCTACTCTGCACTAGTTAGGCCTCAGCTGGAGTACTGTGTCCAGTTCTGGGCGCCACATTTCAAGAAAGATGTGGAGAAATTGGAAAGGGTACAGAGAAGAGCGACAAGAATGATTAAAGGTTTAGAGAACATGACCTATGAAGCCAGGCTTCATGAACTGGGCTTGTTTAGTTTGGAAAAAAGAAGATTAAGGGGGGACATGATAGCGGTTTTCAAATATCTAAAAGGGTGTCACAAGGAGGAAGGCGAAAATTTGTTCCTCTTGGTTTCTGAGGACAGGACAAGGAGTAATGGGCTTAAAGTGCAGCAGGGGAGGTTTAGATTGGACATTAGGAAAAAATTCCTAACTGTCAGGGTGGTCAAATATTGGAATAAATTGCCAAGGGAGGTGGTGGAATCTCCCTCTCTGGAGATATTTAAGAACAGGTTAGATAGACATCTGTCAGGGATGGTGTAGACGGAGCTTGATCCTGCCTTGAGGTTGGGGGGCTGGACTCGATGACCTCTCGAGGTCCCTTCCAGTCCTATTATTCTATGATTCTATGATTCAGAGCATGATTTTGCATCTCCCTGTTCATTGGCCAATAGCCACTGATGGACCCATCTAGTGTTCCCTCTAAGCTGCGTGGCAGCACAACTTCACAGATGATTAATCGACCCCACTCAGAGGCTTAGGGCTTAGTGCATGGAGCTGACTGACTGGGCCAGGCTGATTAAGCAACTTTTCCTTTGACTCTGTGTGCTGCCATGCAGCTTACAGGGAACACTGGACCTATTCCTAATGAATTTGCCACTAGTATAATATTAGCCTTTACAACATCCCCTAGCAATGGGTTCCAAAGATTAATTGTGTGTTGTGTGAATAAATACTCCATTTTGTTTGTTTTAAACGGACCGTTTATAAATTTCATTTAGTACTCCCTAATTATTGTGTTATGGTAAGGAGTAAACAACATTACCTAATTTAGTTTCTCCACACCAGTCATGATTTTATAGACCTCTGTTGTACCCACTTCTTAAGTCTTCTCTTTCCAAGATGAAAAGTTACAGTATTATTAATCTCTCCTCATATGGAAGCTGTTCCATACTCCTAATCATTTGAATTGCCCTTTTCTGAAACTTTTCCAATTCAAATATATTATTTTCAAGGATGGGGCAACCAGATCTGCACTTAGTACTCAAGATGTGGGCATACCATGGATTTACATAGAGGCAATATGATATTTTCTGCCTTATTATCTATCCCTTTCCTAATTGTTCCCAACATTCTGTTTGCTTTTTAGACTGCCGCTGCAGATCGAGTGGATGTTTTCAGATAACTCCACAATGACTCCACAACCTTCCTTGAGTGGTAATAGCTAATTTAGACCACCTTGTTTTAAATATCTAGTTGGTATTATGTTTTCCAATGTGCATTACTTTGATTTATCAACTTTGAACATTTTGTTTTTCCAGTTGCCTGCTTTTGTGAGATCCCTTTTGTAACTCTTCACAGTCTGTGCAGCTTTGACTTTCCTTTGTTCTCACAATTTTACTTAATTTTGAAAAGAAAAAAATAATTGTTCTTTGTTTAGCAAAGCAGCTTATTACCTCTTTGATATCCTTTGACTCTGTGTTATCTTAGTAAAATGTAGAAACCAGTCCAATAGCTTCTCTATCCTAAAATGAGCTCTCTCCAGCTGTCTAGTATTATGGAGGTGCTAGTCATGGCTCCATAGATAAGGCTGAGTTGTGTTTTGCACTTCAAATAGGTTTATCTTGTTATTATTATCCCATTTGAAATAGCTGGTGGAAGCTAACCTGATGCTATAGAGGAGTTGTTTTGTGCTAGATGTTGCCTCTGGAAAGTAGGGTGGATAAAGCATTCACCATTCCTCTCTGAGGTCCCAGTTCATGTCCAGTTTCAGATCAAAGGTAAGGGAAAATATATTATATTTGGGCATTGCACATGGCTGTTCTGGTGCATAGATAAACAGGAATAGATTCAATGCATGCAGAACATTAGTTTAGTCTGAACTATTACAAATAGCTTTTTAGGAAAATTATTATTTCCTTCACCAAAACATTGCTGAATGACATCACCATGCAATTAGAAGAGGTTCTCACTGCTGTAGCTTGTTGTTGCTTCCTGGCCAGAAAAACTGCAGCATCTTGAGGGGAATTACCCTGGGATTTAAGTGAATTATCTGATCAAGGAGCAAAACAGTCTGTGTGATCTTAATCTTTTCAGCTGAGATTTAGGGCTGTGAGTGATCAACTGGAAATATAAAACACTGCAGACATCTCCTGTAACAGTAAGTCAACATCACACCCTTATATTACATCTCTTTATGGCTACCCCTATTTTGCCGAGCAGCTGCCTATGTCTGTGTGCAGTGTGCTCCGACCTTTTGTTGTGATTGTGGACCCCAGGAACCGGTTAGCTTACAGTAAATCATTCACAGCAGCCAAAAACGAATAATTTGGTCCAAGTTATGTGCCAGCTGGTGTCCTGTAGAGAGTTTGTCTACAGACACCTTTGTGGGCCGCCTCTTCTATTTCCTGAGCATGAGAAGCCCTCGTTTCAGATTCCAAGCTTATTGCAGCTCCTGAGTGACTGCCCTGACCTCATTTATAATGTCGCAGGGTTACAGTGATTCATCTCTTCAGGAAATATAGTCCTGCTAGCTTCACCAGCAATCAGTGGACAGGCTGGAAATGGCGCTGGCTCTGTAATATGAAAAAAAAAAAACCCTCCTGGTATTTGATTTGCTCTCAATGCTGTTTCTCACTTGCCTTAGACTGTTTATAGAAAGGCAAGAGGCACAACATGCTTGTTAATAATCATGATTGAATAAAACTGAAGAGTGTGTAATTCGGGCAGTCTCGAATGCAAAGAACGAGTATCACTTGCCTTGAGCTGAGCATAGAACAGGCAGATGTTGGACAAGCTGTCCATAGCTAAAGCTGTGCCAGCACAACCCCCATCCTAATCTGCAACCTCCATTTTTCTCTGCCCATAGTTCTGAATCTTTCCTAAGCAGATGTTGCTAATTGAACTAGACCAGTGATAGGCAATTGAGACTAGTGAGTGGGCCACATGAGTGGCCCTCATTTGTCTCAATGGGCCTCATGATGAGAGGTGGGCAACTTATGGCCCATTGGGGTTCCACCTGTGGCCTGCAGAATTCTAGCTCTGGGAGGGAAGGATGGAGGGGGAGGAGAGGGGTTGGAGTGCAAATCAGCAGATTCCTGGTGCTCTGAATGTGCTGGGAGGGATGGGGAGAAATAGAAAGTGTGGGACTCCAGTGCCCCAGAGTACGAGAGGCACATAGGGGAGAGGAATCCATAGGCCATGGGTGGAACCCCAGTGGACCACATGTGGGCCACAGGTCACCCACCACTGAACTAGACTATAATAAATGTGATGTGGGTAAATGCTTCCTAAAGAATCAGACTAATCAATAAACTCATTTCACTTCTCAAGTGCAAGGATTTGTCCCTAAATCTCTTGAACACCCTCATGCCCAACCCTTCCAGCCACTGAGGAGGGTATCATGTGTCTTCATAAAGGCGCATCATCAGTGTTCCTTGCTTGTAGTGCCTGCTGGCCATTCATTCCAGGGCTTGTGACGACTTAGGTAGGTTCATGAGAAGGAACAGTTATAAATTTGAGAATTGTCCCTTGAGGCAGGAGAGGGCTCAATAGAGGTTGGTGCATTTGAAATTAAATCTGGCTTAATTTATGTATAAATACATTTGGAGTATTAATGCAATAAGGCATGTTTTTATGTATCAAAACATATACACGAGTGAATACAGTGAGCTAGGGGAGTGGGGCACCTACTACCAGGGCAGTTGACAGACTTCATCGGACCCTGGGGGCTGCTCTGGGACCCCAGCAAGAGCAGGACCTTGGGCAGAAGGGTGGGACTGGGGGCAAACTGCCCCCCCGATAGTCCTTCAGCACAGCATAGCATGCACTGCCCAGGGCTTTGGCGGCAATTTAAAAGGCCTGGGGCTCCAGTCGCTGCCATTGCTGTTACAGCGGTAGCAGTGGCCAGGAGACCTGGGACCCTTTTAAATTGCTGGGCCCTGGGACAGCTACCCTTTTGCCTGTTCCTCCTGCCCCCATTGGCAGGCCTGTCTCTGCTGGAAGGATTCACGGCAAAGCTGTTGAGACTTGATTTCAACGTCTTAAGTGTTCAAAATGTGCTATCTGTGTTTTGTTGCATTCTGACAAATCCCCATCTGCACACCTTTCCTCTCCCTTTGGTCTACCCTGTATCCCCTGAGGGGCTCAATGAGGGATCTGAATGGAAAAAGATAAATTGGTGGCACTCATATTATCATTGAGATACAGATCTAGGTTGCAAGATGGAAATTATTTCCTTCTGTTCCCTGATATAGCTATGATATTGGATGGTGTGAAGGTATAATCCTGGTATATTGCAGGGCATTGACAGCTTGGGCTGGGCATGTACAAAGCAAACCACACACACCATAGAAATGGGAAGTATGTTCCTGGCATTAGCTCTCTAGGCAGACATTTGATTAATTTGGATTGCCTTTGATGTTTTAATTACAATATTTATTCATTCTTAAAGCAGCAGGTCTTTCACCTGCAATTCTCACGCATTGTTTCTCTGATCCTTGGAGCTTCTAGTATACCTCCATGCCTTTCCTTTGGGGACATGTTAAACACGATGAACAGTGCGTTTTGTCTTGCAAAAAGAAGGGGTATTGGTGTTTTTGCCATAGTGGAGAATTTTAGTGTATGTGTTATGACTTCATGATCATAGATAAGGTTACCATTTTGCAAAATTGCAAAGAACTATGTGTACTCCCCATTCCTTTCCCAAGTCCTTCTGTGTTTTCCCAGAATGCATGTTCTTCTATATATGAGGGCTGGAAGTGCTCGGAGTATGTAAATTATGTGATCATCACACTTTACTTCCTCATTCAGCTATCTGGTTTTGCCATAGCAAGTATAGTAATTTTTTAGGGTTGATTCAGGTTTACCCAGGCCAAGTAAGTAAGAGCAGATATGCTCTGTCTCTTATCTTAGCAGCTCATCGTGGGCAATCTGCACCATCCTCATTTGGAGGGCTCAAGGCAAGAATTACCGGGTGCAATTCAGTGCCCTGTGTAAGGCATGAGATTGAACTAGATGGGCATAATGGTTCCTACTGGCCTTAAAATCTGAGCCAAATCCTAGTCCTACTGAAGTCAGTTGTAAAGCTGCCATTGTAACCATTACTGGACCTATAAGTGTATAATTTTCAGGATATAATCCCACACTAATTAGAGAGTTGACTAAAATTGTATACCATCTCCTATTTCTATATTCTGTTAACCCTCTCCCATACCCTTGCTATATCACTTTAATACCCTTATAGTTGCAGGCAATCTGAACTTAGTTGGTTGCTGTACTTCACAGATCGCAAACTATTTAGATTATTCCCAGTCCCAAGACACCAGTCGCTTACCACAGGTCAATCTGTACCTTAAATCTCTCACCAAAGACAATGCTTGTGGCCAATCCTGTAATAAACTAACTAAAGATTTATTAAAGAAATGAGAGCGTTATTACAAGGCTAAAGCAAGCAGACTCATAAACACAAATAAGTTATCTTTGATGGTTTTAAAAAGTGACAGAGTTGTAATAAACTGTCAACTTTGAATGTCTTTTAGGGCTAACTCAGATTGACCCCATGGGTCTCTGCCTCTGTGTTGTAACTTTGACTCTGTCGGAGTCCAAACGGCAAAAAAAAGATGAGAAAATTTTCTTGTCAGCTAGTTTTATTTCCTTCTTCCAGAATCCAAACTAATGGGATGAGTCCTGTGCGCATAGCTTCTTCATTGGTGTGAAGTAACAAAGATGTTTTCATTGTAATGTCTCCCAATGGCCCATTTGGTTTTGACAGTGTTTTTAATGAGCAGGAGATGATTCCTCCTGACAGATTGACAAGATCAGAGCAAAGATATTATGATTGAAAACTAAACCTTAAATATATGCTTGATAGCATGTGATAAAGACAAATGAAATTAATGCAGTAATTTACAAGCATTTCATAAGGTCATTGTTACAAGTTCAATGTCCCTCTTAACCATACTAACACACTGGTTAAACAGACTGGTTTCTAGCAATGCATTTATCAGTGCTTGGCTAAGGCCTACAGCCTTGGTAAGAGCTGGCTCCTGGTTTGCCAGTGACAGCAGATGAATGGTTTTGAGGTTTGGCCTATTCTAGGTATGAACTCTGGGCGTGGTGTCTAAAAGCATTCTGGCTACTAAAAAATTCGTTTCAGCTTTTCATTTCACATTAGACTGACCCTATGGGATCCTGAGTCCATTATGCCTTACATGTTTGGACAAAACTCTCTTGAATGACCTCTGATGAACTTCAGATTACTTTATTGGGTATTTCTTGTCTTTGTAACCTGGTTGCACAAAAAATAATGTTTTATTGCTTATGTCAACTTCAACCAAGTCCATCCTCCTCTGCAGTGGAAGACAACTAAAGAAATCATAACAAATTTTTTTATATTAGATTTGACTTAAAGCTCCAAACAAGCATAGCTCTTTATCCAATTTTTTTCTGCTTTTTTTTTTTTTAAATTTGGTGGTCCTTTTGACTTTTGCTTTCAATAATTTGTCACCTTTCTTAATTCAGAAAGGAATTATCCTTGCAGGGACTATATTGCTGATGGTTACATCATCTCTTTAAGGTACTATTTGAAGACTGTGTTTTTCCACAGTCAGTATATACATAGTGACATTGGACAGAACAAGCTTCTTATTCTGTGATTTGTTCTAATATGCTCAGCTTTGAAAAACTTTTTGTAACAGTGGCTTACAAAAGCAAACACTTCACCACAGAATACCTCCCTTAGTGATTAATAGTAGGTCTTAGTTGAGGATCTCTCTCTTGATATCTTGCTAGCCCTGCCAATACCTTTAGGGGAAACTGAAAGCACTATGCCAAGTAATAGCTTCACTGAACTGAAGCATTTGGCTATAGATACTTTTGGATCCAACACTTTGCTTCCTTTTAAATTCGTCTTCAAGTAGTCTTAACATGAACATAGCCTTTTTGAACAAATCCCAACACTCCTTCCATGAGACAAGGGATTGGAGCCAACATGTAGTCCTTTCTCTAGAGATAACAAGATGCTATATGTTAACCATGCCAAGAGGATTTCGATTCTAGAAGGAAAGCAAGTGCTCCTACAATATTAAGAGACCGAGAATAATTTATTTCTTCAGTGGAGTTGCATTCACTTATGCCAGGTTTGAATTTGGCCCTAAAAGTGTATGCATTTTTACGCAACGCATTTGATTCAGCTTGAAGGTGGTGAGATGCTCTGGCTTTGAAAAAAATATCAGTGGTTATAAAAATTGAACTTGTATGTTCTTAAAAATTTAAAAGGGTGCATCTACACAGCACCCTAAACTTGAAATAAGAAACACAATTTGCGCTATGCAAGTTGCATATCTTATTTCAAATCTATTTTGAAATAGCTTATTTTGAAATCTGACGCATCTACGCAGCCCCAAATTTTGAAATAAAGCACTATTTTGGACCATTCCTTATCCCTTGTGCAATGAAGTTTACTGGGATGGTGAAATAGCACACCCATTATTTCAAAAAATATTTTGAAATACCAAGAAGCATGTGTAGACATGGGATAGATACTGGAGGTATCCCAAAATAGTGTTGCAGTGTAGACGTACCCAAAATGATTAGTGGGGGCCTCTGCTCTTTGTAATAGTGAACAAGATTTTACAAAAGTCAGTCTCAAGAAAAGCTATTCTTGTGGTATCGCTAAGCCACCCAAAAGCAATATGGTCAAAACATCTCACTGGAAAACCTTTAAAAATTATTTCAAATCTGAATTGTTGTTCAAACAAGCGTCAGATGAATTTCCGTCTTTATGTGTGGACCACAGTAGTATGTAGATAAAGTTAAAAGCTACCCACTCACCCACAGGCAGCTTAATATTGTAACTTACATGCTTCCCTTCCCTGATTCCTCTGAGTATTTAAAAAACATATTCAAGTCTAGGTTTGGTTTTAATTTCTTTTGGAAGCTTATTGAGATAGGCATGATCCAAAATCTCCAAGGACCTGGAAACTTCAGGAAAGTTCACATCCAGGTCTCAACTTCATGGTTGGCAAACCCATCTATAATAGCTTGAATAACGCTGTGTCTGTAAGAGTTAAGTGGGTTTTCTGTCTAGAATAGGGGAAACAGCTTCAGTGGAGAAAAGCACAGTTAAATTTAACAATAACTACATCAGGAATGTTGTTTGTGTATATGTTTGGGACAAGAGAACGATTTCTTTCTTTCTTTCTTTCTTTCTTTCTTTCTTTCTTTCTTTCTTTCTTTCTTTTTCTCAGCTGTGGTCAGAAGAACGAATGGCAGCAAAACACAATGACATTTTTTGAAAGAAAAAATATCTGATTTCAATGTAAATAAAAATAAAAAGAACAATAATTAATGTTTGTGGTTAGTAGCCCAACAAATACACTCTTCAAAGTAAACCAATTGCATTTTTCACTGAAATATATGATAGATAGCTAAGGCACTAATGTTTTTCTCTGTTAATAAGCTCGATATGGAACAGAGCTCCTTTAGAATATGTATGGTAAAGTGAAAATGCATGCTTTGGTGACTGGTATAAAGCAGGCCAAAGATATGTCAAATCCAATTAATGTCAATAAGGAACATCTGTATTTAGGCACCCAAGTTACTTAATGCAAACATTTCATAATTATATACTATAGCACACATGGAGCATTATGAGATGTGGTGTCCCAGTGTGAATAATATTCACATTTTTCAGATCAGTCAGCAGTCTTGGTCTGGCGTTGGCTCAGTTTGCCGTCTCCCTGTAAGAGCATTTCTTTAAAATATTGAATTAAGTACAATCCACATTTTTTCTCTTATCTGTGAAATCTTGTGGTTGTGGCTTGACTGTTTTTATAAAATGAAAGATCCAAGTGCATATAAAGCGAAGGGTTTTTTGTTGTTGTTGTTGCTTTTTTCCTCCTGCAAGACATCTGGTTTTTTTCTTATGTGCTTTAAGGCTGAGAAGCAAAGGTTCAAGCATTTAGTCTGAAAGACTCCATTTCTGACTGGCTCTTCACCTCATTGAAAGACATAGAAATAAGGAAAAGAACAATATTTGAAACAATTTCTTGCATATGGACTTTTGATTAGGTGAGCTGTGGCTTTGGGTGGTTTAGGACAGGACAGAATAGAGAATGAAATAGAACTTGGTTTTAGATACATTTATATTCAGGACGTCTCAACACATATTGCAATTTAATGAGATAGGTGCTTGCCGTGCAGAAACTTTTTAAGCAAATGGAGCAGATGTTATAGGCTTGTCTATATGAATATTCAGTTTTCAGAAAGCTGGGGGTGAATCTACCCCACAGTAGCCTGCAGTAATCTAACTCTCTGGGTGAACCCTGCTTCTGCACACCATCAGCTCCTTACTGTGCTTTGATCTAGTCTTATTTCAAACCTGGGTAGATCAGGGTGTGCTAAGCAGCAGGGTCTACCCGCTCCCCCAGCTTACTGCAGACTAAATGTGCATGTAAAGAAGCCCTATAAGCTCAACAATAACCCACATAATGCAGTGTACATTACAGCATGTTGTATTGAGGTGGCCAGGTTTTGGGGATTAACCCATCGGCTTCTAGAACCTGCACTTTCAAGAATCACCAGACAGAAGGGAAATTGCTCCAGCACCTCATCTAATGGATACCAGCTGCAACAGCAGCACAATCTCCCTCACTCTTGCACTGTCAGGGGTTTAGAACCAGGATTTACAGGTAAGAAAGACAAGGGCACTACCAACTGAGCCATGAAGAAAATATAAATTATGATACAAAATAGTCATATGAAATACAACTGCACAGAACTTTTTAGAGCTACTCAAGTGGAGAGAGTGCAGAGGAGTAGCAAGTACAACTACCATATTAAAATAAGGTTGTGAATAACTGGGCAGCTTTAATTCCATCTTCTAACAGGCTGTGCTTAACCAGATCGAAGAGGAAATAGGCATCAAGATAAGATTGGAGGGAAATGGCACATATGCCAGTTTTGCCAGTTTATTTTCCCAAGTTCTAGTTCGCTAGCACCTTTGTCTCCTTCATCCATCTTCACAATGAATGGCTCCAGTCTACCCTGGCATCTGCTGTGACAATAATAGTTTTGGGCCCATGGTGATTTCAGTTAACTAAAGCTGGTATTAGATTAATGCTAAAAGGAAAATGCTGCAAATACTCTCTCTGCAAAAATGCTGCTTAATTCCAATAGAATAGAATCTGGTCCAGTGAATCTTCCTGGAAACCTTAGAGTTAAATTGCCTTTTGGTGACAACGAATTATCCAAATGCATATAAAGCAAGAGCGTTTGGTGAGAGAAAAATTCCAGCGCTGCAAGGGACTTTTTTCTTTTCCCCTCCCTTTGTTGTCAACAAAGAGCCAGTGTGAACTCTACTGTTTGTTTGGTTCAGAGAACTAGCTTCTGCTAGTATCCCACAATGCCTGCCCTGATTGTTGTGCTCAGTGTTTTGCGATCTCTGCTGCCTTACAGGCATGCACCCTCCCTCTTTCAAAGCTCCAGGAAATATCTGACAGTGAGTGAGTTGCTCCATTTGAGGAACAAAAAACAAATCACTGATTGCTCCTGTTCTGCCCTGCACTAAAAAGACAGCAGCAGGCAGACTGCTGCTACAGTGGAGACCTGGAGAGACTGCAATGCTGCTTTGATACTCCTCAGCATGGCGAGCTCACAGAGCTAAGAAGGAATCCCAAGAAACACAGAGATCAGCTCTGCCTTCCCACAACACCACTGTGAGATGCTTCCCTATATTGTTTTTCCCTATATGTTGACAGGGTGCTAGCAATGTGGCCATGAAAATGTCGAAAATGGGAGGCAGAAAAATGGTTTGACCGGTTTTCACTTTTGGTGACTTTTGCATACTGGTGACAGCACTTTCATTGCCAAACCTTCCCAGTGTAGACATAGCCCTGGACATGGGCTACTTCTCCTTTCCTTAAAGGTTTAGAGTTTTGGAAAAAAAGCTATAGATCAGTGTTGGGCAACCTGTGACCCAAGGGCCACATTCAGCTCAGTGGAGTTCTATGTGTGGCCCATGAGACATTTTGTTTACTTTTACCCTTGCACAGAGTTGCCAGATACTTCTGGTTTTTGTTTGTGTAGTTTTTTCTACTTACTGGTATTACAAAAGTGACAGGTACTTTAAAGCCACAGCATGTGAAGTGAGGTGCATACTGATTGCCCACAATGGCTGTAAGAGCTGTGCACTCCCTCTGCATCCAATCAAAGCATTGCTACGGTTCATTTGGCACACCCCACAAATTCTAGGCATGTGATAGCAGTTAGCAAAACTATCCTAGCCCTGGAGGCTGTCTTGGTTATGACAATCCTGTGGCCCACTGAGATGAAGAAAAGCCACTCATGCGGTCCACTCACTAGCCTCGGTTGCCCCTCTCTGTAATAGATGCAACTCAACCAACTGCCAAATCTGTGCTTCTCCAACCCCGATTTGGGGTGCTCAAAATCCAGGTCTGAATGGACTGTCATCAGTCCATCTTTGATTATGTCTCTAATAAATAAAACAACATGTTGTCACTTAACACAGATGCAAAAAGTCTTGCATTAGTCAAACTGCAAGATTGGGGAGTTCTTGAGCAGTGAGTGCTGGGTGGAAGGGGAGAGGTCAAGTGAGGAAGGCAGGCTCTGCAATGTTGATGTTTTTCACTTACTGAAAATACCACCCAGAATGGATGTGTGTGTGTGTGTGTGTGTGTTTGTCAAAAACAGACTCAGAAATCAGCATAGTAGTATGTCATGAGTACATTTTCTCAGTCTTGCCTAAGAAATCTGCTCCTAAATCTTATTAATGACTAATGGGATTTCTGTTTCTCTCTTTCATGCAACACTTTGAACATGTACAAATAACAGGATTTGTGTGGCTCCCCTCCCACATGCTGCTCCTCCCATCCCACTAATACAACTTTAGAAATAAACCAAACTGTACTGTGTGTGCATTCTAATTATAAGCAGATAGGAGAACAGCTTACAACTAAGTTGGCTTGCATCCAATATCCAGAGAGGGAGAGAGAATGCAAGGGGCCTCATGCCAGAAGAGAGAGAGATTTTTGACAAATTAAGGAGGAAAATAGATGGCAAGAAAGACTGCACATCCTACAGGTGGGACCTCCCTGGTCTGGCACCATCGGGACCTGAGCCGTCCTGAACCAGGGAGTTTGCCAGACCAGGGAGGTCAATGCTCCCCAGCTGGCTGCCCCACTCCCAGGCTCCCAAGGCTGGGGCTATCGCTTACTGCTGCCAGGGGTTCTCCGGGTTCACCTGCTGGGACCACCTGGATGCCATCAGCCCTGCTCGGCTGCCACCACCCCGCTGCTGCTGGGGATTCCCCCGGGCTTCCTAGCCAATGCTCACCTGCTGCTATCTGGCCCTGATGCCACTGGGGGTTCTCTGTCCTGGGCCACTTAACCACCCCAGCACCATTGCCATCAGGGATTCCTGGGGCTCCCTAGCTGGGGACACACAGCCACCATCAGCCTCACTGCTGGGGCCAGTCCTGCTCCTGCTGGGGCTTCTCTGGGTCTGTCTGGCTGCCACTTGGCCCCGCTGCTACAAGGAGTTACCTGTTTGCTGCCTGGCCTGGCTGACACCAGGGGTTTCCTGGCTCAGGTGGGGTATCCCTGTCACTACCTGGCCTGCTGGTGCTGGGGGTTGTCCAGCCGGGACAAGGTTCCTCACTCCCTCCTGGCCCCGCTGGTGCTGGGGGGTTCCCCAGCTGGGTCAGGGCTCCCCAGCTGCCTCCTGGCCCCCAGCCACTGCAGGGGTCGCTGGCCCTGGGTTCTCCCAGGTGGCTCCTGCTTTCTGTCTCTGGGGCTCTTTGATCTAGCAACATCCATGGCCCTGCCAGACGACTGATGTTTCCAGACCGGAGTCCTGGATTTGGAAGGTTCAAACTGTACAATGCGTTGGAGAGGACAGTAACTGATTGGGTTTGAAGGATGATCATGTGATAGAGGCATAAGATTAAGACCTGGGTTCCAGTCCCAGATCTGCCACTAGTTATTGCTTGATGTTAGTGAAATTCACTTCTCCCCAATAGGATGGTAAAGTGTGGTGGCCAAAAGGAGGCAAAATTTATCCCCAAATTCAGTGATAGGACAAGGAGCTACAGCAGAGCCCATTGAGGATTGAATAGTGCAGGGATGGCTAACCTGTGGCTCACAAGCCGCATGCGGCTCTTCAAAGGAAAAATTGTGGCACCCGCTCCCGTGGCTTGGCTCCCACACCCGCGGTTGTTCTGCGTTCTCCTGCTCTGACCTTTTTTCCTTGTCTGGTCAGGGTGCCGCTTGGGGCAGCGAGATCTGACGCTGCAGCCGACAGAAGCCTGCTTGGGATGGAAGCCTGCTTGGGCCATATGCAACTCTTAAAGGAGCAGCATTTTTTTTCCTCAATGACTTTCTGGCCAACGGAAGTGTGGCTGGACCACATGTGGCTGTTAAAGGGGCAGCATTTTGGTTTTTTGGGGTTTTTTGCTCAACAAGTTCTTTCCCTCAGCTCTTTGCGCTGTATCCACCACTATTTTGGCTCTTTGTCTGTAACAGATTGGCCAGCCCTGGAATAGTGATTGTTTGCATGGGAGATAGGGACCTTGGATGAGCCCAGTCATGGAGTGTGTGGTCTCCTTCCTGTGCCAACTCCCAGTGCAGAGCTAACTTTTTGTAGGGCAGAAGCCCTACTGCATGGTTTCTGTGCCTGCAACTTCCTTGTATAGTCCCACCATAGGCCGAAAGGTTGGAGAGGGCCAAGAATGAGCCTGCTACGTGACAATGAATTTCACTCTCTGCGCCATAGTTTTCCATCTGTAAATCAGGAATAATGAGAAGAGATAGTTACCAAGAAGGGGGATTCTGAATTACAATGCTTTGGGTGTTTGTTACAAGCAAGTACTATAGAACAAAAAAGTAAGTAAGATTCAAACCCGATCCTGTCTTCTCTGTGGACGGTGTGGGTCATGTTACTCACTTCCTACAAGAGTCTGATGCAAGCTTTCTGCCAGTGAGGTTTTTTTTTTAACACTAAATTGCTTTGGGTACCTGCCCTTCCAACTCATTCATCTTCATTTCCAGAAAGGAGATAATCTTCAAACTTCATGTTTCAAAGATGACGTGACATCAAAGGGGTTGAATATTAAATGCCTTAATTACAAATAATAGCCTGATAAAAAGAAATCACATCTGGAATTTTATTAAACAGGAATTACAATTACATTCAGAAGTATGTAGATTATAAAACTAACCTAGCCTCACATATCAAATGAATATTTTTGGCAATAGAGAATAAATTTTTTTTCTCACTTGTATAATTACAACTTACATCTCCAAATGACTAGCTTTAAAACTGGTAGCTGCACAATCACTTTGAAATTACTCCTCATGCTGTGCATTTTTGCACTGGTTTTGCATTTCTTTCTATGCTTGTGGTAGGTTCATAGTGTTTTCTGTTGAAGCAAAATCCCTTTTCAGTAACTGGCTGGCATCTATTGGGTTCTGTGGGAAGCATCAGGAGCATTCTCAGATGTGAACTGGTCTCCCAAGGGAAGTGAGGGAAGACCTGTTAATGGAGATATTTGAATATGAGATTCTGGTTTACCACTCCAGTAATCTACATTTACGCTGGCTTAACCCCATGTTTACACTGCATTTCTGTAATTTCACTCTGGTGTAACTCAATTGCAATTGATGGAGACTGCTGAAAATACTTTTCATTGGGGAATAATTTTGCCCCAGTAGCAAGATAGATTTGATGATCTAATATACTTTTTCACCTTTAGCTTCTATGATTTTCTCTTTACTAGGAAACACATCTGGGGTATGTCTACACTGCCACCCTAGTTTGAACTAGGGTGGCTAATGTAGGCATTAGAACTTGCAAATGAAGCCAGGGTTTTAAATATCCTGGGCTTTATTTGCATGTTCCTGGGCGCCGCCATTTTTAAATGCCCCGTAGTTTGAACTACCTGCCTGCGGCTACACGCGGCACGGACTAGGTAGTTCGAATTAAAGCACCTAATTCGAACTACCTATACTCCTCCTGCAATGAGAAGTAACGGTAGTTCGAATTAGGAGCTTTAATTCCAACTACCTAGCCCGTGCCGCATGAACCATGAGGAGTAACGGTAGTTCAAACTAGGAAGCCTAGTCCTTTATCTAGGGTTCGAACAAGCGGGGATTTAAAAATGGCGGAGCCCCGCTTATGCAAATGAAGCCTGGGAAATTCAAATCCCGGGCTTCATTTGCAAGTGCGGTATGCCTACATTACCCCGCTAGTTCGAACTAGCGGGGTAGTGTAGACATACCCTATGTTACAGATGGGGACTCTAAAGCACAGAATAAGATGAAGGATTATGTTTTGCAGAGAGTGAATGTGCGATGTTGGATATAGAAAATCACATCAGAAGACTGACTTGTAGTAAACATACCTTAGTACATGTGGAATGCTGAATAACATCTGGAACTCATGTGAGTGTAAAAGTATGCCTGAACTTTTAAAAATATAAGTCAAAGTAATTTAACTAAAGTCCAACAGAGAATTAGTGAGATAAATTGGATAAAACCCAGAACTGGCTCCCAGTGCTATGCTTTACTCACTAGACTCTATCTTTTGCATCTTGCAGCATAGGAATGAGCTCCATAACCCACGTTAAGGCAATATACAGGCACAAGACACAGATCGTAAAGTCAGTAATAATGCTACATGGACAGTCTGAATAGCTATAAAGCCCTCTTTAACCTTTGCCCATAACTCACAATAGGAAAAATGTTTAACGTTCGAAGAAATGCAGTTAATTTTTACTCCCCCCTATTTTCGTGCACCCCAATTTTTGGCTGAAACTAGAAGCAGAAATGCTAACATTTCAGGGGAATATATATGCTTATGCTGTTTTCACCTCAAATGAAAGGAAGAGATGCTCTTATTGTCCTATGATTTCCAGCCTGGTTTCTGCACCCAGGAGGCTTAGATTGTCATGAAAGTCCAGACTTCTGAATCTTTTGAACATTACCAGTCACTAATCTGGACCCAACTATAAACATCCTGGGAGTTCTGTTCTGTTTCCTGCCTCTGAAGTGCTATAAACACAGTAGCAAAAAACATTCAGCTAATGAAAATTTATGAATAACTTGGTTTTAACTTGCCAGTGAGAGCTGACTAATTTTAACCATGTATAAGGATAATTATTACCTAAGGCATGTAACAGACCATCCTTCTGAACTCAATGAATCCCTGTATATTCTTTATGTTTTCAGAGTACCAGAGTTATTGAGTGTAGTCTCTGGTTTACAAAGTAACAGCCTTTCAGTGCATTTCTCTTTAATTCTCAAGAATTATTTGGGAAGGCCAGTGCAACAACATAGTTCAGTTCCAAACGCAGCAGTTTTCTGTTTACAGCATGAATTAAACACATGCAGTATCATAGAACACTAGAACTGGAAAGTACCTCAAGAAATCATCGAGTCATAGAATACTAGGGCTGTAAGGGACCTCAGGAGGTCATCGAGTCCAGCTCCCTGCCCAAAGCAGGACCAATCTCAACTAAATCAACCCAGCCAGGGCTTTGTCAAGCTAGGACTTAAAAACCTCTAGGGATGGAGATTCCACCTCCTCCCTTGGTAACCCATTCCAGTGCTTCACCACCCTCCTAGTGAAATAGTTTTTCCTAATATCCAACCTAGACCTTCGCCACTGTAATTTGAGACCATTGCTCTTTGTTCTGCCATCTGTCACTACTGAGAACAGCCTCTCTCCATCTTCTTTGGAACCTCCCTTCAAGAAGTTGAAAGCTGCTATCAAATCCCTCCTCACTCTTCTCTTCTGCAGACTAAATAATCCCAAATCTCTCAGCCTCTCCTCGTAGGTCATGTGCATGAACCCAGCTCCAGAGTCCAGTCTTCTGCCCTCACAGCAGGACCAACCACTGTCTAGATCATCCTTGACAGGTATCTGTCTAACCCGCTCTTAAATATCTCCAGAGATGAAGATTCCACAACCCCACTAGGCAATTTACTCCAGTGTTTAACCACCCTAACAGGCAGGAAGTTTTTCCTGATGTCCAACCTAAACCTCCCTTGCTGCAATTTAAGCCCGTTGTTTCTTGTCCTATCCACAGAGGCCAAGGAGAATAATTTTTCGCCCTCCTCCTTATAACACCCTTTTAGATACTTGAAAACCACTATCCTGTCCCTTCTCGATCTTCTCTTTTCTAAACTAAGCAAGCCCAGTTCTTTCAGCCTTCCCTCATAGCTCATGTTTTCTAGACCTTTAATAATTTTTGTTGCTCTTCACTGGACCTTCTCCAATATCTCCATATCTTTTTTGCAATGTGGTGCCCAGAACTGGACACAATACTCCAATCGGGTATGTCTACACTACCCTCCTAATTCGAACTAGGAGGGTAATGTAGGCATACCGCACTTGCAAATGAAGCCCAGGATTTGAATTTCCCGGGCTTCATTTGCATAAGCCAGGCGCCGCCATTTTTAAATGCCGGTAGTTCGAACCCCGTGCCGCGCGGCTACACACGGCACGGAGTAGCTAGTTTGGATTAGGCTTCCTAAACCGAACGAGCTGTACTCCTCATTCCACGAGGAGTACAGCTAGTTCGGATTAGGAAGCCTAATCCGAACTAGCTACTCCGTGCCGCGTGTAGCCGCGCAGCACGGGGTTCGAACTGCCGGCATTTAAAAATGGCGCCGGCCGGCTTCATGCAAATGAAGCCCGGGAAATTCAAATCCCGGGCTTCATTTGCAAGTGCGTTATGCCTACATTACCCTCCTAGTTCGAATTAGGAGGGTAGTGTAAGACATACCCATAGTTATTTTGAAATAGGGGTGTGTATGCAATGCAGTTGTGGTTATTTTGAAATAAGTGGCCTCCAGAGCTTCCCACCAGTGCCCTGCTGGCCACTTTGTCCACACTCATCAGAACTCTATAGTCCCCCTTCCCTTGCAGCCCTTAAAGCTGCAGCCACAAGGGAAAGGGCTTGTGGCACACAGCAGGCCCTGCTGTACATGTGCCTCACTGAATGCCCTGCTCTGCCCTATCTCCACCATGGTGGACCCCAGTACATCCTCTGAGGCCACTTTAGCTACCAGCCTATCTTCAGCCAGGTCCCAACTCCCTGCCCAGGGCCGAAAGAGGAGGGCGCTGTCTTAGACCGACGTGGAGATCCTGGATCTCATTGAGATCTGAGGGGAGCAGTCCAACAGCCAGGATCTCCACATCAGATGGCAAAATGCCAAAGTGTAAGGCTGCATGGCTGACAACCTGGTCCAGAGAGAGCACAGCTGCACTCTGGACCAGTTAGAATGAAGGTCAAGGAGCTCCTGCAGGCCTATTCCAAGGCCAAAGAAAGGCATTCCCAGTCAGAAGCAGCACCCCAGACCTGCTGCTTCTACACTCAGCTTGACGGCATCCTGAGAAGGAGGCAGGTTGCTTCTCTTCCCCTCGTCATCGACTCTGGCCTGGAGACACTGAAGGGTGTGGCCGTGGAGGAGGATGAGGAGGAGGTGGTGGCCACCACACACAGCATGCCCATTAGCCAGTACCTCACCTTGTCCCTGAAGCCAGTACCCCCATCCCAGGATGTCATCCAGGGCTCGGACAAGGCCGAGGAAGGACATCAGGTGGTTCCACTACTTTACCTCAACACATGTTGCGGAGAAGGGGAGGGAAGTGGTGAGGGGCTGTATACTCCTCGCTTGGCCTTCTCGGGCTGGGGATTGCATAGCATCCTGTGCAGGTGGCTGCACATGGAGCGGCAGTCCAGAGCAGATAGCAGA
Organism: Pelodiscus sinensis; assembly: GCF_052426305.1. NCBI lineage: Eukaryota > Metazoa > Chordata > Testudines > Trionychidae > Pelodiscus > Pelodiscus sinensis. The sequence goes on along the minus strand of NC_143067.1, from coordinate 23,137,932 downwards.
TGTGCTTCTGCTCACAGGGGTTCTGGAGAGGCCTGCTTTATACCCAACCCCAAGGTGGAACATCTTCCCATCACAAGCCACCACTAGGGAGGATGGGATCACAGACGCACACACAGCAATGCAACACATGGGCATGCCTGCATTCGTGGGACAGCATGTGCTCCCAGGCCAGTGTGGTAAGGCAGAGGACACCAGTCCCCTGCCAGGGGAGCCTGCCAGGAGGATGAGGGAGAGGAAGTGGAGGTGACCCCAGCAGTACCCTCACTAGCAAGCAGCGTCTGCCACTCATACACCCCTCCTCTCAACATCCTCTGCTTCCCTCTCCTCCTCTCCTCAAGTCCTCTCCCTGAAGGATACTGCCACTGTGAGTTCTGATATGTGCGTGGCACAGAGGGAAGCAGAGTTGCCTCATCATCCCTCTCCCACCTTCAGGGTTCTGGCCTGGCTGGCACCGTCCCATGCCTGCTTATCCCTGGGATGTGGAGATAGCGAGGCTCCCCCCAGGATGTCCATGCCTCAGCAGGAAGGGCACTGCAGGGCACAGCAGGTGGCCCACTATCTAGGCCACCAATGGTCTTGCTCCAAGCACATCACCTTCATCTGACCCGAGACCTTTTGGTGTCAGCTCAGAGATGAGGGCTGGCTTCAGGATGACTGCCCTTCTCTTTGTTCTGGACCAGCTGTGTGTGGACCAGCTATTACGCCTCCCACACCAGCCTCCTGACCCTATTTTGAAACAGCTCAGCACTGTTTCGATGGGCATTTGCTGTGCAGATGCAGTATTGTGACGGGGCGGACAGGCCCCGCACTTACAGACAGGGGGTAGCCCAGGCCCAGCTGGCGGAGAAAGCCCCACCCCTCCAGCCCTGCCGGGCATGCTCCCAGCAGAGGCTGGGTATAAAAGCAGAGGGAGCTCTGCAGCCGAGGAGACTGTAGGTTGAGGGAGTAGACCAGGCCGGGCCTGTGTTTCTGCAGCAGCTGAGACCGGAGTCGCTGCCTGTGCCTGACCCGGAGGCTGAGCAAGCAGCCGCCGACCCCAGGGAGGCAGGAGCGCGCCCACAACCCCGGCGGTTACTGACTCGGAGGCGAATGGGCCCCAGGGGAGCCAGGGCGCGGTAGGAAGCAGCCCAGGACAAAGGACTCAAAGCGCGGCTCGGCGTGTATCGGCTGGATCCCCCACCGAGCAGGCAGGAGCCAGAGGCCCTGCCTAAAGGGCCCTGGGCTGGGACCCGGTGGAGAGTGAGGGCCTGGGTCCCCCTACCACCCGATTTCCCTTCACTGGATAATCAAATCCCAGACCAGGAGAGGCTTCTCTGAGCGGCTAGGCCTCTAATGCCATAGTTACCCTGATGGAGGGGCACGAACTTTTATGTTGGGACTACTAGGGTTGTGTTCACCCGGATAGAGCGGGCAATGGGCCCGTAGGGGGGGGTGCACTCCACGCCAGGGGCGTACCCCATGACAAGTATTTTGAAATAAGCTATTTCAAAGTGTCTGTTCCGAAATAGCTTATTCCGAAATAAGTGTGCAGTGTAGACGTACCCTTAGAAGCTAAATCAGGTTGGGGGCAGGTTATTAACTATATAGAGGACCATAGGCATTCCAGAGTGCTATAGCTAGGACACGATGCTGTGTTGTAAGTGCTCTGTGAGTCAGTACTGAATCACACCCCCAGATGGCACTAGGGGCACTATGCTGTTGACCGTGGCATTTCTCAGGTAAAATATAAAACCCTGTGCTGCCCCCAAACTAGTGAGAGTTAAAAAACCAGTGTCTGTTTACAACAGTAAATGATTTTAGCCTTTATAATCTGGTTCAAATTCTAATTTGGATAATTACAGTCTCCGTTGTACTTTTATATATTCCTCAATTTCACTTGGATTCTTCACTTATTATAGGTGCTACTGTAGACAGCTGCCATGTTCTACTCAGAGCTGGTTGCATATTAGCAGAGGATGAAATAATTCCTACGTAGTCTACAGAGTCTGCAGAATACAAGTGAAAAATATACCATAAAATCGCGACTATAATGTGCACCTATGTATAATGCGCACTCTGACTTTAGAATCTTAGCATAATGAAAAAAACTGAACTCCTATGTACAATGCGCAGCCCATTCTACAGGAGAACGGGAGGTAACCGGTTTCTGAAGTCCAGAATTTCTTGGTCTCTGTACGGGTGCTGTGGGATGCAACACGGCCTGCCCCACTGCTCCAGGATCCAGGAGCTGACCCACCAGCACCAAACCCAGCCTCACCCGCTTCCCGGAGGTGGCCCCGGGGCTGCACGAGAGAGCGGGAGGGAGGGACGTGCCACTCCTGCCTGCAGGCTTGCCCGGGAAATGCACGTGCAGCAGACAGCTGCTCACATGCTACACTGAGCTCATGGCTGCCGCGGGAGCCTCTGGGGACTCCCAGGCACAGCCTGAAGGTGCACTGGGCAGGCAGCGAGCCAGGGTGCTGCAGCCTGGCAGCATTGCCGGCTCCTCACTTTGTCCGGGAGCCAGGCGGGGAGGTGGCCCCTGTGCTGCACTGCAGTGGGAAAGTTTCTGTGAGGAGGGGAGGGGGAGTTTAAAACTTTAAAAAATTGCTCCTATGTATAATGCGCACCCCAGCTTTGAGCCTAAAAAAAACAGGGAAAAAAGTGCGCGTTATACTCACAATTTTACGGTATATGTGTTATATACAATATAAACACATGAGCTTTCCACTTATAGTAGTAACACTGGACCATTGTATGTCTCAGAAGCCTAACTGTTTGGAGACAATGCCAGCTCTGGGCTACCTCTATCACAGCCTGGTGAACAGGGGCTAGAGATGGGGCAGCAAGTAGACAGACCAGGAGAGGGGCATATTGGGGTCAGTGGTGCACTGCTAGGGCATAAGTGAGCTCCTGTCACTGTGCTCTCTTGCAGAGCCATGAAAGTTGAATACAACTTTGGGCCACCCTGATGGATGGCCTAACCCATGCCAGCTGCTCCACTGAACCTTACAAGTTCTTTAGAAAGGGGACATTCATGCACTCCCGGCCATCCCTGTGCTGGCATCTGCATGAGGGCAGGGGTGAATCTGCTCTTAAGGTATCATAATCCTAAGAAAAATGGTAAAATAGAGGAGAAACTGGTGCTTTAACTGCAACTAATTATTTATTAATTATGTAATGATCTAGGCCAGCGGTGGGCAGCCTGCAGCCCATATGCTGCGTGCAGTCCATCAGGATTCTACATGCGGCCTGCGATAGATTTGTTTACCATTGCCCAGTGAAGGGTTTCCAGATTCCATGGTTTCTGTCCATATCATTTTTTTCTTACTGGCATCACACATATAAAAGCAAGGGCTTGTGAAGTGAGGTGTGTGCTGATTGCACAACCATTGCCTCCGAGTACTGGGTGTCCCCTCTGCACTCAGTCAAACTGCTGCTACGGTTCAGTCAGTACATCCTGCAAACTCTAGGTGTGCAAGGCAGTTACAAAACTACCCTCTCCCGGGAAACCATCTTGGTTAAAACATGTTTGCTCCCCACTAAGATGAAGGAGGCCAGATCATGCAGCCCACTCACTAGCCTAAGTTGTCCATTGCTGGCCTAGGCCCATAGTTGTGCTTGACACTTTTCAGGTATAAAATAAAACAAGGTACTTGCCTTTGGAAGCATTCAGTCTAATTTATATCTATATATAACAATGAGTAAAGATGTGTGGTATGCTGGGGTAGGAGAGCCAACAGGAAATTTCATATAAAGGGGTGGCTATAACTATTAAACAATCAACTTCATTTGTAAAAGCCTGTGAGGATCAACAGTCAGCCAAGCTCAGGCTTTATTTTTGCCCAGGTCTTGGCAGCATTCAGGTATTTCATTACCATGCGATCCACCTACTTGTGCTGTTGGCCAAGAAGCCTGAGTCTGAGAGATTCTTTGGCAAACAGTAAATAGCTGATGGCTAACATTGTTGCAATCACATCTCTCCATGATCTGACTCAGCAATCTCTCAAAGGGTATGTCTACACTGCAGAGTTTTTCGGAAAAACTTCACTTACGTCCACACTGCAATTGCATTCTTTTGAAAAAAATCAAAAGAACAGAGGGATTTTTCCAACATTGGTAAACCTCTTTCTACGAGGAAGAAGCCTTTTTCTGAAGCCTTTCGATAGGGAAGAGGGAGTTCTTTTGAAAGAAGAGGAAAGAGGAAAAAGCACAGGTGCCCTGGTGGCCACTCCGTCCATAGTAAACACAGCTTACATGCGAGATAGTGTCCATTCAGCGTGGACGCTATCTTTTGGAAAAGCAGATCGCTTTTGCTGTGTAGACGCTCTCTTTTGGAAAAAGTTTTTTTCAGCAGATCTCTTCCAGAAAACTTCTTCCAAAAGAAGCCTGCAGTCTAGACATAGCCTCTGAAATAGAAAAATGAAGTGTTTCATGTGATGATCTGTCTAAACTGAGTTTCTGCTGGCGATCAAACCACTGGAGAGAGCTAGGCACCATGACGTAATCTGTTACTTCTGGTAGTTAAACATCCCCATTGGAGCTATTTGAACTAAGTCATCCGAATTATAAGGGTCCCTCAACCTGCTGATTTCCTCCTTTTCCATAACATGTTTCTAAGAAAGCAAATAAATATTGGGCTTCTTTAGCTAAGATCCCGCCAAGAAATAATATAGTCATTTTCAAGTTCTAGACACCCGAGTTGTAGTTTTGTTTAGTTTTAGTTATGATTCTAGGCAAGGCTTCCTCTATGTAATTCCAACTATTTATTGGAAACTCCAGGATATGAGAACTTTTGCCACTTGATCTTATCACCCCCATAATTAACAGCTATCCTAATATTTTCTGTCCGTGTGCTTGAATTTTGAAAGAAAACTGGAGGAGCTTGCGTAGGAGAGGGAGCATGAAGTACAACACAGATGCCAAGAGTAGGAATCAGGGGTAGGTGTGCTACTCCTCAGAGAGGCACCAGAACACACACACACACACACACACACACACACACACACACACGGATTTATGAGGAAGAGAAGCAAAGGTGGCTTTCAATCCCTTTTCGATTCTTTGTATTCTGGACAGGTTGAAATGCTGCTCTAAGGCACATGCAGTTAAGCTAAACATTCTTTTCCACCTGGCAGTTAGCTGTAATGCTCAGAGTGCCTTGCACAGACTGGAAGAAGAGCCCTGTGTGGCTCAAAATCTTGTGTCTCTCACCCACAGGAGTTGGTCCAATAAAATACATTGCCTCACCCACCTTATCCCTCTGTTATGGCAGCCCTGCCTGTACTCAATCCAGAGCTGCTGCCAAAATCACCACAGTGCTCTGTGTTACGGGATTCTCCCTCACAATCCAGCCCAGCCCTCCCACAGGCCAGGGTCCCTGTGAGGTTCACTATAGTTGTTCAACACAGTGCTTTCATGGGTAGAATCTGTTTTCTGGCTTGCTAAGAGGCTGCCACAGCCCATCTAAGCCATGAGGAAGGGAAGACTCCCTCTTTTCACAGCCCCATCATTGACTCACTGTATGACCTCATGGTCCTGCTGTGTGCCTTAGTTTACCGAACTGGACAATAGCAACGGGCACCCCACAGGTTGCTATGAGACTGCATTTCACAATGTTTTGCAAAGTGTTTTGAAATCTCGCAACAGACAGCACCGAGGAAATGCAAAAGCCAAAACGCTTTTTGTGTTTTCATGGCAGAAGGGGGAATACACAATTGTTGGAATTTTACATTTACTTTACATTTAAAGCAGTCAGGTCCCAGGACACTCTTCAGAAGAGTAGGACTATGTCTTGATCTCTGCTCTCTTCTGTGTCCATTCAGTGTGCTGGTGGGAGAACACTGAGACGATAGCCTCATCCTCCCTTTGGCAGCCCCCTTCTGCAGAGGCTACCATTTGCCCTGCAGTGTCTTCCCTTATATTGGGCAGAATCATCCCTGCACTGGTGCAAATGCCAGTGAACGACAGAGGGGAGGCAGTTCTCACCTCTTATTTGGTAACCAGTGTTAGCCTTGGAGCCTACTAAGGTGCCTTAAATTGTGACCCTCTTTAGGGGTCTGTATGTGGCTTTGCAGACTCATGATGGCACCATTAGGCTCAGACAGTGCTGGAACGGGGTGTACCGGTAGTTCAAATTAGAGAGCCTAATTCAAACTACCTACTCCGTGCTGCGTGTAGCCGCGGGCACGGAGTCTGCACTAACGGGGATTAAAAAATGGCGGCGCCCGGCAAGATGCAAATGAAGCCCGGGATATTTAAATCCCGGGCTTCATTTGCAACTTCGAATGCCTACATTAGCCACCCTAGTTCGCACTAGGGTGGCAGTGTAGACTACACTGAGTGGTTGAAGGACCTTATATAGGAACTCCCTGCCCAAGGGATATTCAGGATACAGGGCTAGCCTAGCTGGAGCAAAAAAGGCCATAGTTTGACAATAAACACAATTAAAGTTAATTTAATCAATTTAAATTAATTACAATAATTAACACTAATTAAATTTTAATTAAAATTAAAAACACAATAAAATTATCTGTGTGCAAGAAGCCCTCTTATGCCCTCCAATTTTATCCACCCATTCAGGGACTGGGTAAAAGGGGCGATAGAAATGTAAGCTATTAGAGGTCCCCAAACAGATAGTTGGGGATACGTTATCTAGCACGGTACCTTAGTTTATGGCTCTGAGCTACTTTACCTTGTAGCACTTCCCAGAGGACAGTGGAAGTTTTTTTTGACAGATGGAAGCTCCAGCAGATCAGTGGGAAAGAAACCAATCAGACCCTTTGCTGCTATTCAAAAGTTTATAAAAGCTCCGTCAACCAAGGTCACTACCAATCTCAGTGGCAATACTCAGTGTTTATTTCCAGAACATACACAGAGAGTGGCTGGCAACTCTGCGCACAAGCCCTAGTGATCCTTTCAGTTTTTAGTGCTAATGCAAGTCGCATCTATATGAATAGGTTACCTGGGTTTTAAACAACATACTCATTTGCTTGAGGGCTAGCATTTCCTGAACTGTACTTACATGTTAAATTTGACTGAGTCCTACTATTTCAGCCAGATTTTGAATAGATAGGAGTTGGTTATTTATTGATGCAGGCAACTGTGTGCAGCACAGTGTAAGATCAGAGAGCTTCATACTGGGAGCCAGGGCTGTCCTTAGGATTTATGGGGCCTGTAACAAGTTTCACTCACCCCACGGCACCACCAGCCTTCGGTCCTGGGGAATTAGCTCGGACGACAGGTGGCGAGATCCTTTTTGGGATTCTGCCCTCCAGCAATGTCCACAATTGTCTGGATTCCCCCCTTTCAGGGGTTTGATGGCCGGTCAGTGTGATCGAGCGTAGGTGTTGTGGTTCGACACCCTATTATCATGCCCCTTGTCCCGCTCACCGTGCCACACTCCTTGCGCCACTTCACCAACAGTTTATCTGTTCAGGGATTTCTATAGTCAGTCTATGGACTACCTCCATAGCACAAGACCCTCTCTTGCACCCTGATGAGGTGGTCTGAAGTGGGATTGCTCATCCACTTTCTCCTTCTCGGGGCTTTCGGTCCTCTGGGGGTGATATGGGAGAGGCGGCCCCGGACCCGCCCTCACTCACAGGCCCCAGCCCAGGTCCCTTAAGACGCGGACCGGTTTTCGGTCTGGGTCTGGCTGGCGGGAGCCTCCTGCTGAAACTCGTCAGTCCCCGGGCTGTACATGGCCCTGCCCCGGGCTACTTCCTCTCATTCTTTCCCCCCCACTGGTTTGGATCTCCCCGTCACCGGCCTACCTGGCCTCCCGCAGCTCGGCCACTTATCCATCCTGGTGGGGTTTGGAACTCCCATTGCTTCACAGGCACTCTGCTCGTCCTCCTCTCTGTCCACACCGGTCCCGTTTCCACGGCCTGACGTTTCTCCTATTTTCTTGCCCTGGGGCCAGGGCGGCGTTTAAATCTCCCGCCGCTTCCGGCGCTGGGCAGGAAGCTGTGCTGACGTCATTGGGGCCGCCCAGCCCCTCCTGTGGTGTCTGTGCCGTGCCTCGGCCACTGTGCTGGAGACTGCCAGCTGATCGGCGGCCTCCGTGCACCCGGTGCAATGCTGGTATTTTTCTCCCTGCCTCCCGAACAGGGCACTTACCACGGGGGCTCCAGTGTGGGGCTGTGGGGCCCCATCACAGGGCCCAAAGCAGAATTTTTAAACTGGTATCCCTATCCCCGGTGATTGCCTGGGAGGGTGGGAAGGGGAGTGGAGAGATGATGATTTTTTAGAGATGTGATTTAATAATCTTCAACTAATTAAATAGTTTTAAAGTAAATTTTAAACTAAGGTCTTGTAGACCAGGGTGGGAAACCTAAACCCCAGAGACCCTGCTTCTCCCTTCTGTGTGGCCCCTGATTGATTTTATTCTGTAGGTCAGTAGCCCCCAACCCGAAAAATGTTCCCCACTCCTGCCGTAGACTAACATAGTAAATTCAAAGACTGACAGTATGTCCCTGAGGTTGGAAAATGCCTGTTAAATGGCTTCATTACCACTTGAATGGCTCTTTCACAGGTTCAGTGTTCTGCTAATAGCTCTGGCAGGCTTTTTCAGTTTTAAGTTAACTAGCTCTTCTCTGGAAGAAGCAGAGCCACAGACCCAGGGACAGGATGAGCAGGTAGGTGGACATTTAGACCGAGTGGTGACCCAAATTTCTGTGTGCCCTACGCTATTATGTATTCTGTGTACAGGTCAGGACGGTCCTACTGGGAGCAAAATGTATCTGAGTAGCATGTGCTTTGATGCGTGCTCCCCTGCCCCTGATCTGGATGCTCTTCTGTTGAAGCTGAAATTCCCCTAGTTGATACAGAGATTTTGAGAGAGGATAGTGGATTTCCTTATCAAACCATGGATAGAAATGTTGCAGCTCACAGCCACCTCTGTTCATAGCCCCAGAGAGCTTACTCCACTGCTTTACTGAGTGAGGGAATGTCAGCAACTAGCCATTTACTACCTGTTCCTTTTGGATCATACATTGGGGTCTTTCACTTCTATTTCGGCAGCCACCAGAGTGGGGGTGGGGAAAGGGAGCTTAGATACATGCTTGATTTTAGGACAGACATTGCAGGCATCATTCTTGTTCTGAGATGACCTGTGTGAATTTTAGCATATTTACTTCTATTTGTATCTGGGTTTTTTTTTCAGTAGCCCTTTTGCCAGGTAGTGCCAGCAACAGCCAGGGCCTGGTTCAATATCTAGGGGTTCTTCTCCATTTATCCAACATAGAACTGGCTCACCCAGCAACCTTGGAAATTCACACACCACCCCTGGCTGCCTCTGGCTACGTCTGTACTTGCCACTCCCAGAGAGGGATAAGGATCTTGTGCAAAAAGGGGGTTTTGCACAAAAAGGAAACGTCCACACTGCTTGTTTTTGTGCAAAAACCCCTTGCACAAAAATGGCTCAAATAGATTATGCAATGAAGTGTGACAAAATGCTAATTAGCACTTCATTAGCATACTCTCTGCCAGCAAAAGCTGGCAGTGTAGACAAAGCCTCTGAGAGACAATGCTTCCCCACTCACAAGCACAGAATCTGAGTGTAGAAAAGAAACCTTCAATAAAAGGGGAAAGAAGTAATGTGGCATTAATTTGGGAAAACACCACGGACAGAGTTCATTACTAGCTGGCTGTAATGGAAGCATTTTTTCAGACCCTGCTTACATCTCATTTACCTACATGAACTCTTTTGAGGAGTGAAATAACTAGAGATTTGATCTTATGATAGTTTCTTCCTAACTGGTGGAAATTCCATGACAAGATCAGATGTTGCTTTATTTTGATCCCCCAAATGGCTGATGATCACGAGTCAGGCAGTGAAGATATACAAGAAAACCAGGGATGCAAAGCAGAGACATTTAGCAAGGAGGAGAGTGAAACTGCAGGAAAAGAGGACAAGGCAGGGACCATCTAAACTCAGATGGAAAATGATTCACACTCTTTTATGCTTGGCTCCCATGTTTTCCTAGAAAGCTGTTTGCCACCACAAACGCCAAGTGCAATTAAAAAAGCATATTAAGAACATAAGAACGGCCGTACTGGGTCAGACCAAAGGTCCATCTAGCCCAGTAGCCTGTCTGCTGACAGTGGCCAGCACCAGGTGCCCCAGAGAGGATGGACCGAAGACAGTGATCAAAAGATTTGTCTCCTGCCGTCCCTCTCCAGCCTCTGACAAACAGAAGCCAAGGACACCATTTTATCCCCTGGCTAATAGCCTTTTATGGACCTAACCTCCATGAAATTATCTAGCTTCTCTTTAAACTCTGTTATAGTCCTAGACCTTCACAGCCTCCTCTGGCAAGGAGTTCCACAAGTTGACTACACGCTGTGTGAAGAAAAAATTTATTTTATTAGTTCTAAACCTGCTACCCATTAATTTCATTTGGTGTCCTCTAATTCTATTTAGGGAACTAATCAATAACTTTTCTTTATCCGCCCTCTCCACACCTCTCATGATTTTATAGACCTCTATCATATCCCCCCACAGTCTCCTCTTTTCTAAACTAAAAAGTCCCAGTCGCTTTAACCTCTCCTCATATGGGACACTTTCCAAACCCCCTAATCATTTTAGTTGCCCTTTTCTGAACCCTTTCCAAGGCCAAAATATCTTTTTAGAGGTGAGGTGTACCATAGTTTTATACAGGGGCAGTAAGATATTATGTGTCTTATTTTCTATCCCTTTCTTAATAATTCCTAGCATGCCTTTTTGACCACCGCTGCACACGGTGTGGAAGTTTTCAGAGAACTGTCCATGATAACTCCAAGATCTCTTTCCTGATTTGTCATAGCCAAATTAGCCCCCATCATACTGTACGTATAGTTGGGGTTATTTTTCCCGAAAAATTAGTTCCTTAGGTTTTTTGAGAGGAGGAGAAGGGAAAACAGTAGAATCTCTGAATTATGAACACTTTGGCAGTGGAGGTTGTTTGTAACTGAAATGTTTGAAATTCTGGACAAAACAGGTGTTCTTTCAAAAAGTTTACAAGTGAACATTGACTTAATACAGCTTTGAAACTTTACTGTGCTAGAAAATGTTGTTCCCTTCTCCTCTTTTTGGTAGTTTGCATTTAACACAGTACATGCAGTCCCCGAGTTACGCGGATCCGACTTATGTCGGATCCATACTTATGAACGGGTCTTTTCTAGCCCCGGAGGACGCGGGCGGTGGGACCGCCCAGACGCACCAAGGTCCCGCCGCTCGGGTCCTTCGCGGCTTTGCTCCACGTCTTCCTGGTCTGCAGACCAGGGAGATGCTGAGCAAAGCCGCAGAGGACCCGGGCGGGACTGCAGTGCGTCTGCGCGGTCCCGCCGCCCGTGTCCTCCACGGCTTTGCTCCGCGTCTCCCTGGTCTGCTGCCCCCCCCAGCAGACCAGGGAGACGCGGAGCAAAGACGCAGACGACCCGGGTGGCGGCACTGTGGGGCGTCTCAGTCCCGCCGCCCGTGTCTCCATGGTCTGCTGGTGGGGGAGGGGGGGGGGGGACGCAGCTAGTGCCCCCCCCCCAGCAGACCAGGCTTTTCTCGGGACGCCTGTGGTAGAGCAGCTGGGGCGCTGCCAGTTGGTCCCGCAGCGCCGCTCCTCGGCACTATTGGACCAATCCGGCAGCACCCCAGCTGCTCTGCCCCAGGAGTCCTGATTCAGCTGCTGCTGGTCAGTTTCAGCAGCGGCTGAATCAGGACGCCTGGGGCAGAGCAGCTGGGGTGCTGCTGGGTTGGTCCCCGCAGCGCTGAGGTGCGGCGCTGCGGAAACCTACCTGGGAGCGCCCCAGCTGCTCTGTCCCAGGCGTCCAGATTCAGCTGCTGTTGAAACTGATCAGCAGCTGATTCCAGGAAGCCCGGGGCAGAGAAACTCTGCCTCGGGCTTCCTGTAGTCAGCCGCTGGTCAGTTTCAGCAGCGGCTGAATCTGGACGCCAGTTCCGACTTAAGTACAAATTCGACTTAAGTACAAACCTACAGTCCCTGGGTATGTCTACACTACCCTCCTAGTTCGAACTAGCGGGGTAGTGTAGACATACCCCCTATCTTGTATGTAACCCAGGGACTGCCTGTACTGTAATTTTGCTCTTTTTTTGCTCTCTGTTGCTGCCTGATTGTGTACTTCCAGTTCCAAATGAGGTATGTGGTTCACTGATTAGTTAGTTACTTTGGTGTTCACAAGCCTGATGTTCTACTGTACTTCCTAACTTCCAGACTGAGCAAAATGGATGGAATTTCCCTTTGGCCCAGTCTTCCATTTAACCAGGAAGCTGAGAGGATTCTGAATTCCACTGTTGCCTTGGAACTGCTCAGACTTGCTATTGGACTTCAGACAAGTCACGTTCCCCACAGCCTCATGCCTCGGGAAAGCTGGCTTTTGAGGGGGAAAAAATGCAGGAGCCACGCTGGAAAACAGACACTGGATCCGAGCAGATTTTTTGTGGGTTAACAAATTAGCGTGTGGAGGTTTATTCAGTAAGAGCTTCAGAGAGTGGCCTCCAGCTGAGAGGAACTCAGTGCAGCTTCTATTGGATAAACTAGAGACAGAATCCTCTTCAGCGCCTCTGGCAGGAATGCTCCTCTCCCTTGTGATATGAAAGGCCCTGATTTGAATCTGGGTTGTGGTAATTTGCAAGATAAAGGCACACAGTCATTATTAGAATCTGCTAATTAGGTACATCTGGCCACTGGCTGGGTGGACATTTTTCCCACTTTGTAAATTCTTTGGTTAATACAGGCTGAGGGGAAAACAAGCCATCCGTTATGCCAAGCTCATTACTAAATAATGTAAATAGGATTTAGACACTCTAATTACCACATTATAAGGTTGGTGGTGATGACTGGGTTCTATTCCTAGCACTGCCACCAACATTCTGAGTGACCTTCAGCAAACTGCATTGCCTCTCTGTGCCTCAGTTTCTCCCATCTGGAAAATGGGGATATCAATCTTTTCTTTACCTCACCAGCTGAGTTGTGTGAGGCTTAACTAATTAGTGTTTGTAAAATTATTGAGCTCCTCAGATGAAATGTGCTTGAGATGAGCAAAGCCTTTGTAATTATGTAAGAGTCATGCTTGGCTTCAGATCATCTTTTATGAAGCAGTTAGACACACTGGGCATAGCTCATTGTTTTCCCGACGCTTCCATTGAATGATTAATCTCATAAACTGAAGAACTCTGAATTGTTATTAAACAACCCTTTTCTTGAGTGAAGTACAAGCCTTGTGTGTATATAATGTAATGAAGTAATTATACATGCTAACTAGTTTCCTCGAGAAACACCACATATAAAGTTTCCCACCATTCTTGCCCTGGTAGCTTTCTTCCCTCCCTCACCCTATCCTTAATAATTTGAAAAACAGCTAATTATGATCCCTCCAGGCTAAATAACTGTGCAGTTAGAGATGCACTAGATGAGTGGGCATGGCACAGTAATGGAGCACATTTTCTTTTTTTTTTTGGTTTGCCTATTACATTGTATTGTTTTAGGTAATTAACATCCACTTTGTAGTGGCAACATAGACGCCTTGCTGTCTGTACAGCTTCTTGGCGCATATTCTACTCCTGGTGAACTCCTTGCAAAATCATGTGAGTGAAGTGTTATATAATGCTCCAGGTGGAAAGCAGTTGTGAACATCCAGGTTAACTAGGGATATATGTATTTTTAAAACAAATACTTCAGGCCTTTTCCAAGGTATGTTCTGCTCAAAATTAAGTCAACAAAATGCCCTAGTCTAACCCTTCTCCTGAAGCTTCTGAATCTGATTTCAGTACTTGGGAAAATACCATTGTAGGTGTAATGCATTCAGGTTGGTACGGGTTACTATTTATTTTTTGTTTAATGCATACCGTGTGCTCAGTAATGGACACTACATCAGATAAAGACTGTCCCTACCCTGGAAAATTTTCAAGCCAAGAGATAGACAGCCCAGAAGATGTAGAACTTGGAAATCTAGTGATGGACATAACTTAGTGTTTTTGCTGCTTTTGTTGTTTTTTAAAAACTTGATTTAAGAAGTGTTGCTTTAAGAAGAACTTGAAAGAATTGAGCATTTTGGGATGGGAAAGCAGTCTGTACATACATAGGGCAGCGTGGAAAATGAGCTTCAGTGCAAAGGTGTTTCAAGTGAAGGCCTACTATGCCCTTGTAGATTTTTGAAACCCTTATTAATTTGTGAGCCAGTCAGTGATATCTCCAGGCTAAACAATAGTTCAGCTAGAAACACAGAAAATAGATATTTTATGAAGTATGTCCTGCTGACCTGTGTACATGAAAACTCAAACATACACCTACATGCTGGTTTGCATCTGTGCGTATGCATATCAGTTGCATATAATTCAAATCTGCATATGTGTGCTTTCAGAATGTGAGGGAGCAAATACAAAAGAAATTCCAGCCCTGAACAATTTTAGTTTGAATGATGATCTTATTTATTTCCCCACTCACATTAATTAAGAGTATGTTTCAATTTAGTGCTTATAAAACTCAGGGCTGGATAGGGATTCTTAGAGCACAATGTAGCACAGGTAGATGTATTGCAAATTTCACTATAGAACCTCTGTCATGGACAGCAACATCCTTCCTCGTTCCAGCTGGGAGTGGAGGTTGCCACTTTTAGCCCTATGTTCAACTAGGGTTGATCAGCATAGTTCTATTTGGTTAAATGGATCAATGCCAATTTACAGGAACAAAGATCTGGTTTGTATGTTTCTGTGCAGGGAACATAAATATCACTGAGTTAAGTTGTGACCAGCTATCTCATTTTTATTTGAGACAGACTGTCTGATACCAGGCCTATTTACCTCCTTCCCCTCCCCTTGTATTTGCCACCTCTACATGAACTCAATATTTTAAATAACATATCTAAAAACCTAGGAGTAGCATTTTCAGATTTGTGGCTATAATTGGGCACTTTTATTTTTAAAATATGAATCCATCCCTCCCAAATGATATCGAATTAATTGCTGCTGTAAATCAGTTCAGTGTGCTGTGAGGCAGTCATGACAAATATCTCAGAAAGCAACTATGCAAGCAAGATGGAAGATAAACCTGGGGAATAGAATGCATGTCAAGCACTGGAACAGTAGAAGGAATTAATGGATGATTTCAAGACTGAGGTTTTATAGTTTTATTTATTTATTAGTACAAGTTTGCACACACATGGTCTGATAAGCTTTGTGGTGGCACTTGTGGGACCATTAGACATGTTTCTTGTTAGATATGTTCATATAAAAAACCCAAAGGGATTTGGCATAGCATAATATTAAAAATACTAGTTTGTGTTGAGTCTGTTTAATTCATTTTTTTTATAGTTCACATCACTGTAGCATTTCTGTGTAGCACCATAATGCCATCAGAACATTCTCTCAGGGGAATATTGCATGTGTAAATAGTAATTTATCTAAATCAGAAGATATTGCAAATTTTCAGATATCTAAAGGGTGTCATAAGGAGGAGGGAGAAAACTTGTTCATCTTGGCCTCTGATGATAGAACAAGAAGCAATGGGCTTAAACTGCAGCAAGGGAGGTTTAGGTTGTACATTAGGAAAAAGTTCCTAATTGTCAGGGTAGTCAAACACTGGAATAAATTGCCCAGGGAGGTTGTGGAATCTCCATCTGTGGAGATATTTAAGAGTAGGTTAGATAAATGTCTATCAGGCATGGTCTAGACAGTATTTGGTCCTGCCATGGGGGCAGGGGACTCGACTTGATGACCTCTCGAGGTCCCTTCCAGTCCTAGGATTCTATGATTCTATATTGCCCATTACCTCTAAAATTCAAGGTGGCCTTCAAAATCCTTTCTCTAATAATTGCACAGCATGCTTGCCCATTTGAATGCATACTTCAAATGACCTTACATTTGGCTACAATTGGTGGTCACATCTGAAAAAGCCAGACAGTGTCCTGATAAGGTCCATTTGGCAGAACTGTGTGGAAGATCTCCATAACAGGAGGCAGAAATGAGGTGCACCAGAGAACAATAATAAAGGGGTTGGGGAACAAACTAGGCTGTGTTTCAGGTCAAGACAGGGGAAACTAACATAGCGCCTGTCTACAGTAAGTCTAGCTCTAGCCAATGCTATTATTCTGATTCATGAGCCCTACATTCACTAACAAATTATACAAAGTACTCCCCCCATCTGTTTTGTAGCTTGTATACCAACATTCTAATTTTAAGCATTAACTAAGATGGAAAAAAGACTTTCCTTTCATATATTTTGAGTGTATTCAATTTGTATTTCATGTGTTTCCATTTTTTTTTCTCTCAAAGGGTTTGTTTTCTGGACTGCAATGGAAAGATTAAACATTCTTTCTTGTTTGCAATCATTTCAGGGTCTTTAGAAACGGTTCATTCTTTTTGTGAGCCTACCAGCTTCTTGGTACCATGCGGGTGGAGGTGTAGAATAACCATCACTGCTATCTAGAAGGCAAAAATTCCAAATGTAGTGTCCCTTGATTCTCCAAGCAGGTAGGGAGGTAAGTAAGACCTTTGCAGTGGCTCTCCCTGGAGAATTGTGTCACTCAGTAGTGACACCTGCTGGTAGATGAAGAGCATTAAAATGGAGTTGGAAGTTTCAGCTATTTTTCTTTTAAAAAAAGCTTTGCAATTATTTCTTTTTAGAAGCTCCCATGAAAAATAATGGAAATATAATAGTACTGGGATTACACAACTCCTTTGGGATGGACCTGTGTAAAATACACATATAGGCCAGCTGTGAGCAATGTTGCCTCTAATTTTTTTCCATCCATGGGCTGAATAAATTTTGTTATGTGCATCAACGCATATGCAGATGTGCACCGCCAATAAAAACACATGGTACCAGCTATGGGCAACTGTGGGAGCTCAGCTAATCAGATGGGGAGCAACTGAATCTCTCCTGGGTGGCTACCCAAGCGCTTAGCTTACAGGGAATGCTGGTTGTGAGTAATGTAGCCCCATCCCAGATGCGTGCCAATAAAAGCATTGAACTCAGCCCTGATGCATTCCATAGAGACACACAGACTAAAATTAATACTCTTTATTTTACTGCAAAGAACTCCAGTGTGTTTGAAATTAAAGGCTGGCACATATGAAGGAGGCATTAATTGCCCAATTGTATCTGTCATTTATATTTATTTTATTCTATATTAGTCTATTAAAATACAAACATTTCTAACCTAACAAAAGTGATTGCACTCGCTAGATTTTTCCCATATGTTTTTCCATATATATTGTATTTGTAAATGCAGATGCTTTCTGTCCCTGTGCTCAGATGATGACTCCAAAATACATATTTATACAGTTACAGTAAACTTTTAATTAATATTAAAATTGCCTCCTTATAATCATTAATCATGATTTGTGTTTAAAAACTTTTTTCATGAGAAAGTGAAACTGTACAAGGCTACATAGCATGATGTTTGCTG
Source organism: Pelodiscus sinensis (assembly GCF_052426305.1). Lineage (NCBI taxonomy): Eukaryota > Metazoa > Chordata > Testudines > Trionychidae > Pelodiscus > Pelodiscus sinensis. The sequence continues at coordinate 23,120,550 of NC_143067.1, read as the reverse complement.
TTCACATGTTATGGAGACAAGTACCTGTTTTGCTGAAATAATTCTTACCACGGACCTTTAACTAAATCTTTTACCAGGCCAGATTCTCAGTTGGTATAAATGGACCTCACTGCATTATAATAGCTCTGTATTAAAATCAATGGAGTCATGCAGAATTATGCCAGCTGAGGATCATGACCTATGTGTATAGTTTCTCTCTGAAGCATGAATATTTCCCCTCCTTATTTTCATTTCTTTCTCTCTTTTCACATCTTCTCTTGCTGCTTTTTCTGTAGACTCCACCATTTGCTGACATGCCGGTAGGATGGCAATGTAGATTGGATTTCTGTCAGTTATCACCTGACTAGTATTGAGGTTGAGACCAAATATAAACCTAAACCAATATTTATTTCCACAATAGTTATAAGAAAAAGAAAAAGCAGTATACTCAGCACATCATATTTGTATTTTAATATTGTTCCCCCAGCTCTAATGTCATGGTGCAGTCCAAAGACATTGGGTAAAATGTGACACCATGTTGGAAAGCCTATCCAGGTTTTAAAGCTAATCTCAATATTTATTATTGACAATGTAATCTAAAGCACATTTTCTTTTCTCAAGGCACAAAGAGCTACACACACAGAACCATAGAAATGAAGGACTGGAAGGGACCTCAATAAGTCATCTAGTCTAGGTTCCTGCACTTGAGGCAGGACCAAGTATTAGCTAGACCGTCCCTAACAGGTATTTGTCTAACCTGCTCTTAAAATCCTTCAGGGATGGGGATTCTACAACCTCGCTGGATAATTTGTTCCAGTGCTTAACTACTCTTCAATTTAGGAAGTTCTTTCTAATACTTAATCAAAATCTCTCTTGCTGCATTACTTCTTGTCCTGTTCTCAGAGGATAAGAACAATTTAACGTCCTCCTTTTTATAACAACCTTTTATGTACTTGAAGACTGTTATGTCTCCTCTTAGTCTTTTCTTCTGCAGACAAAACAAGCCCAGTTTTTTCAATCTTTATACCTAGGTCATCTTTTCTAGATCTTCAGTCTTCTGCGTCTTGACCTATTAAAAGCAGAGAATAAATTGAGCAAAATATCTTTTAATCTTTGGTTTGTGGCTCAAGTGTATGAAACAAAGTTTCCAAACACAAATTAATGTGTAATTATTTTTCTTGTCTGACTCATTTTCTTTTATGTGTCATAACATGCAGCATAAATAGTGCCACACCTTTTTACTTTAATTGTGGTAATCCAATTTTCAACCACAAGAAAGTCTTCTCTAATGTCTTCGTTAGCATGGACTTTCAAGTCAAAGCAACATTGACTATAATATTGATCTCTTATTTTCTGCCAAGGATGGAGGGGCTGTGTTAACAAAATTAAGTACCAGGATCACATACACTTAAAAAATACAGTGTCACAAACAGCTAAATCAGTGACTGACTTCAAGTGATGATGGGATTTTTTTTCTGCTTGCTGATGAATTATTTGCATCAAGTAAGGTAAATGTAAGGTTGTCTGGTTTTACATTAATACCAAAATGGGAAACATGTTATATCATTTATCTGATAGGATTGTCTCAAAATTCTGAGGAACATAACTTGAGAGAGACTGGTGTCTTTTTAGTTTGATCATTCAGGATCTTTTGTGCCAAGATAATCATTAAGACAAATAGGATTTCATTGGCTGTGTTTGATTCAGGTCTCATGGTGAATACTTAGTTTAAATTAGCAAACAATTTTTGTTTTTGTTCTGGAGACCAGGCATTTACTCCTAGATACACACTGGCTTTATTTGGTGGGAAAACAGTCAACTTTTAATTAAAATTTAAATTACCCTTCTTACCTCATTAGCAATGATTTATTATTAAAAATCCATGATATGGGAAATTAAAGAAAGGCATAATGTAAATTGCTCTGTTCACATACTTTACGATCTTGGTGCAAAGCCCAATGAAGTCAATAGGAGTCTTTTTACTGGCTTCAGTGGGCTTTGTATTAGCATTTCCTGGTTAACTGAATTCAGATCCTGTCCAGACAGAGATTTGGGTTTAAACTTTACAACTCAAAAATACTCTGCTTTGCTCTCATCTCATTGTGTTAAACAGTCTAACACAGTACAAAAAGTCTCACAGGGGAGAGAGAGAATCATGAGCTCTCATGGGCAAAACCCACTTCATCAGAAGAACTGGAGTGGAAATAACAGAAACTAATATATATATATATATATATATAATTAGAAAAAGTACCTGTCACTTGTAGGACCTATGTTCATGAGGTTAACTAATGCAGATCTGCATTTCCACATCAAAAGCTATGTATGGTACACACCTGGCCCACTTAATTAGCCACATGAACCTGGGTCCTACAATTCACAGGTACTTCTTTTGCTGTTATATAGCTCTTGGTTTCTGTTATTTCCACTCCAATTCATCTGATGAAGAGGGTTTGCCCATGAAAGTTCATGATTCTATATAAATATATATATATATATATATATTTTAGTTAGTCTCTAAGGAGCAATAGGACCACTCATTGTTTAACATAGTACAAGAGCTAGCCAGGCCTGATGACAGTGGGGAGGAGGAAAGATGGTTGTAATTGCCCTGACTCCCAGTGATTCAAAGGGGACTGGGGCTCTGGCCACAGCCACTGCCACCATAGCAGCGATGGTGGCTAGAACCCTGGGCCTTTTAAATAGCAGGTGGAACACCTCACCAAAGTGCCAGGCTACATGCTCAAGGCAGTGCTAGGAGGTTGCAAAAAAAGTAAACATGATTCTAGGATGCGTTAACAGGAGTGTTGTGAGCTAGACATGAGAAGTCATTCTTCTGCTCTATTCTGCACTGATTGGGCCACAAATATGTCCTGTTCTAGGCATCACATTTCAAGAGAGATGTGGAGAAATTGGAGAAGGTCCAGTGAAGAGCAACAAAAATGATTAAGGGCCTAGAAAGAACTGGGCTTGTTTAGTTTAGAAAAGAGAAGACTGAGAGGGGACAGCATAGCAGTTTTCAATTATCTAAAAAGTATTAAAGGAGGAGGTTCTCTTTGGCCTCTGATGATAGCACAAGAAGCAATGGGCTTAAATTGCAGCAAGGGAAGTTTAGGTTTTAGGCCATTAGGAAAAACTACCTAATTGTCAGGTTGGTTAAACACTAGAATAAATTGCCTAGGGAGGTTGCGGAATCTCCATTGTTGGAGATATTTAAGAGCAGGTGGACACACATCTATCCAGGATGATCTAGACAGTGCTTGGTCCTGCCATGAGGGCAGAGGACTGGACTTCATGATCTCTCAAGTTCCTTGCCAGTTCTAGTATTCTATTATTTTTATTAACTTCTTCAGTCTATAACTTCAGTATTAGACAATGATCCATTTTGAGTTCTTCATCTTATTAATACAAAATAGACTGCTTGAAAATGTAGATTAGGTCTTGCTTTTCCTCTCCCTTGTCAGTTGTAACCACAGCACTCCATCAAAGTATGACAAATAAAACCATTCTCTAGTTTCTTGATGGATAAAAAAATATGCTAAACCAGCATGACTTAGCATCCGATTTCTAAATGAACATGCAATTTTTCAAACAATTTCCATGGTACAGACTCTTTTCTCTCTTTTTTAATGCAGAAAACCAGAAAAGAAGTGAAGCTAAATAAACTGGTGCCTTCATGCTAAGCCTCATATCAGAAAATTGTTTTAATTCAAGGCAGCTGTGGATATAGTTTACGTAATAAAAAGCAGTTTCGTTAAAGTGTCTGTGGTTATAGTAAACCACTATAGAGCTTCTGATCAAAGCTTCTTGGCAGCCAAAGTCATCAGCAATCCGACAGCATGTTTTGGTGAAAAGGACTTTCTCTTTCGGCTGGGATGTCTCATACCCACCCACAAGACAACCAAACCTGAGCAAAAAAATTGGTATAAAATCAAGACACCTTTTCCTCAACTTAGTATTAAACCCTAAAGAGCAGCAGAAACATAAAGTGTACATAATGTTATAAGGTTTCAGAAATTAATGAGGCTTCTACTGGCTTACATCCATTTGTTCCTGAGGAGTACACCAAACCAACAATAGACACTTTTGCTGTCTTCTTTTCCTTTTTTTGCAGCTCTGCTCCAGTATAGCGCCTAAGCTTTGCAAGCTTTGCAATTAGAGCAAGATGAATAATAATTGCAGAACAATGTATCCCATGAATTTTATTATATTTCTGGAGAAAATTTAATACATTTTTAAATTATTGGCCCAGCTTATAGAGTTAGGCAAATAATTAAAAATATATGTGCCATGATGTGATTTATATGATCAATTTCACAAAAATAAAGTTTTAAAATGATTTTTCCCTATTTTGGCCCAGCTCCAGTTTCAATCCTGCAGATCTTAGGAGCATTATAAAAAGGAAGCTGCATCAACACAACCCTGAGGCCTTTGGTAAATCAGGGTCACATTTAGGAGGGTGAGGGAGGGAAAGATGGGAAGAGAGATTATTTTATAGTCATCTATGAAGGTTTTCACCACAGGATCCAGAACATAAACACATCACACCTCAACAAGAGAAGGAGTGTTTTGTTTGTGCTCTGTCTATCCCTGTTAAGCATTATGCTGCCATAACAAGCAAATTAAGTAAACACAAGCCTCATCCTTTAAAATGTGAAACCCAATTAAATGATGTATCTGACTGTGTTTTTGTATGTAAGAGAGAGCTCCATAACAATGTCCAAATCAAATGATAATTAGAAACAGAAGTAAGGAATGTGCTGAAATTTGAACTTTGGACTGCCCAGGCCTAAAACTCATAGGCTGCGTCTAGACTGGCAAGTTTTTCCACAAAAGCAGCTGCTTTTGCGGAAAAACTTGCCAGCTGTTTACACTGGCCACTTGAATTTGAGCAAGAACACTGATGATCTAATGTAAGATTGTCAGTGTTTTTGCGCAAATACTATGCTGCTCCCATTCGGGAAAAAGCCCTCTTGTGCAAATGTATTTGCACAAGAGGGCCAGTGTAGACAGCTAAAAACTGTTTTGTGCAAAAAAGCCCCGATAGTGAAAATGGCGATCGGGGCTTTCTTGCGCAAAACCGCGTTTAGATTGGCACGGACGCTTTTCTGCAAAAAGTGCTTTTGCGCAAAAGCGTCCGTGCCAATCTAGACGCTCTTTTCCTCAAATGCTTTTAACGGAAAAACTTTTCTGTTAAAAGTATTTGCGGAAAATCATGCCAGTCTAGACGCAGCCATATTGCAAAACTGGACTTCAGAGGCTCACAGGAGTTTTAAATCTCAGCTACTGAATCACAACTGGATTTTAGGAGTGATTAAAAAAAGAAACAAACACCTCAGTGCTTTCAAGAATATAAAGTGGTCTCAGCATACATCGTACCAGGGAAGGATTTACAGATTTAATGAACAGACCACAGACTTTTTGTATAGCTTTGCATCTATTGATAAGAGCTCTAGTATATGTCAAAGATGCTTTCAGCAGGAACCAAACTTGGGGGAAAAGAGGATACTCTGAAGCAAGGCTACACAGTATTTGTGATCTAGAGGGTCACACTGACAACTTTCCAGGATCACATAATATCTGTAGATATTTTTATACCAGAAGTAAATTCACACAGCCACACTCTTTCCTCACACATGTATTGTCCTTCACAGAATATATCTAGTTACTTACATGTCACTCATGACTACAGTCTTATGTCCCTCCCTATTAGAGTGGTGTAGCAAAGAGGTATCAAAATTAAGATGCATGACAAATGAACTAATCTCTCCCCTCCCCACTCTTAAAAGGTCATTGTTGATGTACATCCACTGGGCAGTCATGGATGCTTGCTTTGCCAATACCTGTGCTATTGATAGAGGTAAAACCTCAGTCTATAGAACTATCAAGACAACACATATCTATTTCTTGTTGGATGAGTTGACCAGCATTAAATAGTTTCATCAATATACCTCAGTTACATAACTACAGGCCTTATTTTAGGGAATTTTGGGACTTCATTTCCATGAAGGCCCCTTAACTTTGGAATTCCCTCACCACCAGCCCTTTGTATCTGAAGAACTTGAGGGCATGCTACAAAGCCTATTATTTTGGACGACCATTTGAGGAAGCTGAGATAGGTGGGAGGAGTGATTATTATGGTTATTATGATAGCTTATTTCAAAATTATTTTGAAATAAAACGTTGTTCCAACAAATCCCTCAACCCTTGTAGAATGAAGGTTACAGGGATGCTGGAATAGCGCACCCATTATTTCAAAATATATTTTGAAATGACGGGCACGTTTAAAGATGCAGAATTGCTATTTCAGAATACTTCCAGTATCCCGAAATATCCCTGCTGTCTAGCTGTAGCCTACGGTTTTATAGATTTGCTGATATTATCTTATTACAACTTATTGTTAAAGGCCCAGAGTTACATGTTAGCTAGGATAGCTGTAGAACTCCACTGATGTCAACAGAAAGACTCACAGAAGCTGTCAGGGGAAAGCAGGAGGGTGTGGCAGCAGGGGAGGGGATATCTAAAGTTTTTGGGAGGTGGTTTGTCAGCTGAGGTTTTTGGTTTTAGGAAAAGGGTGTCTATGTGTTTTGCAGCATTTTTTCTAGGAAGAGGTAGAGAAGAGTATTTTAAAGCTGTAGAAAGGAAAAATTAATTCCTCATTCCCCTCCCCAAGAAGTCCCCCAACCTGGCAGTAACATCATCTGAGTCTTCTGGGGTGCCTCATTAAGCGTTTTCACCTATAATGAACAGGAGGAATAAAATTTTGACATTCAATATTAACAGTAGAAGCAGTACTGAAATTCAGAAGAAGAGCACTGGGTTTGCCTAAACATTCACCCATCGTATTTAAAGATTAAGGACTAATCAAAATCGCAAACTCTCATGCTTGGCCCTGTGCAAAAATGTCCCTTTGCCACAAATCACTCTTTATTCAAATTCCCTTTTCTTTCCCAAGTCCCATGAGGAAGGAGTTTATATAGACATGAATAAAAATATCCAAATCACATTCTCCCTGTCAGCCTGATTTCCCAGTGTATCTTGTCCAGGGTGTGCCACACTTTTAGACTGTATGCTGTATAGGGGTAGGACATTCCTAATTATTTTTGTGTTGTACATTGACACATTGACTGTACTTAGAGGAAATCAAGTAGGGCATGTAATAATCCTCCCCATAAGAACATCGGGAAGCCTTCTAACTAGGGACACTATGACTCTTGCGGAAGAGCATATGCAAATGGAGCGCTCATTTGCATAGGCCGTGCTCTCATTTGCATTTCCTCTCCCTTCCCCTTTTGTGCAAAAAAGTGCCGTGCAGATGGTGCCTTTTTGTGCAAAACTCCCCTCACAAGAGCTGATCTTCTTCAAAAAAATAAGGTTTATGCAGCTTTTCGAAAAAGGGGAGGGGGTTAAAGAAAAAAAAACATGTCCCAACTACTTTTACTTTCAAAAGTGGAGATCACAGAAGTGATCTCAAAACAGACTTGTTATGCCCTTCCAGTAGGATTGTGAACCATTAATAACTACTCTCTGAGAACGGTTATCCAGCCAGTTATGTACCCACCTTCCAGTAGCCCCATCTAAGTTGTACTTCCCTATTTTATTGATAAGAAGGTCGTGTGAGACTGTATCAAATGCCTTACTAAAGTCTCAGTATACCATATCCACTGTTTCTCCCTTATCCACAAGGCTTGATATCCTATCAAAAAAATCTATCAGATTGGTTTGACATGATTTGTTCTTTACAAATCATGCTGGCTGTTACCTATCACCTTATTATCTTCCAGATGTTTGCAAATGGCTTCCTTAATTACTTGCTCTGTTATCTTCCCTGGCACAGAAGTTAAACTGACTGGCCTGTAGTTTCCTGGTTTGTTCTTATTTCCATTTTTATAGATGGGCACTGTATTTTCCCTTTTTTAGTCTTCTGGAATCTCTCCTGACATCTATGATTTTCCAAAGATGCTAGCTAAAGGCTCAACTACCTCCTCTATCAGCTCCTTGAGTATTCTAAGATGCATTTCATCAGGTCCTGGTGACTTGCAGACATCTAACTTTCGGAAGTAATTTTTAACTTGTTCTTTTTTTATATTAACTTCTAAACCTACTCCATTTCCAGTAGCACTCACTATGTTAGGCAACCTGCTACCATCAAACTTCTTGGTGAAAACCAAAACAAAGAAGTCATTAAGCACCTCTGCCATTTCCTAGTTTCCTGTTATTGTTTCTCCCTCTTCATTGAGCAATGGGCCTACCTTGTCCTTTGTCTTTGTGACGGGGGAACTTACCCCCGCACTCCCAGCCACGGGGACCGCGGCCCCGTGCCCCGCGGGGAAGGTCAGCGGGGGACAGGAACCCAGCCCTGCGCGCCGGAGCCGGCGGGGCAAGGGGAACCCGGCGTGACCGGCGCGCAGGCGCAAGACGGCACGGCTGGAACCCGGCCAGCACTAGGACCCAGGAGCGCAGGGCCGGCGCTCGGAAGGGCGGGGGCCGGCCAGACGCCGAGCGGGGAGTTCAAAAGGGGGGGAGGAAGGAACAGCAGGGGAGGCTTGGGGAGAGCAGGGAGGATTCTGCTCTCAGCCTCCTCCGCAGGACCCGAGCAGGACCCCACCGGGAGCGGCGTGGAGCCCAGCAGCAGGAGCCGACTACTCAGCGGGGACGCCTGGAGCGGGGAGGAGCCGGACGGAGCCAAGCCCCACCAGGGAAGGAACGGCCGGGGAACGGACCGGGGAGGACCCAGCACCCGAGCCGAGGCAAGGACAGTGAGGCTGCCGGCCCCGGGAGGACCGACAGTGGGGCCCGCGTCCGGGGGGACGACAGGATAGAGACCGGGATCGGGAGGTGCCGGGCATACTAAGGCGAGGACCCTCGGACTCGGGGGGGCGTGCCCGGTGGCCCCCGAAGAGAGACTCGGTTACAGTCTTCCTCTTGCTTCTAATATGTTTACAGAATGCCTTTTTGTTACTCTTTATGTCTCTAGCTCGATTGAGCTAATTTTGTGCGTTTGCCTTTCTAATCTTGCCCCTTCATAATCGTATTGTTTGCTTATATTCATCCTTTGTAAGTTAACCTAATTTCCACTTTTTATATGACTCCTTTTTGATTTTTAGATCATGTAAGATATCCTGCTTGAGCCAAGGTGGTCTCTTACTTTCCTATGCAGTGGAATAGTTTGCTTCTGGACCCTTAATAACGTCTCTTTGAAAAACTGCCAACTGTCTTCAGTGTTTTTCCTCTTAGGGTTCATCTACACAGCGTGGCTATTTTGGGATACCGGTGGTACACAGCATCTACACTATTTTTCAAAACAATGGGTGTGCTATTTCCCCATCCCGGTAAATCTCATTGCACCAGGGGCAAGGAATGGCTTAAAATAGCACGTTATTTCAAAATCTGGTGCTGTGTAGATGTGCCAGATTTCAAAATAAGTTATTTCAAAATAGATTTGAAATAGATTTGCATAGCATAAATTGTGCATCTTATTTTGAGTTTAGGATGCTGTGTAGACACACCCTTAGTCTTGCTTCCCACTCTCTGAATTTACTAAAGTTACTGAAATCCATTGTCTCTATTTTGCTGTTCTCCCTTCTACCATTCCTTAGAATCATGGACTCTATGATTTCATGATCACTTTCACCCAAGCTGCCTTCCACTTTCAATTTTCAACCATTTCCCATTTATTAAAATCAAATCAAGAACTGCTTCTCCTCTAGTAGCTTTCTGAAGCTTCTGAAATAAAAAATTGTCTCCAGTGAAGTCCAATAAACTTATTGGATAAGGCATGTCCTGCTGTGCTAGTTTCCCAACATATGTTTAGATACTTGAAGTCCCCCATCACCACCAAATCCTGCACTTTGGATGATTTTGTTAGTTACCCACCTCTTTGCCTGGGCAGTGGTCTGTAGTAGACCCCTACCATTACATCACCCTTGTTTTTTACCGCTTTTAACCTAGACACTCTTAACAAGTCTATCTCCTATGTCCATCTCTACTTCAGTCCAAGTGTACACATTATTAATATATAAGGCAACACCTCCTCTGTTTTTCCCTACCAATCTTTCCTGAATGAGCTGTACCCTTCTACTTAACTCTCTTAAGTTAAAGAGATCACTACTATAATTAATGTTCACTGTGTTAACTGGCACCATGGTTCATGGGGATTGCAGAGATCTTCAAGACTGAATGGAGAGTGGAGTCTGAACTATCTTTTCAAATGATTCCTTCAAAATAGAGTTAAGATCTATTGGCAGGGCAGTATAAGGAAGTTTACAGAGGTTCTTCACAAGCTAGACCTGCTCCAGGAATGAAACTATTTTCAACTTCTTTAGCTGTTCATACAGCATCTTTTACAAACACTAAATTCAGTGTATAATAATAATAACAAAAGTAGAAAGAGCCATATTTCCACCAGTCTGTGATTATTTTTGATAACTGACTCAAAGGCTATGTCTATACTGCAGGCTTCTTGTGCAAGAACCTTTTTGCGGAAGAGATCTTTCGCAAAAAGTTCTTGCACAAACGAGCATCCACACTACAAAAGCACATCACAAAAGCGATGCACTTTTGCATAAGAGTGTCCACGCTGCATGGATGCTCTTGCGCAAGAAAGCTCTGATGGCCATTAACAGAATGGCCATCAGAGCACCTGTGCTTGTTCTGATTTTGCACAAGAAATCTGTGTGCCGTCCAGACACACCCCTTTTTGCGCAAGAGCGTCGAAAGAGGAATAACTCTTGCACAAAAAGCCCTCTCTTCTTACAATGTACTGTAAATTTTCTTGTGCAAAAACACGCTTGTAGTGTGGACGCTCTGTGCAAAAGCTCTGCAGTGTAGATGTAGCCAAAGTGTGCATTGGGGTAAAGTACTGGAAGAGCTTTGAGAAGTTGCAGACACCCATGAGCTTAGTTTTGAGTTTAGTTTTTTGGACCTGGAGTTGAGTCCTATCAGGGAGCAAGGAGAAAGTACACAGATTTCATGAATTATTCCTCTGTCCCCTCCTTTCACCAGCCAGGAATGAGGGGCATGCACAGAAGCTGTGTACTTTCCCCTTGCTCCCTGCAATGGGAAGAAAAGCAAGCAGCATCCAGGTACCCATGGCTGCTCCCTCCTCTGCCCCCCCCCCCCCCCGACCTCCAAAAATGGCGCCTTGGCTGATACGGGTGATATATGTTTGGAGGGGTTTAAGCATCCTTAAAAAGACTTTGTCTTCCTTTTGAAGATGGAAAGACAAAATTTTAGCTCCAGATTCTTGCATATACTAGAACTGGAGGGGACCTTGAGAGATAATCAAGTCCAGTCCCCTGCCCTCAAATTGAAATTTCATCTGCTGTGATAGCTACAACCAGAGATATTTTACCATGTGAATTTACACTGAAGAACAACCTTTGAGGAACCTTTCTGTCCATAGTGTTTTCTTCAGTATTACCGTTCAGAAGCTCAGTTATCTTCAGTGGCCTCAGCTAGTAAAAAAATGGAAAGTGCCCATGCTATCCCAGCACCTATCAATATTCCTTTTAGTATTATTGTTTTAGAAGTTATAGGGAGCTGCTGTCTTATGCTATCTGTTCCCATCCTTGTAGGCAATCTTTGATTACCATGTAGGGTACATTCACTTTTCCAAAATATCTCCAGAAAGGGAGATGTTCAAAGTTCTAAAGACTCCAAGTTCTAGCTAAATGGCAACTCTACTTCATGGGGAAACATTTAGCAATATTCAGGATAAGATAGAAACAGAAAATATGCAGAGAGAGCAAATGGCGATAGAGTATAAAAATGCAGAGGACCTGTGATCAAAGATTGTCTACATGTTGCTAACTACCAAACCAGTCAGGAATCACCATGCTAACAGGAGCCTGAATATGCATCAGAGAAACACCCATCTTTCTTAGGGTATGTCTACACTGAAAAGTTAGTTCGAACTAACGGACGTTAGTTCGAACTAACTTTCCTAGGCGCTACACTAGCGCTCCGCTAGTTCGAATTTGAATCGAACTAGCGGAGCGCTTAGTTCGAACTAGGTAAACCTCATTTTACGAGGATTAAGCCTAGTTCGAACTAGCTAGTTCGAATTAAGGGGTGTGTAGCCCCTTAATTCGAACTAGTGGGAGGCTAGCCCTCCCCAGGTTTCCCTGGTGGCCACTCTTGCCAACACCAGGGAAACTCTATGCCCCCCTCCCGGCCCCGGACCTCTTAAAGGGGCACGGGCTGGCTACGGTGCCCGTGCCAGGTGCAAGCCTGCCAGCACCCAGCCAGCAGACCCTGCACCTGGCACGGCACAGAGCCACCCACCCGATGTCCCCCAGCCCACCCCCTCTTCCCGGGACCAGGCTGGCGGCTCCCGGGAGCTTGCCCTGGACCGCAAGAGGAGGGCACATTCCTGGGCTAGTGCGGACATCGTGGACCTCGTCCACGATCTCCGCACTAGGCACAGGAAAGTGGACGTCTACGGCAGGAGAGCTGCCAGCCTGGCCACCCAGGAGCAGGTGTGCATGAAAACTAAGGGGGTCCACTGAGACCCCCGACCCTGAGCCCTGAGCTTACAATGGCCGTCCTGGGTCAGACCTAAGGTCCATCTAGCCCAGTAGCCTGTCTGCCGACAGCGGCCAACCCTAGGGACCCTGGAGGGGATGGACCGAAGACAGTGACCAAGCCATTTGTCTCGTGCCATCCCTCTCCAGCCTTCCACAAACCTTGGGCTGGGACACCACTCCTACCCCCTGGCTAAGACTACTCCATGGACCCAACCTCCATGACTTGATCTCACTTCCGTTTAAACTCTGTTCTAGTTGTAGCCTTCACAGCCTCCTGCAGCAAGGAGTTCCGCAGGTTAACTATTTGCTTTGTGAAGAACAACTTTCTCTTACTAGTTTGAAGCCTGCTACCCATTCCTTTCCTTTGGTGTCCTCTAGTCCTTCTTTATGGGAACTAATGAAGAACTTTTCTGAATGCACCCTCTCCACCCAACCCCTGCTTTTAGAGACCTCTATTCTGTCCCCCCTCCGTCTCCTCTTTTCTAAGCTGAACAGTCCCAGTCTCTGTAGCCTCTCTTCATCTGGGACCTGTTCCCAACCCCTCATCATTGTAGTTGCCCTCTCCTCTCCCAGCCTCTCTCTTCCCCTCTCCCACCTCCTTTTCCCAGTCTCCCCCAGTTTTGTTCAATAAAGACAGATTCCATTTTTGAACACAATTGTCCTTTATTTTGTACATCAAGAAAAGGGGCTAGGGAAGGGTAAGTGGAAGGAGGTGAGGGAGGAATGGGGTACGAGCCCCCGATGGGGAGGACTGGGCTGGCTCTGCGGGCTTCTGGGGGTGGAAGCTCTCCTGCAGCCCCCCAATTGCCCCCTCTCCCCAGATGGCAGCCTGCGGCAAGTGCAGCCGGGCTGATGGCCGAGTGGTGTGATGTGCCCAGTGTGGGCACTCCGGGCACTCCAAGCCAGGACTGGTTTTCAAGCGGGGCACCCCTTAGAACTGTCTGTCCGGGGTGGGGTTCGGGACCCTTTAAGTGCAGCCCTCGGCTAGCCTGAGACAGCATCTCCACGCTCTACGTCCTCCTCTGATGCCCTGCCGGCACTGCTTCCGGCCATCCTTAAGCCCTGTTCAGAGTCCACTCAATGTGGACTTGCTAGTTCGAATTAGCAAAACGCTAATTCGAACTAGTTTTTAGTTCTAGACGCGTTAGTTCGAATTAGCTTAGTTCAAATTAACTAATTCGAACTAAGTTAGTTCGAACTAGCGCTGTAGTGTAGACGTACCCTTACCTCCTTGGGCAGTGTAACCCATCATCTAACATATACTCTCTGTCAGAGAGAGAGAGAGAGGACTTCAAATAAGCCCTTGAAAATTAGCCCAAGCCCTTGATAACTATGGACTAAAGAGTCTTAGTAGCCTGTTTCCTGTCTTGTTTTTAGCTGATCTGCTAACAGATACATGCATATTATTATTATCTTTTATGACAGGAGAATCTAGGCATGGGATGAGCTCATCTTGGATATCTATAGATTCTTTCGTTGCTCTTCTCCGCCATCCTCAGCTTGTCCATATATTGCGGTTGTGGGCGTGTCCTGATAAAGAAAATGTGTGGCTTGTTGGAATACCCTGTTCCACATCAGGTGTAACTAGAGGAAGAAAGAGAGGTGTCTGATTTGAATAGCTTCTCATTTTCTGGTGCACAGACACTACAGTGATGTAGGCCCTAAGAAAGATAGATTTTCTTTCTCCTGCTGTTGAGGCATCTCTGTTCATTCCCAATAATGTGCTAAATTTTCTAGACTTGATACCTGAGATATATTGCATTCCCTGGAATTCAGGTATCTTTATTTCTCAGCCAAGTTCCCCCCTCCCCCCAAGCCTCTTTTTTTAATAAAGGCAGAATGAGCTGAGCTAGCTCCACCCTACTATTGAGCAAGTAACATTCTGGGCATGATGTGACTTGTTATAGCCTCATATTTCCTTCTACATTACAAGTCATCTGGTACATTTCTAATTGCTACCATTACACAAACAATAATAATAGTTTTAATGATGCCACAGACTTAGATCATGCTTCTTGCTGATTTCTTTAGGACTAAGGGGTTTGTTCTGTTTGCTGTAAAGAATGCAGTTTCTTGGTCAGGGATGGGAACTGGGAAGTCAGGACTCCTGACTGTACAATTCCTCTCTCTTTAAAATGGGCATCATAACATGAATCTGCCTTAGAAGATGTTATGTGTCTTTGAGTTAATGAATATTTTAATGGACTTTGAGATCCTCAGGTGAAATGGATTATTTGCATGGCAAATATTCTTTTAAACAAGAATTCCTCTCATAGGGTATGTCTACACTACAAAGTTAGTTCGAACTAACGGACGTTAGTTCAAACTAACTTTCATAGGCGCTACACTAGTGCTCCGTTAGTTCGAATTTAATTCGAACTAACTGAGCGCTTAGTTCGAACTAGGTAATCCTCATTCCACGAGGATTAAACCTAGTTCAAACTTGCTAGTTCGAATTAAGGGCTGTGTAGACCCTTAATTCGAACTAGTGGGAGGCTAGCCCTTCCCAGCTTGCCCTGGTGGCCACTCTGGCCAACACCAGGCAAACTTGTCTGCCCCCCTCCCAGCCCCGGAGCCCTTAAAGGGCCACGGGCTGGCTACACAGTTTGTGCCAGTTGCAAGACTGCCAGCACCCGTGCCAGCACACCCTGCACCTGACACCCATGAGCCAGCCACCCGAGGACACCCAGCCCTCCCCCTCTTCCCGGGACCAGCCTGGCGGCTCCCAGGACCCTGCCTGGGGCCGCAAGAGGTGGGCGCCCGCGTGGTATACTGCGGAGATCATGGACCTCATCGAGGTTTGGGGGGAAGCCTCCAATGTCCACGATCTCCGCACTAGCCACAGGAACGCGGCAGTCTATGGCCGCATGGCTGCTGGCCTGGCCGCCAGGGGCCACCAACGCAGCCGGGAGCAGGTGCGCTGGAAAATAAAGGACCTGCGGCAGTCCTACTCCCGGGCCTGCCAGCCAGAGGCTGACCCGGAGGCGTGCCCCCAGTTTTTGGCTCTGGACCACCTCCTGGGGGCTCATGCCGTCCCTGCCCCCTGGGACGTGATAGACCCCGGAGCAGAGGGACCGCTCCAGGAGACGGAGGAGGAGGAGGAGGAGGGCTCCGAGAGCCAGGAGCCTGCCGGCAGCCTGCCCAGGACCCGGGACCCCCGAGGCACCCCACAGAGCTGCTCACCTGTGTCGTCCGAGGCTGGGGAGGCGTCCACCTGTGAGTACCATCATGCTCCCCTTATGTGTACGGGGGGCTGGGGCAAGAGGGAGCCCCGGGACCGTGCGCCTGGGCCTTGCCCACCACAGAGAAGCTGCTGGGGATCCTGCAGGGGCACTGGCCTTGCAGAGAGGAGCTTGGTTTCACACACCTGGACCCCTGGGGTAATTGACCGCTGGTCTTGTTTCACCACAGCCGCACCACCCCGCCTGCAGCAGCTGCCCGTGCCCGGGCAAGCAGGAGAGCCAGGAACCAGGAGGAGTACCAGAGGTGGCACCTCCGGTTCCTGGAGCAGCAGCTCCGCCTCCAGGACCACTGGGTCCAGGAGGACCTGAGGCTGCGCCGGAGGAGCTTGGAGGCCCTGGAGGAGCAGGGCCATGCCCTGTGAGGCCACCTCCAGAGCCTGCTGGACCGCTTCCCAATTCCCCCTGCTCCTGCTCCCCCAGCTCTCCCTCCTGCTCCCGCTCCTGCTTCCTCCACACCCCCCGTCCCCCCCCCCCCACAACCATACCCCACCAACGCCCCCGGACCCGCAGTGTGGCGAGACGGGAGAGGCAGCCGGACTCCCACCCCTGAGCTTTCCTTTCCCTTTCTCCCTTCCCTCCCCTTCCTGCTCCCTTGTCCCAGGTTTCCCCCTCCCCTCTCCCACCCTTCTTCCTCCCACTCCCCACCCCAGTTATGTTAAATAAAAAGACGTTTTTGTTTGAAAAACAGGTGTCTTTATTTGACAGTAGGTAGGGAGGAGAAAGGGGAAGGGGGTAGGGTGGAAGAAGGCCCCAGTGGGGCATGCAAGGAAGAGATCAGTCCTCCTCCTCCACCAGGAAGCTCTCCCGCAGGGCTTCCCGGATCCGGACGGCCCCCCGCTGGGCTTCCTGGACGGCGGCGGTGCGGGGCTGACCGTAGTGTCCAGCCACGCGGTCAGCCTCAGCCATCCAGGCTGGCAGGAAAGCCTCCCCCTTTCGCTCACATAAATTGTGGAGCACACAACATGCTGCCACCACGGGAGGGATGTTGTGCTCGGCCAGGTCCAGACGGGTGAGGAGGCATCGAAAGCGGGCTTTCAGTCACCTGAAGGCCCCCTCCACCACGATGCGGGCCCTGGTCAGCCTGGCATTGAAGGCCTGGTGGGAGGGATTGAGGTGCCCCGTGTAGGGCTTCATCAGCCACTGCTGCAGTGGGTAGGCGGCATCCCCCACCAGGCACACGGGCATGTCCACGTCCCCGACCCTGATTTGGCGGTCGGGGAAGAAGGTCCCGTCCTGCAGCCGCTGGCGCACGGAGGAGTTGCGGTACACCCGGGCGTCGTGTACTTTGCCGGACCAGCCCACATTAATGTCCGTGAACTGGCCCCGGTGGTCACACACGGCCTGCAGGAGGATGGAGAAGTACCCCTTGCAGTTCATGTAACGGGACGCCTGGTGTTCTGGGGCACAGATGGGGATGTGTGTCCCTTCGATGGCCCCCCCCGCAGTTGGGGAAGCCGAGGGCGCCGAATCCCCGGATGACGGCGTCCGGGTCGGCAAGGAGGACCACCCTGCAGAGCAGCACCCGGTTGATGGCCTTGACCACCTGCGGAGAGAGACACAGCAAAGTGCCAATCAGTGGGGCGCCCGGGTGGCTGGGAGCATTCGTGCCCTGGCAGTGCCCCGCACCCCACTCCTGGAAGCAACCCCCCTGGCGGCGTGTATTACAGCTGGGACAGACCGACCCCTCCGGTGCGGGGCGCTTTCGCCTCCTCCTGCCCCCCCTTTGTTCCTGGGGCGGCCCATCCCCTCCTCGCAGCCCCCCTCTGCCCCGGCGCAGTGGCCGACGAGTGCCATACCTGCATGAGCACCGCTCTGACGGTGGATCTCCCCACGCCGAACTGGTTCCCGACAGATCGGTAGCTGTCCGGCGTGGAGAGCTTCCAGAGGGCGATGGCCACCCGCTTCTGGAGGGGGATGGCGGGCCTCATGCGAGTGTCCCTTCTGCGCAGAGCAGGGGCGAGCCACTCGCAGAGCTCCAGGAAGGTGTCCCTCCTCATCCTGAAGTTCTGGGTCCACTATCGGTCTTCCCAGCGCTCCAGGACGATGCGGTCCCACCAGTCGCTGCTGGTGTCCAGACGACAGACGCGGTGGGGCATGCCAGTGCCGGGGCGCCGCCGCGCCTCCTCCACGGCCCCCAGGGCGGCCAGGTGGAGAGGCAGGGGGCTGACGTGAACCAGGTGGTGCCAGGCAGCCTCGAGCCATTGGTGGCAGGCTTACAGCAGCAAGTCCAGAAAGTGCACCAGAAGGTGCAGGGCGAGCTCTGGCTCCATGTTGCCACCTGCGGCGGCATCCCCGAAGGGAAGCACCGACACAGACGGGCACAGAGACCAACGCTTTGCTGTCCCTTGGCGAGGTTGGCAAGCAAGCAGGAAAAGCTGAGAACTGGCTGTCCAGGGGGGGTCCCTTTAAGCTCGAGCCTCAGATAGCCTCAGACAGCAGCCACACAAAGCAACTACTGACCTGATGTCCTGCCAGAACCGGTTTCAGCCGCCCTGAAATGCCCCCCTGCATCCAATCAGTGTGGACGCGCTAGTTCGAATTAGCAAAACGCTAATTCGAACTAGTTTTTAGTTCTAGACGCGTTAGTTCGAATTAGCTTAGTTCGAATTAACTAATTCGAACTAAGTTAGTTCGAATTAGCGCTGTAGTGTAGACGTACCCATAGTTTAGATGTAAGTAAGAAAAACATGGGAGAAGATTTTGTAATACAGGTTGGACCTCTCTGGTCTGGCGCCCTTGGGACCTGATCAGTCCCAAATGAGGAAATTTTCCAGACCTGGGGAGGTCCCCTACCCCTGGCTTCCCAGATCAGCTTCCCTCTCTGCTGCTGGCCCCAGCCGAGCCGCTCCCCTCCTCCCCTCCTCCGGGCTGCTGTGGCTCTGGGAGCCCAGACTGCCCTGATCCCAGCACTGCTATTGGGGCTGCCATGTCCCTGGCCCTGGCCCTGGCCCTGGCCCCGGCCCCGGCCCCACTATTGGGGCTGCTGTAACTGCCATGTCCCCAGCCCTGCTACTGGGGCTGCTGCAGCCCCTACTACGCTACCAGGGCTCCGGCGCCGGTCTCAGCCCCTCTAGGCTCTGCCACCCTTCTTGCACTGGGGGTACAAGCCAGGACCATGGATGTTGCCAGATGAGGAAATCCTGGTTATGGGAGGTCCACCCTGTACCAATCTAGTAATGCTGGCTCTAAAGTTCTTGTATGTCCTGGCACAGATAGGACTGCAAGGCCTAAACAAGTAGCCAGTGAGAATAGGCTAGAAATAGACACGTAACTTATATGAAATTGCAGCTGTCTATCTCCCTGTAGTGGCTGGATTACATAGTGTTTATGAATCTGTACAGCATTTGAGCTCATAGACCGCTGTGCATTAGTTCAAACAGTAGATGCTGGTGCTCTAAAGTTCTGTGATTCAATCCCCACTGTGGATGCCCCATCCAGAAGCATGCTGTTACATATATAACAACATAGGAAGGCAGGAGAGTAAAAATGGGAGCTGAGTGAAAACTGAATGAAAACTATTGAGGAATGAAACCTGAACTTGCGTTGGTGATTTGGGCAACTTTTTTGTTTGCTTTCCATGAACATTCATCTGAGCCCATGTTAGTGCACAACATTGTTTATGGAATGAGAAAAGGTCACAAATGATCGTACACTTTTGACAAGTATTCATATCACCCTCCTGAAAAATCTGTGGGGGCTAGGGTGTTAGAAACAATTCTGCATGATGAAAGTGGATCACTGTGAATTTTTGGAAAAGAGGAACAATGGCAAATAATAAATTGGTTATGCTCAAGTATATTTGTAAAAAAATAGTGGTTGAATAATTTCAAATAGCAAATTAATAGAAATGTAATGACCTCCAAAAGGGAAGGATAAGGGATCAAATCAATTGAGTAATTCACTCAGTGAGAAAATACAAATAACGACGTAATATAACGATTTTTGTGACGACTTAAAAGCATTTTTTATTCTTTTTAATCATTTTGTGCCAATTTTTATAAGTTGTGAAAGGTGTCAGTCTGCCAGTCTTTTTTTTTTCTTTCTTCTTTTCATCATGAATGCTGTTCAGTGCCATTGTAGTGCAGCGATTAAGCTGTAGTCCAAAATATAGACATCTTTTGATTTGAGTCTTCTGTTAAAGAAAAACAGCCTATTATACTAATTCATACTTTACCTTTGTATGAGTATGTGTGCAATTTAAATATATATAATGAGAGAGAGAATTACACTTTGCCCCCAGGCCGTGACTGATTGGTAAAACTCTCAGACACTAAGTAGGCGCCACAAATTGTGTAAGCTCTAACCTGCTGGCTTGCTGCCTGGTTCACATGACAGAGATATCTGATGATTTTGGCAAAGCAAATTGAGGTGGAAAGGTGCCGAGGAATAGAAACAAGGAAGCCATCCTAGAGATATTGAAAGGGAGAGAAATGGGCATTCTAGTTCTAGCATATTACTGTTCTGTTTTTCTATTTATTTTGTACATTACTTCTTTGATTCACCATCTGACAGACAAAAATCTTTATATCGGAGGGAGGAAAACCAATATTTTGGGGACAAGTGTCAATATTTATCCTCAGTGTCACCTCACAGGCTTCAAGTTAATGTAATGACACTGAAAATGCATGTGGCCCAAACTGGAGGACTTGATTCCTGCAGTTGCTCCAGTACGTTCTTCATTCATCTAGAATTTCAGAATTGGTAAAACTCAACAAAATGAAATAATTGGAACAGTACATATGCAACCATTGTCACCTGTTCCCTGGCACACTTCTTCTGAATAGGGCATTGCCCTAGACAGGGCCGCCAACAGATGAGGGGGCAATGGGGGCAAATGCTCTGAGGCCCAGTAATTCAAAAGTCCCTGCAACAGTGGCTGGAGCCCTGGGCCCTTTAAATTTCTGCCAGAGTGCCACACTCTGGGCAGCTCTGAGGACTGTTGGAGGTGTATGGCATGGCTTGCCCTGGGCGATGCTGAGGGCTAGGTACTTTAGAGGGCCTCTTCCACCTGAGGTCCCACCCCTTCTGAGAGCGCAAAGCTGACCCTCCCTCCACCACCTTGCTCAGAGGTCCATCAAGTCTGTCAGCCCCCCTGCCTCTAGATTTTTGAGACTTCACATTTTTCTCCTGTTGATGTTGAAGTTCAGAATACAATGGGGTGTAGTCAGCGGTGTTGTTGGTCCAGGATATAGAATGTTATAATAGGGTAAATATGGGACAACAAGAAATAACATACATAGCACATTATTTATGACATTACTTTCCCTCATGAGAATGAGTATGCCACATCTTTGGCTCAGTAACCTCCATTCCATGCCAACCTTGTGATAACTTACTTACATGACTGACACCAGAATTGGGGTGTGTGTGTGTGTGTGTGTGTGTGTGTGTGTGTGTGTGTGTGTGTGTGTGTGTGTGTGTGTGTGTGTCTATAGGATTAAGGAGACAAAGTGGTATCTTTTATTGGAGAGAAGTTGGTCCAATAAAAGATAATTCTTCATCCACCTTCTCTCTTTGATATCCTGGGACCAACATGGCTGCAACTACACAGCATATAGAATTAAAGGCATCTAAAAAAGGCTTTCTAGAACCCAAAATATCCACGTTCTCCAATCTCTGGAGATAAAACCCACTTTTTCCTCAGATATCCTATGGGTAAGACTGCTCTAGAAGAGAGGGGCAATAAAAAATTGATCAGTGAAGAAGGGGAGTATTTCTTCCAGTGACCATGGGAGAATAGGTGCAGATCAGCCATCATGACTTCACCTTCAGCCATCTCTTCTCCCTAATTCTTGCACCATTCCCATCTTTTTTCTTCATGCTCTTCTACCTCCCATGTGATACTAGCATCTCCTCTTCCTTGAAATTTCATTCCCAGATTATTTTTTTTTGCTAGGTAACTTACCATGCAATTGATCCAAGTTTTCATCTTCTATTTACAACAAAGTAATTAAGAATCAGGATGCCACAAAGGGGATTTATTTGCTTAGCAATATATTGATTAATAATTTTGTACAAATGTTCTTGCATCCACAGAGGTCAAATTTTCACAAGCGCTGTTTACCAAACTCACAAAGAACTTTTCCTCTCTATATAGTTGTGTAAACGCACATTGCAATTTAAGTGTGTCTAGGAGGATATTGGCCACACATGCACTTGCCTGACTCTTTATACTATTAGTGCCTGTTTTCTAAATTACCTTCACAAGTACATATTTATTAAATTTATTTCTAAGATGTATAAAATATCTCCATCAGAAAATAGAGTATAAAAACACACAACTAAATCTTTAACACAAATTATTATTATGTATATGACAGTAATGGCTAGAAGGCACAAGAGAGATCAAGGCCCCATTGTGGTAGGCATTGTATTACCATGTGGTACAAAACAGTCTAAGCCCTTTAAGACCATAAATAGGTCAGATAGACAAAAAGTGGCAGAAGAAATGGGAATGAAGTTACTTATCCCAATATTACACAGCACACCTGAGGCAGAATCAGGAAAAGAACCCAAATGTAGTACCCTGTCCTGTGGATCATATGCCTTCCCAGTAAGCCCACCTAGACAAAAGATTAAGGAAATAAACAGGACCTATACACTGCCCAGAGGGTTGACAGACTGACTCAAACTCAGAACCATGAAGACAGTCCATTCCAAAGTTAAGAGCTCTCTAGCATGAAGGGACTGTGAATAGAAGTACCTTAGCTGATCTCAACTGCTGGCCCATAAAGAGAGAAGAAGCACTGTTAGGTAAGCAATTCCCAAAACAAAAACAGTGTTATAAGTCAAGACTGCTGATCTGACCCACTTAAGCAATCAGGTAATTAATATTGCATCAAGCAAAACACAAAGGGCTCTTCTAGCCCTTCTTCTTGGGGTATGAGGGCTACAGAGCTCATGTTACTAATAAGACATCATGACTAATTTCTTTCACTTCATAGGCTGATGTAGAAAATCCATTTGTAGATAATAATAATTCATCTACTTATGTTCTTAAAACAGAAATCTACAAATTGTGCAATTGACTCTGCCATGTTTGAGACGACAGATCTGACTTGAGATTTATCTCAAAGGATTATACTGTATAACTGGCAATATATCAATGCTTTACAATTATTATTATTCATGGCCAAAAAGCTATGTTAAGATGGAGTTAAGGTGAAGAGTACATATCAGTAATTCAGGATAAAAAAACTTTACAGAAATGTTGCAATTATCACAAACCAAGCGAGTTAGAGCCACAAAAATCAGACTTAAGTTTAAATTTAAGAGAAATCCAAAAATGTTGAGTTGTGAAAATGCATAATTAAGACACTCAAAAACTGCAATCCTCTTCTGTACTGACACCATGCAATAACTATATGATTACGATTAAGGCATGCTAGAGTTTGTGGCCCCAGATTAGATAGAACTGATTTTTTTAAAGACAGAAATTTATTTTTGCTGTTCATTGTGTCGATCTGAAGTACTAACCTTAAATAATATTTATTAAAATTTTAGGTTTTATGTCTAGATTCATCAGTGTGCTTTGCCAACTTTATGTCTCTGTGGAGCAAGATAAAAGCAGTTGGAATACACTGGTGAGTGAAACTGAGTTCATAACTGATATGGTGGTTTACTGCCTCTTGCAGTTCCCTAAATTCCCCTGTGCACACACCCATACCTCTCCTTCCCCCTGTCTACCACTCCCTCCAGAAGGCGCCTGGCAGCCAGACGGGTTGGAGGGGGGGGGGGGGGGGGAAGGCCCCTGCTGGCTGATTGAGGAGCACCCCCCACAAACCTTCACCCTTGCACACTCTCATGTTCCCAGCCTCATTTCCGAATACACACACACACACACACACACACACACACACACACACACACACACACACACACACACATCCCCAGGGCCCTATACTGACCCCTGCACCCTCCACACCGCCAGCCTCCTGCTCTGAAGGACCTGGGCAATGTCAGGAAGTCTTCCAGTGCATTAGATAGATAGATAGATAGATAGATAGATAGATAGATAGATAGATAGATAGATAGATAGATAGATAGATAGATAGATAGATATCTTTGTGTTTTTTCTTGCATTTCTATTGAGCAGGTCTGGTGCAATGTATAGCTTTTTGAGAAATGACTGCTATTTTGCAAGAGGATAGTTCTACATGGAATCTTCTGTGATAGACTTGTTTCTCCTGTTGTAAAAGGAATTTTCAGTTATGAGGAATAATGTAAAAATGACAGTTTATTTTACAAATATCTTTAAATATGGCATACGTGTGAGTTTTCACTGAGTTTTAACTCCGTGGGAAGTTTGGAGTGTCTGTGTTCTGTTCATGGTCACTTGGGACAAAGAAATGGTCAGATTTGAGGTACTAAATTTCTTAAAGAACTCATTTTTAAATGTGAGTTCCCACTAACTCATTTTCTTGTGAATTGTCAGTCAATTCATTCTTTGGTCAGAGAGTAAGTACTCTCATTGGGGGAGAATGGGCTACATTGTGCTTAAAGAACATTGTGCTTATGTCGGATCCACACTTACGAGCGGGACTTTCTCGCCCCGGAGCTCACAGGCAGCGGTCAGCCACCTCGAGCTCCGGGGCGAGAAAAGCTGCTCCCGGTGCCCCTGGTCTGCTGGCAGTCTCCAGCAGACCAGGGACACCGCGAGCGAACCGCAGCAGCGGCGGGGTCCCCCGCTTCTGAGGCTTTGCTCTGGCAAAGCCTCAGAAGCGCGGGATCCCGCCACTGCTGCGGGTTCGCTCGCGGTATCGCTGGTCTGCTGGAGACCATCTCCAGCAGACCAGGGACACCACGAGTGAACCCGCAGCAGCGGCGGGGTCCCGCGCTTCTGAGGCTTTGCTCTAGCAAAGCCTCAGAAGCGCGGGAACCCACCGCTGCTGCGGGTTTGCTCCCGGTGCCCCTGGTCTGCTGGGGACCGTCTCCAGCAGACCAGGGACACCGCGAGCGAACCTGCAGCAGCGGGGGGTCCCGCGCTTCTGAGGCTTTGCTCCGGCAAAGCCTCAGAAGCGCGGGGACCCTGCCGCGGCTGCGGGTTTGCTCCCGGTGCCCCTGGTCTGCTGGGGACCGTCTCCAGCAAACCAGGGGCACCGGGAGCAAAGCGGTCCGGCGCCAGAGCAAAGCCTCAGAGGCGAGGCACCCCCCCCCCCCGCCGCTTTGCTCCCTGTGTCCCTGGTCTGCTGGGGGGGACGCAGCTAGTGTGCCCCCCCCCCCAGCAGACCAGGCTTTTGTTGTGGACCCTGGGGCAGAGCAGCTGGGGCGCTGCCGATTGGTCCCACAGCGCCGCTCTGGGCACTACTGGACCAACCCGGCAGCACCCCAACTGCTCTGCCCCAGGCGTCCTGATTCAGCCGCTGCTGGTCAGTTTCAGCAGCGGCTGAATCAGGACTCCTGGGGCAGAGCAGCTGGGGTGCTGCTGGGTTGGTCCAGTAGCGCCGAGGAGCGGTGTTACTGGAGCAACCCAGCAGCACCCCAGCTGCTCTGCCCCGGACGTCCCCAAGTCAGCCGTTGCTGAAACTGACCAGCGCTGACTACAGGAAGCCCGAGGCACAGTTGCTCTGCCCCGGGCTTCCTGGAATCAGCTGCTGATCAGTTTCAGCAGCAGCTAACTTGGGGTTCTTAAGTTGAATCTGTATGTAAGTCAGAACTGGCGGTCAGTTTCAGCAGCGGCTGAATCTGGATGCCAGTTCCGACTTACATACAGATTCAACTTAAGAACAAACCTACAGTCCCTATCTTGTACGTAACCCGGGGACTGCCTGTATAGCTGAACTATTGTCATATCGTATGGCAGAAGTTATATGAAGCAAATTGTCTATCTTGTCTCTGGGCCTGGATTTGATCTCCTTCCCCTTACATTCCCAAGAGCCTTTATATTACAAAAAGAGCCAGGGCTTTGGGACAGCGCTAGGCCAATGGCTGAAAGCAATCTTGAAGCCTTTCAGCATTTGAATTTTTCAAATGTGAAAGCTCAGTTCATCAGTGGATGTAACACAACATGATTAAAGAGACAAAGTAGGGAAGGTAACAGAATCGTCCTTAGCCATATGCAGAATATGCAATTTTATAGGGTACCCAAAAATTTGGGGTACCACTGGGCCTTACTGTCCACCCACCCACCTCTTCCTATTCTGGTCTGTGACTTTGCTTCGTCTGGAGAGGATTTAGTTAACTTAAAAGTGAAAAAGCCCACAAGACCTATTAGCTGACATTGCAACTATGACAGAGCCATTCAGGTGGTAATGAAGCCATTTAATAGGCATTTGCCAACCTTACGTATATCCTGCCAGTTTCTGAATTTACTGTTAGTCTACAGGCCCTTTGCTTTAAAATATTTCATTAACGTGATGCTAAAGATTATAATATCACATCTCCAAAAAAAGTCATCTCCCCTTCCCCCAGCCCTGTCTGTCATTGCACATAGGGCACTAGTTAAATTGTACAGCTTAGAGCCCCATAAATCCTCAGGATGTCACTGAGAGGTAATATCTTTTATTAGCCCAACTTCAGTTGGTGAGTGCAACAAGCTTTTGAGTTTACATAGAGCTCCTCTTTAGGTTATAAAGCAATGACATTTTTTAGCGTAATAAATATTTCACTTATTGCTGGCTCAGAAGAGCTTTGTACTTTGGGATTAACTTGGGTTTGCTTAACTTCACTGTGAAAACCTGACTTCCTCATCACCCTCTGCCATTTTATGTCCCTGCTTCATAACAAATATGTCATCTGACTACCAGTGTGTGAGTTGTCTATAGTTTCCTCTGTCCAAGAGAACACAAGTCACGTTACTTTTTTCTGTTGGTTCTAGTCACAACATTTTAAAACATGTAATATGCATCCATTATGAAATACATTTTCAAATCACTTGGCTTGTTATTGGGCAATTAGTGATCTTGTATTAGTACTCACAGGCCCAGTGCCAAAAGAAAAAGAATGAAATGTATACTCTCCTTGTGATGATATCATAAGAAAATGAAGAGTGAAACTAAATGCTCCAATAAAAGGTGTCAGTAGTAATTACTGGGTAAGATACAAAGTGCACAATGAACAAGGAACAAAAAAAATTGTGTGCAGATCATTTTAGTTCTAAAAATGCTTTTAGCTCCTTTGGCTCTGACATGCTCAGTTTTCAGTGAAAGTGCCCGAGTGTCATCCTTGGTACAGGACATCTTGAAATAACTAGACCTTTTATCTCAAATGTAACACAAAACCTAATTTTGTGTGTGTGTGTGTGTGTGTGTGTATTTAAAGACAGTACTTCAGTTGTGGGTAGGTAAGTTACTGCACTGGTTGGTGGAAATCTCTCTGTCTAAATAATTCTTGGTACAAAAACATATTTTACATAGTGCTTTAATGATATTTAGTAGCTAGAAATGAGGAGTATACCTGTTTTCTTTAAAGCACGAGCCGGTGTTCAGTGGAGCACTTACAGCTTGTATAGTCCAGAACATGACTGTAATTCTTTGGTGTGAATGAAGTGGTCTAAAATATCTAATATAAATTCAGAAATTGAATCTACTGGGATGTTTAAAAATCAGATCCAGTATTTTAACTTGAGCCCAAGTGGGGTTTGTTTGCATCTAGAGTTTGGTTTGGCCTTTTTAAAGAGAAGAACCATTTAAGAAATTCAATTCCAGATCTGGATTCAGATTTTAAACACTTTCAAAGTCTAGCAGTTTTCAGACCTCATATGTTGGTACATGTCTACCTCTGGAAACAATACAATCTATAGTATCTTAAATTCTTAATGATTTCTGAATATTTGCTCACTAGAGGGAAAAGCTTGGGGTAAAATAACTGTCATTACAGGAAGAAAATAGAATTCTTAGTATTAAAAAACTGATTGGGATGGAGGGGTGTGATTGGAGGTGGGACGGCTGTGGTTTCAATCTTCCAATTAAAGATACTAAGCAAAAAAGCGGTCACACCAATGCATTTCTTAACAAAGTTCTCATTGTTTGTTGTACTTTACCATAATATCCAGCAATTAGTATTGGCTGCTTTATATTGGAGCATTTGATTTTATAATTCATTTACCTGCCATAAGACATAAGAAAAAAATATTAGTTCTTTCCTTTATTCTTTGGCCTGTGGCCCACATCATCTAATAAAACTATCACTAACTGCAGAGAGAGTAAGGAAAGCCAATCCTTTGGAATATATATTTTGGGAGATGGGATTTCAGATCATTTGCTGAGCTGAGTTGAGGGTAATCTGACATGTAGTGCATATAGAAATGCCTGCCTTACAAAGCACCAGATTAATGAGGCAAACTACTGTTTCTGCACAGTAAAGAGATCAAGATGTAAAACTCAGGGTGTAACCCTACAGAGGAAAATCTTTTAAAGATTTGTTGAAAGATGTGGTATCAAATGAATTGCTTGCTTTTTAAAGCCTGCTTTGATATTTATTGCTTCAAATTGCTTCACTGACTCACCCTTGCATAAGCTTTCATGCTCCATTTTATTCATGACATTTAGGGAAGCCAGTTTGAGGCAGTGTAATGACTAGGTTTACTAAGGATCAGAAAGAAAAAGGAGAAGCTGGGCTGTAATAATCATATTCTGCCAATGTATATTTTCACAATATCTGCAAATGCAGTTCATAAGAGTAATAATATAATGATGAGCTGAGGAGTAAGATAAAATAGAGCACTCACTTTGGTAAATAGGCAATGTTGTATTGTGTTTTATTTTTAAGTTAGACAAATAGTTGCTCAGTATGCTTAATTTTATATGTACATTGTCTTCTCAAGTAACTTAGCTGAGCTACATCATAAGAACAGACTGTTCTCTATGAAATAAACTTATGATTTTACAGTAAATCTCTGTATTAAAAGTGGCAAATGTACAAGCCCACTTTTCAAAGACAAATCAGTATTGTGAAAGTTTTATTTCTCTCCTTCTGTCATAGGAGCATGTTATAGATATAATTATTAAAGATAATGGGCTAGATCTGGAGATTCACATGAACTTTGCTCACTCGAGCTTGGTTGCAGAGGATGTGGAGTAAAAGTAGCTTTAAGTTATTTTTGCCCTCTCTCTTGCACTTGCACACACATGCACATGCATACACATAAGCACAGTCATACCCGTCTTGACAAGACCAGATATAAGTGCAGGGCTTGTGTGTGTGTGTGTGTGTGTGTGTGTGTGTGTGCGCGCGCCAGTCTTGGGGTGCTATTTTTGTTGTTAGTGACAAAAGAGGATATAGAATATTTGAGGTAACATGTTTCAGGAATTCCATATGTGAATTAGTTTTTCCACTAACTGTTATGAAAATTCTTGTCCGTTTTAGCATCTCATAAGGTATTCAAAAGTTTAGCAAATGAAGGAGGGGTGCTGAAGACACTCCTCACTTGGAATGCCATTTGGTCTAAGGCTGGTCTTGTACCTCTGTGATCCAGGGAATGTCAGGCTACCACTTTTGCCTCTTAAATTACAGCAGTGTCAGAGCTGCTCTACTATATGTCAGATGCCAACAGTTCGCAAAGAATGCTGGGAATTCAGGCACATCCTGACTATGCTTCTGAACATGCTCTCTCAGCTGAGGATGCTGAGGTGGGGGATGGTGAAGGAGCCACTAAGATGGCCCTTAGTGACTGTAGGATTTCCCTTTGCAGTAGTAGTACACCACGGCTACATCTATATTGGCAAGATTTTGCACAAATACTTTTAACGCAAGGTTTTTGCATGAAAGTACTTGCGCAAGAGAGCGTCTACACTGGCATGTGCTTTTGCACAAGAGATGTGCTTTTGTTCAAAAGCGTCCGTGCCAGTGTAGACACTCTCTTGCGCAAGAAAGTTCCGATGGCCATTTTAGCCATCAGGCTTTCTTGCGCAAGAAATTCATGTTGCCTGTCTACACTGGCCTCTTGCGCAAGAGGGCTTTTTCCTGAGTGGGAGCATCATAGTTCCTGTGCAAGAAGCAGTGATTTCACACATTAGAACGCCAGTGTTCTTGCGCAAGAACTCCCCGTCAGTGTAGGCAGCATGTTTTTGTGCAAAAGCGCAAAATCATGCCAATGTAGACACAGCCCACTAGTTTTTGACTTCTTTGAGCCTGAAGACTGGTGCAAAGTAACTGCAGTCTGACCAAGAATGTGGGTCATTGCCACAAAGTATAAAGTGTCATTTATTCCAAAGATGCCATAGTGCTTTGTAAACTGATATACAAACAAAAGGCTAAAGGCAGGGACTGAAGGATCTGCCCTACTGTGCATGCAGCTCAAGAAGGGAATGACTTGTTACCTCAGGTTTCACATGAATTTTTATTTCCATCCACCAGAGCAGTATCCAGTGTATGCAGGGCTGGATTAACTCTTCTGAGGGCCTGGGATAATTAGATTTTGCAAGGCCCCCTAGATTGTGGAGGGGCCAAAAATAAGGAGTTCAGAACTTGGGTTGAGGCAGGAGAGTGAGTGCGGGAGGGAGGAAGGGCTCCAACTACGGGTGCAGGCTCAGGGATGGGATGCGAAATGAAGCATTTGGGGTTCAGGAGAGGAGTCCAGGCTGGGGCCAAGAGGTTTGGAATGTGGGAGAGGGCTCAGGACAGGAGGTTGGAATGGGGGTACAGGTTCTGGGTGGGAGTTAAGATGCAGGATGGGGCTCAGGACTGGGGCTGGGTGTTAGGATGAGTGCTTACTTCAGGCAGCTCCCATTTGATAGAGCGGCAAAGCAGGTGGACTGGTGTGGGCTGTGCTGCCCTGCACTTGCCTGCTGGTACCACCTCCATAGCTCCCATTGACCATGATTCCCAGCCAATGGGAGCTGCGGAGATGAAACTGCAGACACGGACAGTAAAAGTATGGAGCTGCAGCCCAGCTAGGGATATGCCAATGTGTGGAGCCGCCTCCTCACCCCAAGCCAGGCAGGGCTGGATAATGCACAGGGGCTTCAGTGGCTGCAGCCCTGAGCTAAGGGGGCCTCTCAAAGAGACCTGGACTTTTGGCAGCTCGAAGATCTTTTTGAGGGGCACAGAGCTGCAGCTCCTAAAGCCCCCTTCTTAATAAGACCCTGAGCCCTGGTCTACACCCCTTATTTTGAAATAACAAGAGGAGTGTCCATGCTACCAAGCCTGCTATTTTGAAATAACTCCTGCTTGCCACGAGGAATAACATTTATTTCAAAATAGTTATTTCAAAATGGTGTTGGTGTGGACGCTCCACTACCGTTATTTTGAAATGACTACTCCCTAGAGTCATTCAAAGTAATTACTCCCTAGTGCTTCCTAGGGCTCTAAGTCGAGGTAGCATGTTCACATAAGGGAGCCTGCCTCAAACTAATTTCAAGGCTTTGCCATAGTATGGACACTCTGTTTTGAAATAGTTATTCAGGGAGTTATTCAGGGAGTTCAAAGTAAGAATAAGAGCCTCCGGAAAAGGGCACTTTTTCCGGAGGATCGGGGCCAGTCTAGACGCTCTTTTCCGGCTTTTTTAAAAGCCGGAAAAAAGCGGCGGACATTTTTATTTAAATGCCGCGGGGGATATTTAAATCCCCCGCGGATTTCCCTACGACGACTCGTGAAATTTACATGCCCCTTCCGGAAAAGGGGCCAGTGTAGACGTAGCCTAGGTGTAACTGTGACATGATTATATCATTGTCATAATATATTAGTGTTTCTTGAGTGTGTCAAACATTTTACACCTAGCATTTAATGTACACGACTGCTTCAGTTGACTACCCTTTATATCACCGTCTCTTAAAACAAACAGTCTAAACCAAACCTATGTAATTAAGCATGTTTTAAACGAAATTATTATGTTACCACCACAGAATAACTGAAGCATCTCTCACAAGACAAATTGAATGATTTTCCTGATTGTTTGGACTTCAGTTAACTTGTAAGCCAGTGTAAATCACAAGTATAGATCATAGATCCACACATTATGAAACCACAAATAGGGATGTGGCAAAAGGTAAACCTGAAATTATTGTCTTTTAGTACTCATCAGAGACACTTATCATTGGCTACGTCAAAACTGGCACCCTTTTCCGGAAATGCTTAAAACGGAAGTTTTCCGTTATAAGTATTTCTGGAAAAAGCACATCTACATTGGCAGGATGCTTTTCCGGAAAAGCACTTTTTCCAGAAAAGCGTCTGTGGCCAATGTAGACGCGGTTTTCCACAAAAAAGCCCTGATCGTCATTTTCGCGATCGGGGCTTTTTTGCGGAAAAGACTACTGTGCTTTCTACACTGGCCCTTTTCCGGAACAGTTTTTCCGGAAAAGGACTTTTGCCCGAACGTGAGCAGCATTGTTTTTCTGGAAAAACACTGACAATTTTATAGTAGATCATCATTGCTTTTCCGGAAAAGCAAGAGGCCAGTGTAGACATCTGGCAAGTTATTCCGGAAAAGCGGCTGCTTTTCCGGAATAAGTGGCCCAGTGTAGACAGCCATTGTGTTTTATTGGTGGCACCCTCCCCAACATAATGGACTTTGATGAAATAATGAAGTAGTTGTGGTGCCTGTGAAGTTAAGCAGACAGCAGTGTCAGTTATAGACCTCCCATGAGCACAGTCACCTGGGTAGCAACTCTAGACTGCAGCCAAGCCAGAAACTGTGGCAAGCTACCCTGTTCCTATAACTCTCTGCACTTCTGTTTCTTGATTCTGGAGAACAATGATTCATCCATCTGGGTCGGTGGTGGAAGGGTGAATCTAAAAAATTCAGTGAGACTTCACTGGGCTGTTTAAAATTGCTCCGTGGGAAGAAGCCAGCAGAGTTACTGAAACAATAAAACTGGCTTTCCTACTGAATAAGTTCAAGTGTCTAAGAAAATTAATAAAGGGAAGACTTTAAATAGCAATACTTTGAATTCTGCAAGACACCCTCTGACTCCCAGCACTCATGCTAGACTTGGAGAGAGTAAGATGCTAGTAAGAATCCATAAATTCATCATCATCAGTGTCCTTAGCACTTTGCCTCCTCAGAGCACAAACATTAGGGAGATTCTCAAACCTGAGCCATTCTTATTAGATGACAAATCTGAGGAACTGTCCCAGATTAGGTATCATTAAAGGAGGTTTGGGAACAAATTGATGAATTTATCAGTAACAAGTCACTGGGACCAGATGGTATTCACCCAAGAGTTCTGAAAGAACTCAAATGTGAAATTGCAGAACTATTAACTGTGCTTTGTAACCTATCCTTTAAATCACCTTCTGGAACAAATGACTGGAAGATAGCTAATATGATGTCAATATTTAAAAAGGGCTCCGGAGGTGATCCTGGCACTTACAGACCGGTGAGTCTTAGGGATGTTAAAATGTGGTTAGTTGACTAGTCGACAGAATTTCCTTTGACTAGACGATTAGTCGATAGGCACTTCCGCATTCCTCCTGTAAAATGTACAAGAGCTCCTGCTGGGGCTATTGTACATTTGAAAGGAGGAATGCGGAACTCCGCGTACAGCCCAGGGCCAGCAGGAAGTCTCGTTGACTCCGGGCTGCACGCGGCGTGCCTGCTTTGAAATGCACAAGAATCCCCAGCAGGGGCTCTTTTGCATTTCAAAGCCATGGAGCCCGGGGTCAGCTGGGGAGTCCCCAGCTGAGCCCGAGTTCCGGGGCAGTGCCACGTGGAACCCAGGGTCAGCTGGGGGCTCCCCAGCTGTTCCTGGGTTCTGGGGAAATACCGTGGGGAGCCCGGGGCCAGATGTAGGTTCCCAGATGACCCTGGCCTCCACAGCCTCTGCCCCCTTTGAAATGTGCAGATGTTGCATTTAAAGGGACAGCCTGCCGCACTGCTGATCTGTGGATCAGCTGTGCAGTGGGCTGCCCCTTTAAAACGCCACATCTGCATGATTCAAAGGGGCAGCTGTGGAGCCAGGGGTCAGCTGGGAAGTCCCCAGCTGACCCTGTGTTCCACGTGGCACTTCCCTGGAACTAGGCCGGACCTAGATAGAAACCGACTTTGTTTATGTGCCGCCCTCCTGAAGAAAGGCCGGGCATGGACTAGTGACTTGGGGGCTTGCCTTAAAGGGCCAGTGCAGTGGGGCAGAGTGGCTGCCCACTGACCTCCGCAGAGGAGGAGAAACCCCTCTGGGAAGCCAAACCAGCTACAGTATCTGATAAGCAAATGCTTATCGGATAGTCGACTAGTCTTTAACATCCCTAGTAAGTCTAATGTCAGTACTGGGCAAATTAGTTGAAACTATAGTAAAGAATAAAATTGTCAGACACATAGATGAGTGTAATTTGTTGGGGAAAAGTCAACATGGAATTCATGACTTACTAATCTACTAGAATTCTTTGAGGGGGTCCACAAACATGTGGACAAGGGGGATCCAGTGGATGTAGTGTATTTAGATTTCCAGAAAGCCTTTGATAAGGTCCTTCACCAAAGACTCTTAAGTAAAGTAAGTTGTCATGGAATAAGAGGGAAGGGCTTCTCATGGATTTATAACTGGTTAAAAGACAGGAAATAAAGGTTGGGAATAAATTATAAATTTTCAGAATGGAGAGAGGTAACTAGTGGTGTCCCCCAAGGGTCCGCACTGGGACCAATCATATTCAACCTGTTTATAAATGATCTGGAGAAAGGGGTAACCAGTGAGATGGCAAAATTTGTAGATGATAGTGAATTGCTTGAGATAATTAAAACCAAAGCAGACTGTGAAGAGCTTCAAAAAGATCTCACCAAACTAAGTGATTGGGCAACAAAATGGCAAATTAAATTTAATGTGCTAAATGTAAAGTAATGCACATTGGAAGAAATAATCCCAACTATATATACAAAACGGGAACTAATTAAACTGTAACCACTCAAGAGAGAGCTCTTGGAGTTATTGTGGATAGTTCTCTGAAAACATCCATTCAATGTACAGCGGCAGTCAAAAAAGAAAACAGAATTGTTAGGAATCATTTTTAAAAAAGGGAGAAAGAATAAGACAGAGACCATCTTATTGCCTCTATATAAAACCCTGGTACGTCCACATCTTGAATACTGTGTACAGCTGTGGTTGCCTCATCTCAAAAAAGATATATTGGCATTGGAAAAGGTTCAGAAAAGGGCAACAAAAATGATTAGGGGTGTGGAATGGGTCCCATATGAAGAAAGATTAAAAAGACTGGGACTTTTCATCGTAGAAAAGAGGAGACTAAGGGGGAGACATGATAGAGGTCTATAAAATCATGACTGGTGTGGAAAAGGTGAATAAGGAAAAGTAATTTACTTGTTCCCATAACATAAGAACAGAGCCGGTCTTAGGGGTGGGCAAGCCAGGCGGGTGCTCGGAGCCACCATTTTTAAGGGGCTGTTGGCAGAGCCCGATGGAAGCCCGCTCGGGACACGCGACAATTAAAGGGGCCGCGACCGCATTTTGGACCTTTATGTATGTATGTATTTATTTATTTGTTTACTTGACAAATTTTCCCCGGCAGTTGCCCAGGGCTGTCAATTGGTTAGGACCAGCCCTGCATAAGAACTAGGGGTCACCAAATGAAATTAATAGGTTTAAAACAAACAAAGGAAAGGTTTAAAACAAACAAAGGGAAGCTTTTCTTCACACAGAGCACAATCAGCTTGTGGAACTCCTTGCCAGAGGAGGTTGTGAAGACCAGAATTTTAACAGGGTTAAAAAAAAGAGCTAGACAAATTCATGGAGGTTAGGTCCATCAATGGCTATTAGCCAGGATGGGAAGGAATGGTGTCCCTAGCCTCTGTCAGAAGCTGGAAATGGGTGACAGGAGAGGGACTGCTTGAAGATTCACTGTTCTGTTCACTCCCTGTGGGACATCTGATATTGGCCACTGTCAGCAGACAGGATACTGGGTTAGATGGACCAGTGTGGCCATTCTTATGTTCTTATGTTATGTTCATTTAATAATGAATTTATAATTAAATTATTTGCTAACTGGTTTGACTAAAGAGCCAACTGGCACCATAAATGCCACTTGTATTTACATAAAATATAAGCTATAGGCATTGATATGCAACTCTGACAAACAAACAAGGCTGCGATTCTATTTAGTTTGAACAAGGGATGAAATAAAAGGAGATGATCTAAATCAAGGACTCAGATCTGATAATCTGTATATGATTCCTGTACACAAACTCTGATCCAAAAGTAGGCGAGGTCTAAATTTTCAAAAGCAACTAATAATTTTGAGTGCTTAAATTTTTGGATGCCAAATTTGACACTCCTTCATGGAGCTTGATAGTTGGGTGATGACTATTAAGTGATATGGTCTCTCTCAGATATCTCTGCCTCATCAGAAGTTGAATTTGAAGACCACTGTCTTCATTTCTAGACAAGAACAAAGTGCTTTTAATTGAACATGTAACTATAACACTTTCCTATTTTGTAGGCTCCAACCTGTCCCTGTTTAGTTGTCAGTGAGCTGTTCCTTTGCTGACGTCTCTTTCACCTGGAGAAAGTAAAGGCACATTGTGCCCTTTTAATCCAGTAACAAATGAGAATAAAGGTAAACAAATGGAGGCTCAGTTATCTATCCTTGAGATCTGAGTTTTGAACTTCTGGTACCTACTTAATGAGCCCATGCTGTTGCTTGCTAGTGAGTGAGAACAAAGACATGTGACTCATGCTGCCATGTTATTGTTACACAATCCATACAGGTAATTTATTTTTATGGTTAATTACTGGATTAAAGTGTATTGGAAATGCAAGGTGATGCGGCAGAAGGAGCCAAGTTGAGTTATGAGAACAGGTGTCAAGACTAGAGAAACGTGGTGTATTCATATATGTATGAACAGGAGGGAGGAGGGGACTCTTATCTCAGGCTATGTCTACACTACAGGCTTCTTGCACAAGAAGCTTTTTGCGGAAGAGATCTTCTGCAAAAACTTCTCGCATAAGAGAGCATTCACACTGCAGAAACGCATCGAAAAAGCCATGTGCTTTTGTGAAAGAGAGCTTACAGACTGCTTGGATGTTCTCTTGAAAGGAAATTCTGGTTGCTATTTACATAATGGCCACCAGGGCACCTGGGCCTTTTTTGATTGTCTCTTTTTGCGCAAAAAAACCCTGTTCCCTGTCCACACATACCTTTTTGTGCACGAGCTCTTGCGCAAAAAGGAGTTATTCTTTGTAGAAAGAGGAATACCTTTTGCGCAAATACCCCTCTGCTCTTTCAATTTTTTTGCACAAACGTGCTTATGGTGTTGATGCTCCACAAGTTTTTGCAGAAAAATGGGCGTTTTTTCTGCAAAAACTCTCTAGTGTAGACATAGCCTAGAGAAGAATGCATATGTTGCCACAGTTCCGTTTTGGGGGCTGGGTTGAGTCAGATGTTATATAATGAGGATCATCATTCATTTTTTTCCCACCTTTTGCACAGACTCCTCATTTCCCTCAAAGTTTCATGTGATTTTGAATATTACTTCATCTCTGGCAAACTGAGAGGGATTTCCTTTAGTGTGCACTGAGTCTGTGTGTTCTTCAGTTGGTCATAAGCATGCTTACTAAGGCTATCTCTACACTGCAGCGCTATTTCAGGATACCAGAGGTCTCAACAGCAAGCCCGTTATTTCCAGATATAACGGG
Source organism: Pelodiscus sinensis (assembly GCF_052426305.1). Lineage (NCBI taxonomy): Eukaryota > Metazoa > Chordata > Testudines > Trionychidae > Pelodiscus > Pelodiscus sinensis. Next base: position 23,083,290 of record NC_143067.1, on the reverse strand, counting down.
CTCTTTATTCTGACGTCCCTCTAAACCTCATTTCATGAGGAGTAAGAGACATTTCGGAATAGCAGGTTATTTCAAAATTTACGAAATAAGCTATTTCGAAATAAGATCAAAATAAGATATGCAGTGCAGTGTAAATGCACCCTGAGTGACCAAAACCTCTCTCTTCCCCCTCTGCAAATAATCCCATTTCTTGCCTGCTTGGGAAAGTAGGACTTTGACTTCCTACTGATCAAAACTGGTTCCTTCTTACAGCAGTTGCTAACACACCCCAGGTCAGTTGGCTGGCCCCTCAACAGAACTGTATGCCTTAACTTCTATGGAGCTGAGAGAATAAAGTGGCATAAGCCATTCTAACCAAGCTACATCTATTGAAATTATTTTGATTATTTACTAAGGGAGTAATAACAGTACTAATTACCATAATTATTTTATTTACAAGGTGCCCTGAATACACAATTAATTTGTAATAGAAATGACATACCAATCTGAAGCTGCAAAAATCCACTATACTTAGTATGTCATGAAGTGACCTAAATAGTGTTATTGAGAGGCAGCAATTTAACTATGATGCCACTCATAGTCAAGTAGTGGGATATACGTGTTTTTTTTATTATTTTAGACCAATTACATACCAGCACCTCTGAAACCTCAGGTGGATATTATATATGAAATAAATATTTGAATTGAAACAAATTTGAATCTTTTGAAAGCGTAAGTTGGACTGGTTCTGCAAAGGCCAACCCAGCACAATGACATTGGAATTTGGCTGCCAAGTACATATACACCCTGACTGCTAAAAGTATATCGTGAGCATTGAAGTTATAAGGAGCTCTTGACAAACACAAATGCACTCTGCTTTCCATGCTGTTCTACTTCAGAGCAGCACAGTTCAGCCTCTTCTCTGACATGATTTGGCAGACTGTGGTGTGTGATGTTAGGAGTTGTATTATAGTCTTTTGGTTCTTTAAAACAGAATTTTGTTTATCTTTGGCTGTGACCCAGTGAGCAAATGTGTTACTCCGATATGCCCCATTTCTGTTAATTTAACTAGAACATTTACTTACTTGGCAGCCACTGGCGGGGAACTACTATTAATTACATTTGTTGCTTCTTCTTTTCTTTTCCTTTGTGCTCCCAATTGCAGAGTTCTTGTTTGTCATATAAATTAATGCAAATGTGGCTATTTGCTCAGGTATTACACAGTTGATCTTCTGTTAATTAAAGGTCTAGACTCAACATCTCTGGACCTGCCTCTAGATGTTTGTCATCGCTATTCCATTCCTTGGATGCACAGACCAGGAAATGGATAGAAATCTGCATATGTTCCATCCAACCTGTTTTGAAACAATGACTGACTCTGGCTGCTTAATTTCCTTTGCAAATCTCCAATCAAAAAGAGATTACTTTTATTAGGTTTTTATTCTTCCATCTCTCTCCTTTCTGCTGAGGATTTTCATCCCCATGCGATGACATGCAGGCTCAATCTGCCCTTTGCTCTCTGATGTGCTCAAAATGCCCTACCGAGTGCAGTACCTCCTTTCCCTTTATTGCTGTTGTTGTTGAGATCAGGCCCATCCTGAGCTGGCACTCGGAATAGGATGAGGATTCTGTGGCTGACATAGGAATCATAGACTGGAAATGTTGCTTTTTAAAAGAGCACTGATTAGTTGCTTTAGCTCTCAAGAACCAATGTAAACAAATATGTCATATGATCTAGTCAATTTTTTATTCTTACAAGATGTAGTGCAGGGGTGTCTAGTGCCTGGTGGCTGAAGGGATGCAGGGAAGGCTACCCGGAGGGGCAGGAATGGGTTATGGAGGGCACCAGTTAGCAATTAAAATGTGGCAGGGGCACAGGGGGAAGTCCACCACCTGAGTTATGCTGCAGTGTTTTGTATAAACATTTTCCTGTGATAGTGTAGAACAGTTGTTCCAATCCAAAGTGATATACTTGGAGCAACCCAACTAGATACTTCAGCAGACCCTGCACCTGGCACAGCATGAGCCAGCCACCCGCTGCCACCCAGCCCTCCGCCTCTTTCCAGGACCAGGCTGGCGGCTCCCAGGAGCCTGCCCGGGGCCGCAAGAGGCGGGCACCCGCCTGATCTAGTGTGGAGATCGTAGACCTCATCGAGGTTTGGGGGGAGGCTTCCAACATCCACGACCTCCGCACTAGGCACAGGAATGCGGCCGTCTAGGACAGGATAGCTGCCAGCCTGGCCACCAAAGGCCACATGTAAACCCAGGAGCAGGTTTGCATGAAAATCACGTTGGTCCAGTGAGATCCTCGACCCTGAGCTTAGAACATAAGAACGGCCGTACTGGGTCAGAACAAAGGTCCATCTAGCCCAGTAGCCTGTCTGCTGACAGTGGCCAGCACCAGGTACCCCGGAGGGGATGGACCGAAGACAATGACCAAGCGATTTGTCTCGTGCCATCTATCTCCAGCCTTCCACAAACAGAGGCTAGGAACACTATTCCTACCCTTTGGCTAATAGCACTCCATGGACCCAACCTCCATGAATTTATCTAACTTCTCTTTAAAGTCTGTTATAGTTCTAGCCTTCACAGCCTCCTGGGGCAAGGCGTTCCACAGGTTGACTATGCGCTGTGTGAAGAAGAACTTTCTTTTATTAGTTTGAAGCCTGCTACCCATTCATTTCATTTGGTGTCCTCTAGTCCTTCTATTATGGGAACAAATGAAGAACTTTTCTTTATTCACCTTCTCCACACCACTCATGATTTTATATACCTCTATCATATCCCCCCTCAGTCTCCTCTTTTCTAAGCTGAAAAGTCCCAGTCTCTTTAGCCTCTCTTCATATGGGACCTGTTCCAAACCTCTAATCATTGTAGTTGCCCTTTTCTGAACCCTTTCCAAGGCCAAAATATTTTTTTGAGGTGAGGAGACCACATCTGTACACAGTACTGAAGATATGGCATACCATAGTTTTATACTTCCCCTCCTGCTTCTTCCCCTGGCTTCCCCCTTCCAGCTCCCTCCTCCCAGGTTTCCCCCTCCCCTCTTCCACCCCCTCTCTTCCCCTCTCCCACCTCCTTTTCCCAATCTCCCCCAGTTTTGTTAAATAAAGAGAGTTTCTATTTTCGAACACACGTGTCCTTTATTTTTTACATAAGGAAGGGGGGCTAGAGAGGGGTAAGTGGAAGGAGGTGAGGGAGGAATGGGGCACGATCCCCCGATGGGGAGGACTGGGGTGGCTCTGCCTGGAGTGGAACCTCTCTTGCAGGGCCTCCTGGATCCTGACAACCCCCCGATCGACCCCCCCCCTCAGATGGCAGCCTGTGGCAAGTACAGCCGGGCTGATGGCCGAGTGCTGTGATGTGCCGAGTGTGGGCACTCAGGGCACTCCAAGACAGGACTTCTTTGCTGTCCTTCATCGAGTTAGACAAGCAAGCAAGGAACCCTGAGAACTGTCTGTCTGGGGTGGGTGTCGGGTCCCTTTAAGCACAGCCCTTGGCTAGCCTGAGGCAGCAGCTCCACGCTCTAAGACCTAACTGATGCCCTGCCGGCACTGGTTCCGGCCAGCCTTAATTTCGCTTCAGGGTCCACTCCATGTGGACATGATATTTCGAAATAGCAAAACGCTATTTCGAATTAGTTTTTAGGTCTAGATGCACTAATTCAAATTAGCTTAGTTCAAATTAACTAATTCGAATTAAGTTAGTTCAAATTAGTGCTGTAGTGTAGACATATCCTTTCTTATTTCTGAGAAGGGAAAGAGACTGAGACAGTGCCTTTCATATTCGAAATGTGATAATATTTTTTTTAAGTTCTAAAATATTTTGCAAGAGTTTCAAAACTTTCCAGTGTTAAGAACAACAGGGTCCCTGGGTACAGTAGATGTACAGCAGGGAAAAGGTACAGAGAGATTGTTTTTTCAAGTGGAATAGGAGGATGTTTTTGTGTTGAAGAACAAGTCACACAGGCTTAGGAATCAAGAGTTGTATTCCCAGTCTTGCCAGATACTTCCTGTGCAACCTTGCACAAATCAGTTAACCTTTCCATGACTCAGTGTCTCATATGCAAAATGAAGATAATAATAATATTTACTGATCTCACAGTGAGGTTGTGAAGCTTAATTTTTATTTGAGAAAATCAGAAGGAAGGAGCTAGGAATGTGCAAATTATTATCAGTGGATGCGTATACTACTGTACCGAGGATTGCCCTTAGCTATCCTGAAATTCCATGAGCTGTTTCTGACTGCAAATAATTTATTACAGGCCTTGTGAGGCCACTAGGGTCCCACAATGTGATGAACTTTTAGTCAAAAGTTGTGATTAGGGATTTCTAACGCTGTCAGAAGGATATATGAAAATCTTATGAGAGAGCCCATTTGTATGAGAATTCCATCAGCATTCTATTGAACACCAAACGTTCTATAGCTAACAAAAGTACCCAACACAATGCTGCTGAGCCTGTGTTTGGAATCACTTGGAGAACTGGGCCATTTGTAACTGAGTCAGAAAGAGTTGACATAACCTCAGTTTGTGACATGAAGAGGCAGTGTGGGACATACTGTCGCAACAGAATGATGCAATTTCATTCCGCAGGACAAAATCAAAACTCCTGTAACACTAGCACTGTCATTTTCGTTCTTGATGGTGTTAGTTGGTGCAGGTTTTTATATCTACAGGTCCAGTAATTTCTATTCCAGTTTAGAATATTTGGGTAAGACTCTCAATTTTGGGGGGAGGGATAGCTCAGTGGTTTGAGGATTGGCCTGCTAAACCCAGGGTTGTGAATTCAAACCTTTTGGGGGCCATTTAGAGATCTGGGGCTAATCTGTTAGGGATGGTACTTGGTCCTGCTGTGAGGGAAGGGGACTGGACTCAATGACCTCTCAAGGTCCCTTCCAGTTCTGGGATAAGTATATCTCCATATATATAATTGCCCATGGAAAATAATTAGCTGGCTACATCTTGATAGTTTACATGAGTTGAACAAAAATAATTAATAAGTCCAATTAATATCTGTAATGATCTGTGAATAGAATAGGATCCTGGGTCACTTTTAATTAAAAAAAATCAGTAGACTTGTAAGCTTTCTGTACACACCCAAAGTAATATGATTGTAGCCCTTCCAATTATTGCCTGTGATTCATTATTTGGATCCTAATGGCATAAACAGTTGGGAATGAATCCTCCTTCGGCATTTTTACTTGAAAACAAGCATTCACCTGTTCAAATCAGATAAGTGCACACACAAACATGTAGTTAGGCATGAAATTATCTGATCTAAATAGCATATGTTGGTCTGTAACTGTAAATTCATGTATTTGCAAAGATAGGAGGTATGTGTGTATTTGTAGGGGTGCTTCTGTTGCCCCTTTGCTTTGAAACTTTGCCCTTATTTTAGACTTTACAGCTATGATACTACTTAAGCAGTATGGTTCAGTTAATGCCATTTCACCTTCAAAAAAACCAAATTTGTTGAGATTAAAAAGTCTGGGTATGAAATGTTGACAGATCTCAATTTACCTCCGTGCTGTGAAGTTTCACTACCTGGCGTGCTGACAGTGGGGGCAAAGCAGGCAACTGTCCCAGGGCCCAGTGATTCCAAATGGCCCAAGGTTCCTAGCTGCCATTGCCTCAGTAGCAGCAGTGGTGGTGGCTGGAGCTCTGGGCCCTTTAAATCATTGCTAGAGTGCCGCATACTCCTGGCGGCTCTGATGGCTGCCTGAGGGCGGGCGTGGTATGACATGCTCTGGGCAGCACTAAAGGCTGGCTGCCCTTAACACTGCCCCTTCCAGCTAAGGCCCCGACCCTTCCGGGAGCACGGAGCTGGGCCTTCCTGTGCACCTTGTCCAGGAGCCCTGCACGTCTGGCGACCTCCCTGTTCATTGCAGAATCTAGTCTAACTGGAGAGAGATAGCACAGGTCACTGGGGTAGTGCATCAGAGTTGATCCTCCCCTCGATGGCCAGGACTTCTTTAGTATTATCATTCACAGAATGTCTCCTCTAAAGAGGCACTCCTGGGAATGGGGTGGCAGAGCTCAGAGCAGTAAACCCAACCTTACCTCTTTAAAATACTGGTTCTAAAGCTCTCTGTCAATCTGTTTATCTTCAACTTCTGTCTGTTCTGCTCAAATATGAACATTTTCTTGAGTTTTAAATTGATTCTTTGTCATCTAGTGACATCAAACACTCAGCATGTGAGTGGGAACCAGACAGCTTAAATTACCTGTGCATTATGTCAGATTTGTATCCTGTAGAATACAAGCTTTGAAATTTGAAAAAAAAATAAGTTTCCCTGGCTATTATGAAAAATACCCCCAATGTCCAGCTATGTATTAAACACAACAAATATGAAACCTATGCAGAGTTGCCTTCCTGAATCTGTAGGGAAACTGAAACAACAGCTGCCCCATTTTTCTCACTGGGCTATTCACTCTTAAGACTAATGATAGCAATCTAAGAGCCAGGCTTAAAAAATGTGTGCAATTATACATTTAACTGGGTAGCCAATTGGCCAAAGGGAAGAAATACTAGTGGTCCTAAATGTTGCATGCATCATTTTTTTCCCCATTGAGTAATGTTAGGGTGTGTCTACACTGCACCCTTAGCTCGAAATAAGATACGCAATTTGCACTACAATGTTATTTCAAAATAGGCTATTTTGAAATTTGATGTGTCTACACAGTGCCAAATTTTGAAATAACACACTATTTCGAGACATCCCTTATCCCATGTGGAATGAGGTTTACAGGGATGCCAAAATAGCACTTCTGCTATATTTCGCAATAGCAGACATGTTCAAAAGATGCGGGGTAGCTATTTCAGGATACCTCAGGTATCCCGAAATAGCCTTGCAGTGTAGATGTACCCTTAGATGTAACAGTGCCTTTTCTAACTAAACTAAATAGGAACTGAGCTAACTAAAAGCTTGGTTACTATGTATGGGTCTCTTGGCAAAGCCTCCAAGTGCTATAAGTGGGATGTTCACTGTAGATCCAGGGGGAATATATGGCACTAACTTTGCAGATGAAGCCCCATGGGACACCATTAAAAATGTAATTTAATTGCATTAATGTGATGTCCCTTTTAACTCTTGTGCAGGTGTCGCTGGTGTAGCTTCTCATTTCTTTCCCCAGTAATTTCAATTTGATTCACTGCTATAGGCTGAAAAACCAAATAGCATTATACCAACTGCTTTTTACCTCAGCATGGGTTTGTTGGTTTGCTTTAGAGACTCTTTCAGCTTTCTGACTGCAGTCTAATATAGGGAAAGACAATTGTGTAGTGATTATTTCCAAATCCCTATTTTTAATTCACTAATAAAAAGAAGGGTTGCAAATTGCATGGAAATTCTGTTTAAAGCCAGTTAGAAACTGGGCCAAAGTTTTTCCATTTACATAAAAGACAAAACCAGCACCATTGAATCATCTGTGGCAAGCTGCATCAGCAGTGTAAGCTGAGCTCAGCAACAGAGGATTTAGCTCTGTCCGCACAATAGTTACATTGCAGAGGAGGGTTTGAAGAGTTTCAAGGGCACATGGCCATTGCTTTAAAGGAACAAGGATAAACAAATGACATAATAGTAAAAGTAATCAAGAGAGCAAAATAAACAGCATTACAGCACTGAAGTGACTCATCCTGGTGGTTAGACAAAACACTGCACATAAATCAACTGAATACAAATTAAAACAGCCTAACTGGAAAATACCCATATCCAATTGTGTATGCTGTGCTGAGTTGGGTAAGATGTGTGATTATAGACTACAAACTGGTGACTAAATTATCACATCACATTGTAAGACATAGCATAGGATTAATATAATTTCATATAAATTAGATCTTGGAAAAAGCAGGAGTTTTGTGATCTTGTGCTGCATTGGCATTTGGCTTCTGTTTAAATGTTTAAAATGACTTTGAAGTGCATTTATTTGCAAGCTGAATGTACTGATGTATAAGGTGAAATTTACAAGGCAGTATATAAGGGGCATACCCAATACCTGACCTGCATGCGTATTGAAGGCAGAATACAACAAAAATGGTAAACATAGGCTGCATAGTCATGATTATGGGATTTGAAAAATAAGACTCTTTCTTCTCTTTTACTAACATTAACAGCAAAATCGTAACTGTTCAGATCAATGGAGTTATATAATTGAAAAATTAGTTTCAGTGAGAGGTCAAAAGGGTCTTTTGTGTGCTACAAGCACTGCTCTTGTCCTGGTTACACCAACAAAGGAGATGGTAGGAACATGCCCCCTTCTGAGGAAGCAAGTTTTTCTTGTTTATATATCTAGCCTGAGTTTGAAAGCAAGTACTTTGAGTCAGAACTGTTGCCATTAACTCTCGTGTGATTTTCTTCCTCTCTTTTTTTCTTCATCTAGCATTTTTTGAGTCTGAGTGAAGTTGCAGACTGTTTGCCTGTGGCAATGGGTTGGGGAGACATAACTTCCATAATATAGAAAACACAAACCATGAAAGTTTAAAATGATGAGTTTGTACTAATGCTATAAAATGGCTGTTGAATAGTTCATTGTGGTGGCATGGCAGATTGTCCAAGAGTGGTTGGATACTGTAGAATATTATAATAGAATGAGAGCCTTTTTATATTTGATCTGCTCATGTAAAGGTAAAATGGTTTTGCTGTTGGTGCAATGCAATGAAAACTGATTGCATTATGTCTGATGGCATAATGGTCTGTCAAACTAAGCTGATAGTATAACTCTTGTAGCAGCTATGTTGCTATGTCACAAAAGGCACTATTAAAGTTAATACTAACCGGACATCTTTGTTGGAAGACAGCAGAAACAAAAGCAAAACACTAAATAGAAATGGACAATGACTGAACTTATTCCTACAGGTCATGGATGGAAATGTTGGAAGAGAAGCAACATGCCACAGGGAAAGCTGCACTGACGTATCTGCTGTATTGATGGGGAAAGGGGAGATTATACAAAAGACAATACAAGTACTTATAGCTTATCAGGCAGTGGAAAAAGACACAGTGCTGAAGAAACTTTGTGACTGTTATTCAACTAACTGTGGATATAACACAGAGAGAAAGTAGATCAGCACAGATAGTTATAGAGGCCAGATTCTCAGCTAATGGAAATTGGTGTAGTTTCTCTGATGTCAATACAGTTACATTAATTAGTATCAGCTGAATATCTGTCTCAAATGCTTAAGGATCAGATTCTCTCTCCTCTACTCTCACTGAACAGCAGAGATGATAACCATCTTATTAATTTTAATGCAAATACATAAGGGGCCAGGTCACCCCCTAATGCCATAAAACCTCCGTTTTTCCAGTTGGTGCATGTATGCGTATGGGGCTGAGGTAGGGAGAGGTTTACTCCACACATCCAAAGAATGAGCCTACAGCCAAACCTGATCTATCCATTGGAGATCAGAACCTTGCACGAAGGACCTATGCACACCTTACATCCTTCTCCACCAATGTCCCCATCCCCTCTGGCAGTGTGTCTTCCCCAGCCCAGGACTGCTCCAGAAACACCACTAGTTAAAGAACAGATCACCACCATGAAGGGGCTGGACAGGATATTAAATGCAACCTCTGCCTGTACAGTCTTTTCTGAATGAGCTTCATGGTACTGCAGGAGGTACAGTATAAGTACCATGCCTGTACTGATAGCTCCAGGTCAGCCACCGCTCGGTGCAAGGCAATCCATTCCACATCCTGACATGTGGCTGTTTGGCTCGTGATCTGATCCACGATGAGTAAAGATGGTAGAATCAGAGCCTACATTTCTATTGATTTTATAAGGCCAACACATTTGAAATCATTCTGTACATTGACTTTTTAACAATGCAAACCAAGAGAAAAAGGAAAGAAATTTTACAAAAAAATCAGGGCTTCTCACAAATTATTAGTCACTGATTTCATTTCACTCCCTACAAGGAACATTTACTCATTTTGTATCAGCTTCGACTTTGTCTCCTGCTCTTGTTTAAGCCAGGAATTTGAAGTGCAAATTGTGAAATGTAATCTTTGCTGCAAAACAGCTAGTAATTTCAGTGCTGTGCCTCTTGGGTGAGGGAAATGGGGTCAGGAATCCCACTCCAGCCTTCTCATAAAGTAATTTGTGACAGAGGAAATCTCAGTTATTACACAGGAATGTTGAAAGCATTTTGTTTTTCGCTCCCTTTGATTTATATTGGTTTAGCTCCAGGTCCTTTGGGAATAATTAGACAGTTTGCTTCATGTTTTGCTTATATAATGACTAATATAAAACTATGTGTACAAGCAAAGGGAAGCTTCTAACTTAGGTGATTAATAATTAGGATTAATTAAGGTAATTATTTTAATAAATGAGAATTAGTAACATATAGCCATAAATAAAGCAATGGCATATATTGCAGATGGTTGATTTGGAAAAGGAAATGGACAAATATGTAAGTGGGCAAATACCCAGGGCATTTTAAAAATATGAATTAAAGCTAGGATGGGATGGACATATCCAAGCTCGCAAGTCACTTGCAGGAAATCTTTATTCTGAACCACCTATTACAACACAAAAACGTTGTATTAAGATATTCAGGCACTCTAGCAACATTAAAACCTCTCATTTTTCATGGTGGTGGGAGGAAGATAGTGAGGTCAGAAAAAATTGTAAGAGAAAGATAAATTCTACTTTCATTTACACTAGTATTATTCTGCAGCAACTTCATTTTGCATATACCCATGTTACTGCCACACTGCCAGGTGTCTAAGGGTATGTCTACATGGGGGTTTAATTTGAAGCTTTTTGATGTGCATCAGGTAATTTGCAGAACTCAAGTCCAACAAATAGCATGCATTGTGTGAAACCATGGTGTCAGACTGCTGTGAACTGAAGGCCTCCGGGGGCATCCCATTGTCCTTTTGCTTTGCTGTCAAGCAACATGCATCCTAGGATTGTTTTTGCTCTGAATTGTGGTAACCAAGGTGGGTTCCGTTTTTATTTTAAAAAACTCCCATGATTCCACTGTCTCCACCCAATTGCTTACTGTCCAGGCTGGTTGTCTCCATTTTTGAATTGCTGTTGGCCATCATGGACTGAACAATACTTTGTGCCGCTCTAGTGACCAGCATGAGTACGCCCAGACTGCTTGGGCACTATTACAGCACTCAGAGCCAGATGAATTCTGCATTGGTCTTCCCCCGTTGCACCACCAAACAAGCAAATGATATGAAAGCTGAAGATCATTCTACAGCAATGGCAGCTCCTCCAGCAGCCCGGGAATATTCAGCAGCGGTGACATAAGACAAGGCAGAAAGAATAGGAGAATGCTGAGCTGTGGGTCAAGAGGACTGGCACCTGGTTCACATACCAAGCTTTCAGCATCCTTTATGGACTCAGGAAACTAGCTTGGATTGGTGGGAGAGGATCGTTCTGTAGAGCTGGGATAACCAGCAGGGGCAAGAGAACTTCCGGATGTGGAGAACTACCTGTTTAGAGACCTGTCCAGAGCTCACTCTGGAATGTCAGCAACAGCACACCGATATGCGGAGCCCTGTACTCATGGAGAAGCAGGTTGCCTTTGTTAAATGGAAGTTGGAAACCCTAGAGCATTACCAGTCTGTAGTTAACCAATTCGGTATAGAAAGATCAAGAGTTGAGCCATTCTTATGCGGTTTCCTATGTCATTGATAGGGCTTTGCATGCATGATGTTTCCTAACTGTACTGAACCAATTATCCCTGTCACCTGTCCTCCTCCGCCAAAGCACAGAATAAGATATTTCTCCAGGATGCTTTATCAACCAGTGGACTACTGAAGCAGGTTTACAGACATGCATGTAGTATGGTCTGGGAAGGTCCATGATGCTAGGAGCTTTTGGAACTCAGTATTGTTTAAATTAAGGAAGAAAGGACTGTTCATCCCAGGAACACTGTGGACATTAATGGTGTGTAGGTTGGTCTGGTTATTCTGGGAGACCCAGCTTATCCCTGATATTCTTGCTAATGAAGTCACACACAAGCTGCTTGGAAACCTGGAATACTTTAACTATCATTTGGGTAACTGCAGAAGGGTGGTCTACTGTGAATTTGGCCAAAGACAGGTGGTGGTGTGTGCATGGAACTGGTTGGAAGCAGCAGGACGGGGTGTGTGCCAATCAATGTAACTGTATGTTGTGCTTTGCACAATAGTTGTTAAAGCAATGGGGAAAACCTGATCAACATGTGAGACACTAAAGGCTGCGTCTAGACTGGCATGATTTTGCACAAATACTTTTAATGAAAAGATTTGTTTTTGTGCAAAAGCATCTGTGCCAGTGTAGACGTTCTCTTGCGCAAGAAAGCTCCGATGGCCATTTCAGCCATCGGGCTTTCTTGCACAAGAAATTAACTTGTCTGTCTACACTGGCCCTCTTGAGCAAGAATACTTGCGCAAGAGGGCTTATCCCTGAGCGGAGCATTGGAGCATTTGCGCAAGAACCACTGATTTTGTACAGTAAAAGTCAGTGTTCTTGCGCAAATACTAGCGGCCAGTGTAGACAGGAGGCAAGATTTTGCACAAAAGCAGTTGCTTTTGCACAAAATCATGCCAGTCTAGACGCAGCCTAAGTTGTGGAGACTTGTTTGGAGGTCAAACAGTTGATAGGGTTTCCCATAGAGAACACCAATACTTGTGTCATGCCTACTATTCATGTTTTCAGTCACATGTCTAAACATGTTAGCCTACCAGAGAGGTTTTGGGATATAGACATGGAAAGTATGTGTGTGGTTAAATTTTAACATTCTTTATTGTGCTTTTGTCAAAACTCTGTGAATTATTTCAACTTTATTTTAAGTATTCTGTGTTAAAGGAAATTATAACTCATAATTGGTGTGCTGTAAACAGTTTATTATTGATCATTTATTGTTGTTTCATAAATAAGATTATTAAAAGTCATGAAAAATGTATTGTATTTGGAAATAAATTTAACAAACCAATTTTCTTAAGCAACTAACTGTGCAAGCCTTTAACTAATGTGTAAGTGCGAACAAAACTCAAACTGCAGTGGTAGCAACATTTCAAGTAAAACAAAACAGAGAGAGAAGAGTTAAAGGGAAGTATTATGTGCCTTGCCTCCAGCTCTTCCTCTGTGTGCATGGTTTCTAGGGCTGAGTGCCTTGGCACAAATATTTCAGGGACATTGCAGGGCACAAAAGTGTTGCACTCGCAGGTGCAAGTGTTCTCAATGCCCAGAAGTTGGAAATGAGAGGCATGTGGGAGCTGCTGGGAACACAACTGCAAAGATGTAGAGATTAGGAGTTGCTGCTGATTCCAGTACCCAACATTTTCTAGGGGCTGAAGGACATGACGGCTGGCCAAGCAGGAGACTATTCTGTGGAGAGCATTTTGGCACCCAAGATAGCACCCAAGAGTTGCCTCAGCATCTCTGACTTGCTCTCCTTTACTGTGATGGTATTTGTCCTTGGTCACAGGCACCTTAGGCCATGACCATGATCTCTTGGGAGAGCTGCATTTTTCTCTCCCTTTGGATCTTCCTGTACAGTCTCCACCTCTCAGCCAGTCTACCATGAGTTCTGCAAACATAATATCCCAAGTATTCCTTTTCTCTCCCTCTCAGGTTGGCTAGCTGGTCAGCAGTATATAGAGACCCAGTCTTTGCTAGTCTGGCTGTTGCAGGTGCTATAGCTGTGGGAGTAGAGAATGCGGGAAGGCCCAGTTGCTTATTGTTCATATATCAAGCAGTCATGAAAGCTCTTTATAGAATGTATATGTGACCTTACCTCCCTTAACCTCTTCCCATTCCCGTAGGAAGCTTAGAGATGGTAAGTGGTGTGCATGTATGGAGGGTGCTTAAATTTCAGTTTACCATATCTGCATTCATGTATTTAGGGGTGAGGTGGATGCAGCTCTATTCCACCTAGATTTTTGCAGTTTTGTTTGTGCACCTGGATGCACTACAGTGGCATCTGTGGTGCAAAAGGGGATATAGGGACATGGGTGAGAAAAGCGTGCTAGCAATCGCCTCTACAGCCTTTTTATGCTGTCCTCACTCAGTGACATTGCACTAAGGTGGGTGATGAAAATGACCTTAGGGATAAAGGCAAAAGGCAGACCAGCGAATAAGCTGTGGTTATTCTCCAGGGTGGTTCCCTCATAAGAACTGCAGGCGTGGAAAAGGTTTGCAAAGCATACCAGGGCATAGGGCTGCAACTGTTCTCTGTCATGTGTGCTATGACATTGAGTTATTGCTCAGTTGTCAGTGCTGTGTTCTTTCCCCTGTAGACATGAAGAAAGAGCAGAGAAAAGTAGATGGGGTCCTGCAGTGATTGCCAGCTAGAATGCCTCATTTGGGAGCGGTATTGTCTGTGTCTTCACCAGGCGTTGCATGAATGAATGCTTTCATCATTTGAATCTGCCCTCAGAGGCACAGTGGAGAGGGGTGCAGACTGTAACCTCAGCATGTTGGTGGCCGCCATTTTGAAGCAGAACAAGGTGGAGAGGGGGAAGGGCTCTGAGTTCACCGCCACCACCAGCAATGATAAAATGTAATTGTAGGTACTTACAAAGCCTTCAACAGTGTGACACTGTTGCAGAAAAAGTAAACATCATTCTGGGATGTTTTAGCAGGAGTATTGTAAGTAAGAAACAAGAAGCAATTCTGCTCTACTCCACACTAATTAGGCTTCCACTGGACTATTGTGTCCAATTCTGGGCACCCACGTTTCAGGAAAGATGTGGAGAAACAGGAAAAAGTCCAAAGAAGAGCAACAAAAATGATTAAAGGTCTAAAATACATAACAATTGGAAGAACTGGAGTTAGTCTAGAAACTAAAAAGACTGAGAGGGGACATGACAACAGCTTTCAAATACATAAAAGATTGTTACAAAGAGGAGAGAGAATGTTTTTTCTCCTTAACCTCTGATGATAGGACAAGAAGCAATGGGCTTAAATTGCAGCAAGGGAGGTTTAGGTTGGACATTAGCAAAACTTCCTAACTATCAGAGTGCTTAAGCACTGGAATAAATTGCCTAGGGAGGTTGTGGAATCTCTGTCACTGGAGATTTTTAAGAGCAGGTTAGACAAATAGCTGTCCAGGATGGATAATACTTAGTCCTGTCATTAGTGCATGACATCTTGAGGTCCCTTCCAGTCCTATGATTCTATGTAAACTAGACTCAGTAAAATGTCAGTTGGTAACACTAGGGCAGAGAAGTGTCAAATAAATGTGTCAAATAAATGTACACATCAGTAACTGTTGAGCTGCAAAGCATTGTGGGATAGCCGTTTGAAAGCATATACAAAGAGTTGTGTTGCAAATGGTCCACGTGAACAAGACTGCACTATTTGAATTCAAAGCAAATATAGTCTGTTTTGCAAGAGGACTCTTGTGTGACTTCTAAATGCCCAGTTAGTGCACAGTAATGGGTTTCATCTGGTACCTGGTACTATTGTCCTTAGGGTTAAGAGGATCAATAAAAGGGTCTTGCAAAGGAGCAAAGACAAAGAGGTTCTCCTTCAACTTTGACTAATCCTGAGGAGTCTATTGACTTAGCACTTGGTTATAGTTTGGAAGAATTTCAGATCCTTCACTCCCAAACCTTGTAAGACAACTTTGCACCTCTTAAATCCTGCTACTCTTTTGTAAATGCAGAAACTCGACAATCTAATATGAGCACATACACAGTAAGAAATCATTGCCTAACTTCCCTGTCTGCATGAATCTTTTGTCTGTTCTTTGGCCCAGAATAGGCATAAGTGCTTTCCTGAATAGGTGCCTACATTTCCTAATATGCGGGTGGGTATCCTGTGAGTGTCAAGATCTTCTCTGTTCCATGTCTTACAGTGTGTGAGTCAAGGAAAATTAAAAATGGAAGAAGATAAAGACCCAGAATCATATAAAACATGTTAAAATCTACATCCAGAAAAATCCTATCTCTGGGTGCCTTTATAGCAGTGGTTTTTCCTAACTGACAAACTGTATGCTGATTGGTAGATTTTTGTGGCAGTTTAGAAAGGGGCAAAGTGGATAATCATCCTAAAAGGTTAAAATTTATTTTTAATCTGTCTCAGTCTATTTTGAAGAAACTAAAAAACACACAATATTTTTCCATCACAGAAAAAGACCAATTGATGCATCTGCTACTCATGGGTTACAAGAAATTAAGATGTTCCAATTCATAAATAATCTATTTGGCTTGCTTCACAAGCTTGCCAAGAACTAAGGGAATGAAAAAGGCTTCTCTAAATTATCATAGTAACTCAAGGTGGAACAATTTGCAGAGATTTACAGCCAGGCATTTGCAAGATATTCACACAGAAAATTATGTACTGAAGGTTGACATACTTCCTTTTATTAGTGTTATTGTAACCCAGACCTTTCCAATTGTTTTTTGAGTATATTATGACCAACAGTTTGAGTCATCATCTTGTCAAATGCCATTGGATTTTGTAACCAAGTTCTTGCTTCACTTCAGCTAAAGCAGTGAAGACGTCGCTCTCACAGACTTGTTGCTGTGTTTCATGTTGTACACATGTGGGATTTTGATGGGGAAAGGATGGAGGAAGATTAAAGGGATGACAGAATTCTTATGGTTTGGTTCTAACAAACTGCTGGGTTTTTTATTTCTCTGTATAAACAAAGGCAGGCATGAAGGTCTCTGTGGGTATGTCTACACTAGAAAGTTAGTTCGAACTAACGGACGTTAGTTCGAACTAACTTTCCTATGCGCTACACTAGCGCTCCGCTAGTTCGAATTTGAATCGAACTAGCGGAGCGCTTAGTTCGAACTAGGTAAACCTCATTTTACGAGGACTAACGCCTAGTTCGAACTAGCCAGTTCGAACTAAGGGCTGTGTAGCCCTTTAGTTCGAACTAGTGGGAGGCTAGCCCTCCCCAGGTTTCCCTGGTGGCCACTCTGGCCAACACCAGGGAAACTCTATGCCCCCCTCCCGGCCCCGGACCCCTTAAAGGGGCACGGGCTGGCTACGGTGCCCGTGCCAGGTGCAAGCCTGCCAGCACCCAGCTAGCAGACCCTGCACCTGGCACGGCACAGAGCCACCCACCCGATGCCCCCCAGCCCACCCCCTCTTGCCGGGACCAGGCTGGCGGCTCCCGGGAGCTTGCCCTGGACCGCAAGAGGCGGGCACCTTCCTGGGCTAGTGCGGACATCGTGGACCTCGTCCACGATCTCCGCACTAGGCACAGGAAAGTGGCCGTCTAGGGCAGGAGAGCTGCCAGCCAGGCCACCCAGGACCAGGTGTGCATGAAAATCAAGGGGGTCCACTGAGACCCCCGACACTGAGCCCTGAGCTTACAATGGCCGTACTGGGTCAGACCAAAGGTCCATCTAGCCCAGTAGCCTGTCTGCCAACAGCGGCCAACCCTAGGGACCCTGGAGGGGATGGACCGAAGACAATGACCAAGCCATTTGTCTCGTGCCATCCCTCTCCAGCCTTCCACAAACTTTGGGCAGGGATACCACTCCTACCCTCTGGCTAATAGGACTCCATGGACCCAACCTCCATCACTTTATCTCACTTCCCTTTCAACTCTGTTCTAGTTCTAGCCTTCACAGCCTCCTGCAGCAAGGAGTTCCACAGGTTAACTATTTGCTTTGTCAAGAACAACAACTTTCTCTTACTAGTTTCAAGCCTGCTACCCATTCCTTTCCTTTGGTGTCCTCTAGTCCTTCTTTATGGGAACTCAGGAAGAACTTTTCTGAATGCACCCTCTCCACCCAACCCCTGCTTTTAGAGACCTCTATCCTGTCCCCCCTCCGTCTCCTCTTTTCTAAGCTGAACAGTCCCAGTCTCTGTAGCCTCTCTTCATCTGGGACCTGTTCCCAACCCCTGATCATGTTAGTTGCCCTCCCCTCTCCCAGCCTTTCTCTTCCCCTCTCCCACCTCCTTTTCCCAGTCTCCCCCAGTTTTGTTCAATAAAGACAGAGTCAATGTTGGAAGAAACGTTATCTTTATTTTGTACATCAATAAGAAGGGGGGCTAGGGAAGGGCAAGTGGAAGGAGGTGAGGGAGGAATGGGGTACGAGCCCCCGATGGGGAGGACTGGGCTGGCTCTGCGGGCTTCTGGGGGTGGAAGCTCTCCTGCAGCCCCCCAATTACTCCCTCTCCCCAGATGGCAGCCTGCGGCAAGTGCAGCCGGGCTGATGGCCGAGTGGTGTGATGTGCCCAGTGTGGGCACTCAGGGCACTCCAAGCCAGAACTTCTTTGCAAGCGGGGCACCCCTTAGAACTGTGTGTCCGGGGTGGGGGTCGGGACCCTTTAAGCGCAGCCCTCGGCTAGCCTGAGACAGCATCTCCATGCTCTAAGTCCTCCTTTTATGCCCTGCCGGCACTGCTTCCGGCCATCATTAAGCCCTGTTCAGAGTCCACTCAATGTGGACTTACTAGTTCGAACTAGCAAAACGCTAGTTCGAACTAGTTTTTAGTTCTAGATGCGTTAGTTCGAACTAGCTTAGTTCGAATTAACTAATTCGAACTAAGTTAGTTCGAACTAGCGCTGTAGTGTAGACGTACCCTGGGAGAGTAGTTGAATAGGCAATTTCCTGTATTAAGTAGTGTAGTAATTAGGACTGCTACTAGAACAAAACACCATGTGCACATATTATTGCATTACACCATGTTTAAGTTAGAGGCATTATTAGTAGGGTATTGTACACCCCCACATTGAAAGTGGTAACTTCCCATGCATTGCTTTTCATTTCATAACATTAACTTGCATTATTGTTCCTCAGCAAAAGTATTTCTCTTACAACTTGCATTAATTGAAAAGGACCATTCAGAGTAAACCATGCAGAGTTGATACGTTTGTCATGTGCAGTAAGTAAGCACTCTGCATCATCCCTGTTTGAGTCAAGCAGCAGATACAAGCCAACACATTTGGATTCAATGATGTATTGGTGCCTGGTGAATTTCCTGATTTTTGACTGTGCTTGGCAGAACTTTCATGGACTCTGATGATGAGCAATAGAAGCCTGAATTGACTGAATCCTATCAGAGCCCTGTTCCAAATGCAGGGTCAATCCTGCTTATTCTTATTCACGGGAGCAGACACATGGAAATCAGTGCCATTGGTAATGAATAATTATTGTTTATGGCAATTATTGTTTCAAATAACTTGCTATTCTGAAATTCCCCTTAACCCTTGTGGAATGAGGGTTACCGAGATGTCAGAATAAGCCACCTGTTATTTCAAAATCAATTTTGAAATAACAGGCTGTTTCAATAGATGCGGAATAGCTATTTGGGATACCTCCAGAATCCCAAAATAGCTCCACAGTGTAGATGTACCCTGGAATAATAGCCAATAACCAACAAGAACATTTCTTACACAAGTTTAGCAGTGTGCCTGCATATCATTTCTGGCTATAAGCAAGAGCCACTCCAGTTCATTAAGAGCAATAGGAAGTCCTTGAGCCCAGATTCCTGTCATTTCAGTTGAAGAGGAGGCCTCTGGCATGTAACCAGATACCTTCTGGGTTTTAAGACCTGCTGATCTTTGCCTTTAGACTTCTGGACAGTATTAATTTACATAGGCTAGAAAACAAGCGTGGAGTTCTCCGTCCTATTGAGTTACATGCAAAGAGCACCAATAAACTTCCTGATGTAACTAATAAAGTAAATTGGGAAGGAAGGAACAATCTATCAATTATCAGTAGAAAAAAAATTGTAGGAATTAAGCATGTGAACAAACTAGTTAAACATGGAAAGGAGAGATTGAAAATATACCATGAGCTTCTTCTCATTCTTACTTACTAGGCACTGATCCTAGAAGCAGAAAAGACGAAGAAGGCAAGAAAAAAAAATACTTTTTCTTTAAAAAACAGAAAATGCTCCATTTTTAGGAGTGAGAAATGGAGAGCTGCCACCTTTTATAATATAAACATGCTGCAGTTCTTAATCCTTTTACAGATGTCAAATTAGCTCACCACACTTCTTGTGTCATCTGTTTATATTCTTGTTATTAGCGCAATCTGGCCCAATAAAAAGACAAATTCAGCCATCAATGAGTGCAGCTTTCATTGACTCCAATGTGGCTCACTTCTTCCCGTACCTAATGTGAATCATGAGGCTTTAGGAAATAAGCACATGACATTTTAGGAACAGGAATGGCCACCCCCATCCTCACCAGACTTGTTCTTTTGTGATTGAGTATTAACCCACCTACATGGTTCTTGACTAGAGCCATTAATCATTTCTTTTTTCTAGTGATAAATCTGTGTATCTCTTAATCATATTAATGCAATTCTGTTTAGCATTAAACCTTTCCTCTGGTAGCTCACTATATGTTCATTTCCATTTGTGGAGAGTAGTCCTATTTGTTCCCTTTCTGTTCTGAGTTCCTAGCAAATGGATTTTGGGGGGGGAGGAGGGTCAATGTCCAAATCTCATCTGTCTACAGCAAGTATTAAGGAGAGAGAAAAACTGAATAAGGTAGAGATCAGAAGCATGCTTCCCATCTGAAGTCAAAAGTCAAAAAAAGTCCTACTGGGTGCCTCTGTACGGCCCCATTTAAAAAAGACTACCTTAAGCACATGCTTAAGTGCTTCCCTGGCAAAATGGCCTGTCAGAAGGGTTTTTCTAACTGCTTAGCTTCGTGCTCATTTTTAGCTTTCTGCAGCAGGTTTGGAATACAAAAAGCTGTTTATTATTCAACCCTCTGTTCTAAAGCAGAGAAAACTCTGTTTATAAGAAACTTCAAAAGCCTCTGTCACAGATATCAATCCTATATTCTATGTGCCTTTGCCAAGTCAAATTAGGTTATTTTACTTGATATTAAGTTTGACAAGTAAAGAGACTGTGAAAACCAGAATTCCAACTGGGCGGGCCTCCTGTAAGTCCGTAATTTTTTTAGTGTTAAAATTCCAACAGTAGCTCTATTCTTTATTCTCAGATTATATTACTGCCTGTATTTATCTTCCCTGGAAATTTGCCTCATTGTATCCTAGAATTCTTCTAATATTCAAATTCTTCAGGAATGTGAATAATACAAGTAGACTTTGTTTTGGCTAGCAAAGGGGTTCTACCACACGCAAATGTCTCTGTGACTTTGGTTTATATTTGCCACTTGAGATTATGAATTCCATTATTATGCTAATTCATTGATACAGTAAGAATATCAGACTTTGTGCTCATCAGCAATAAAGAAAACCCCTTCTATTGCACATGATCCCTTGGGAGTAGGAGCAATTACACATCAATGTATATATTATTAATATAACAGCTGTAGCTAATTAAGTAACAAATTAAGACTATGGAACATTTTTAAAAAAAAGCAAAATAGGCTCTCTGTGGACTGCACTGTTGGCGCCTTGCTGTCACTAACTGAGCATTATGGATTTCAATCAAATATCACTTATCCAGAAAAAAATATCCTACTGACTTGTTTTGACTGCATGGAAAACAGGATCAGAACCTTCAATGAGTTGAGTGGTCCCACATTGCATTGTATACCCTTAAGAAGAAATTAGTCCATGTTTTATTCTCCCTTATAATGAGATGATTGCTTAATAGTTGTACCTCAGTTAGGGTACATCTATGCAGAAGGGCTAAAGTCAAATTAAGCTATGCAACTTCAGCTACGTTAATTGCGTAGCTTAAGTCGAAATAGCTTAACTCGGCTTTTGGAGCTGTCTACACAGCAGGAAGTTGAAGAAAGAACACTCTGCTTTTGAGTTCCCTTACTCTTTGTGAAATGAGGGTTACCAAGATTTGAAGTAAGAAGTCCTCCAGCTCAACATTATTTCGAAATAATGGCTTGTAGTGTAGACACATATTTTGTTATTTCAGAATAACACGTTATTCTAAAATAACACTGCTATGTAGACATACCCCTAGAGATGTGACCCTTTTGTGAACTAGTATGAATTTGTACATAGTCCTTGCAGTTTTTCACATTTGTGTTTCTACAAACCTTTTAAAAAATGCAGAAGATACCCACTTTAAACATGATCAGGCTCACTTACCATCTCTACTCTTTCTATCTGGGAAACTTGCCAACAATCACTTTTACTCTTTGCATGGCCCCAGAAAAATTCCCACAGTTTGATGTAATCAAATTATAATACAATATAATCATGCTTAAAAGAGAAACTGTTGGGAAGAAATGTAGAAAGCTTGGGACTTCCAAAGGTTTTGGTTCATAGAAGTACCCACAATTTTAGATACTTGTCCATTGTTCCCTAACATCTTGGTTCATTTAGGCTGGGAATCTCAGGCGATTAGGCTTCTTCCAGCTTTTCAGTCAGAGTAGAAGAACTAGGAGAAAGGCTTTTCTGTTTCTCTGTTGCTACTTGTGGGCCCATCTAGAATCTAGAAATGAAGGTTGATTTGGAATCTGAATGGAGTCTCAGGGAAAGGAGGAAGCTCCTTGCTTCATACCTTGTTTTCTCCATTCCTCATCCTATGTTATGATGGCCCAGTGTTCTTAGATGGGTGCAGTACTCTGTTAAGCAAAGAGAATGATTTATTTTTAAACAGTAATTTTAAGATTTCTATCAGCCAGTCAGGTGCAGTTAGTATCAGAGCCCCTCACTTCCCAGGGACTATCGTGGCAGTTTAAGTGATCAAGCTAAATTTAAGTCCATGGAGTCTGTGTCTGGGGACTGGGTATTCTCAGTGGAAGTCTCTCAGCTGTTTAATTAAATGTACTCATTTGTTCAAGATAGGTCTTCCACTGTGCACATTTTGTCTAAATTTTGTTCTTAGCCTTTTTCCTCAGGGATGAAGAGGTTGGTATGCATGCAGGTGACTATACTAGATAACCTCTCAAAGTCCATGCTAGTCTTATGAGTCTACAATTGTACGTAATTTAGCTGTGAGGCATGGGGAGTTGGATAAGGGAATCGCTTGCTATCTGAGGTTAATACTGTTAAAATTATGGGGGAAATGTCCAAGCATAAGTTAAATAATTACCCATCATATGGATTTTTTACACCTTCCTCTGAGGTATCTGGAACTAGCCACTGTCAAAAACAAAATATTTCACCAACTGGGACATTGGTCTGATTCTGTCTGGCTATTGCTGTATTCCTGTATTTCTGTTTTGCTCATTCACACTGAGACACTATAACTGGGCAATGTGATGTTAACAAGCACCAAAGAAGAGTAGTGCAGTCATCACCAGTCTCTGCAATCTTGGCACATTGGCCAGCCTGGTCAGATTCATCAAAATCCTAAGCATTTTGGGCATGAACATTACTAGACTTGTGATTTGCCTCTTCTCTGACTAACACATTGATATGAGCAACTTTTACAATCTCATGCTATCTGTCCCTGTCAGGAATTTAGTCTGAACCATAGTTATTCATATTTCCATCTGAAACTATTCAACAGAGCCTGACTCAAGAGCTGGAACACTAGCTTTGTTACTCCATGATGATGTGCTTATGGAGAAAAAAATAGAGACTTCCTTTCTGAATGTGAATGTTACAAAATACTCAAGAACTTTGGTTGGTGTAAATCAGAGTAACTTCATTGATTCCAAGCTCAATATTTTAAAAACCACTTGGGCTTCAATTTGAGCTTCTGGTGGTATCTGCTGGGATTAGATAAACCTGTGTGGAAAAGTAACAAGTGGACCAAAATTTACTCATTTCTTGGGGACCCATTCCCAACCTTTTATAATAAAGAATGCTCAGTTCAGGACCTCACCATCACCTATATGTATTACAACAGGAATTAGATGGTTCAGTTCTTCCCGTCTAGTTACATGGTCCAGTGTCTCTGACCATCTTCACCTTCTTCTGACCTGTAGTAGGAGATCTAGCAGTAGCAATTTGGCACTCTCCCACATTTTTGACCAATTCTTCTCAGGTGACCAGTAGTCCTTTCATCAGAGCAAGACCCATTCTCTAGGGAAATGGGACCCAGTTATTGACCCATTAGTGGTGAGGAAAACACACACAGTTAGTGGGTTTTATACAGTTTGGAGGGTTCTGTGATCTAAAGATGAGCCTGAAACTCTCAGAAGATCAGCCTTTCTTGTATCTCTCTGGAGTGTCAGAGGGTACGTCTAAACAGCAGCGTTATTTCAGAATAACTTGTTATTCTGAAATAATGAACAACATATCTACACTGCAAGCCATTATTTTGAAATAATGGCGAGCTGGAGGACTTCTTACTCCAACTCATGGTAATCCTCATTTCATGAGGAGTAAGGGAAGTTGAAGGAAGAGTGTTCTTCTTCGACTTCTTGCTGTGTAGATGCACCAACAGCCGAGTTAAGCTATTTCGACTTAAGCTGTGCAATTGACGTAGCTGAAGTTGCATACCTTAATTTGACTTTTTCCCTGCAGTGTAGACGTGCCCTTACTGAGCTAGAAATTCTATCAGAAAGTGGTCTAATGCAGTATTTTTGTGTTTATGCTTCTGATTCTGGCCACAGCCCCAATTGAATAAATATTAAAATATGTTCTCCAAAGGTTTTAAAAGCTAATTAGCATAACAAATTCAGGTTGGAAGATTTTTTTATTTATTCTTTTAAAAATATTTTTTTATCCTTAATTATTGTCTCAGGTTCCACCAAGTATTGTTGCCATTTTGTGCCCCAAACTGAGCTGGGGTGTTGTTGTTCTGCACAAAGTGCAGTTCCAAAGTGTGTGTATTAGGCTCAGTTTTCTTTTATTCAGCTGCAGCTCTGCTGGGCCTGTTATGTGGACAGGTTTGGTTTTATGTGACCTTGACAGTTAAATTTACCTGTTTTAACCTATTGGTTGCTTTTTTACCACTACTAGCTCCTATGTGTGCACAAGAAGTCTACTTCAGTGATTTTCTTTTTCATGGGGTAGAGGACCTGTTTTCACCCCTGTGGTGCAGATGCTCGTTACTCTTCAGGCAACACAGAATCATAGGACTGGAAGGGACTGTCAAATGTCTTCTAGTTCAGTTGTGTGCAATCAAGGCAGGACTAAGGCCTTGTCTACCATTGCAAGTTTTGTCACCAAAACTCCCCTTTTTGGTGACAAAACTTGGAGAGCATCCACATTGTGATATGACAAAAGTTACGACAAATGCCCAGTTTTGGCAACAAAAACCATCCATCTCCACATGAGACTTTTGTCTTTCCCCTCCCTTTATTGTTGACAATCTTGTAGTGTGTACTTTACAGTTGGTTTTTTGTCAAGTTTATTAACCTCCAGTATTTTCCACAATGCCCGATTAGCCACTCTGGCCAGTGCTTTGAACTCTGCTGCTTTGCAGCCACATAAACAGGCAAACAGATGCACCCCTCCCACCTGAAAATCATGGGAACTTAAAAAACCTATTTCCTGGTGTCTGGCTTATTTATCCCGCTGCAATCAAGTAATTTTTCTCCAGCACACTCCACTCCCTGTGAAAACAGCCATGACTTTAACTGCTGGACATTAACACAATTGTGAGTTTTTCCAGTAATTCTCACCATCCCTTACCACCGAACATCATGATTGAAAGACATCAATAAAGACAAATTTAATGCAGGTTTCCATGAGTTTATTTTGTGTGCACAGCCCACACCAATTGCTCTGGTCCCTGGGGGTTCATAGGAATGCCTTGTTCATAATGAGCAGTGGGATGAGGCAGGGAAGCAACCCCAAAACACAGAAATGCTAGTGCCAATCATTGTCAAAGCAGTTCCTCAGAGCCTCCCTGATATTGATGGCCATTCTATGGGGTCCTCTGACAGTACAAGTGTCTGGCTGTTCAAACTGTTCCTCCAGATACTGTCTCATTGTTCATCCTTATTCTCACACAAATCATGTAGGTAACAGCATGTGGCCACCATCTTGGGGATATGATCTCCAAAAGGTCCAGCCTGTCCCAGAGACACCTCCATCTTGTTTTCATCTGCCAAAGGCACATCCAACAATCATGCAACATCGCCTTAGCTGTTTGTTGAGCCGCTGTTTACCTCTGTCCAGGTGCCCCATGTAAGACTTTATGTGCCAGGACTGTAAGGGGTAAACTGCAATATCGATGATCACGATGGGCATTTCCACATTCCCCACTGTAATCTTCTGGTCTGGAAAGAAAGTCCCCAGCATGTAGCTTTCTGAACAGGCCAGTGTTCCTGAAGATTCGTGCACCATGCCACTCCTCATTTATGTCTGAAATGCCACAGTTATCCACAAGTTCATGAATCATTATGGAGAAGTACCCCTTATGATAGATGTACTCTGAGGTGCTACAATGGGAATATGAGTGCCATTGATTGCCCCACCACAGTCTGGAAAGCCCATGTCAACAAAGTCAGCCACTGTGTTATCCACATTTCCCAGAATCACAGTCCTATGAAGCAAAATGCAATTTATTGCCCTGTACACTTGCATAAGTGCTGCCCCAATGGTAAACTTCCTCGCTCCAGACTGATTTGCAACACGGAGTCGCCAGTGTCCACAAAGAAGTTGTAGCACACTTCTCTACTGAGACAGCAGCTCTCATTCAGAGGCCAGCTCAATACACATTTCCAGGAAGGTTGCTGTATGCATCCAAATATTCTGTAGCCTTCGCTCTTCATCCCAACCCTGCAAGACAATGCAATCCCACCACTCAGTGCTAGCTTCTCTGGACCAAAAGTGACATTCTCCAGTACACAGCTGATCTGTGAGAACCCAATGCAATGCCACTTCACTGCTATCCCTGTCACTCATGGTGTCATCTGCATCGGAGTCTTCATCCTCTTGCTATTAATTGCACATTGAACACAACATGGGAGACAACTGCAGGATCCATGATTTCTCACAGTAGTTTGCAGCAAGAGTTGTCACTCAAGTGGCATGAAAGTAAGCTGGAAGCCCAGGGAAGGAAGCCAAGAGGTGGCTGACAGGATGTTTTTCACATTCCCTAAATGCCTACTGCTACATTGCATGTTCCCCCAGGGCTTAGGAACTGAAAGTGATGCCAGACACTCTGGGATGCTTACCCACATTGCTTTGCTCTTTCTGTCAACACAGTGCTACCAATGTGTCCATAAAATGTTGACAGTGGGTGGTGGCAAAATAGATCTGACCAGTTTTCCGTTTTGGCAACTTTTGCATGTCCACAACCCTTTGATTGCCAAAACTTCCCAATGTAGACGTGGCTTAAGTATTATCTTGGTTATTCCTGACAGGTGTTTGTCTCACCTGCTCTTAAAAATCTCCAGTGACAGAGATTCCACAACCTCCCTGAGCAATTGATTCCTATGATTAACCACCTTGACAGTTAGGAAGTTTTTCCTAATGTTTAGCCTAAACTACTCTCGCTGCAATTGAAGCCCATTGTTTCTTGTCCTATGCTCAAAGGTTGAGGAAAATAATTTTCCTCCCTGTGCCTTGTGACAATCTTTTATGTACTTGAAAACTGTTATCCTGTCCTGCTCAGTCCTCTCTTCTCCAAACTAAACAAATCTTCCCTCACAAGGTCATGTTTGCTAGATTTTTAATTATTTTGGCTGCTCTCCTCCAGACTTTCTCCAGTTTGTCCACATCTTTTCCTAAATATGGCACCAGAGCTGCACATATGGAGGCCTAACCAGCATGGAGGAGAGAAGAATTACTTCTTGAGTCTGCTCAAATGCAGTGTAACTGTCCTTGGGCAGTGTAACTGGCACAGAACCAATGTAATGTCTCTTTTGCCACTCCTGCCTTTGCTAACCAGAGGACAAAGAAATGGTTGAGATGCACCTGCACCACATGCATCCCTAGTTATGTTCTGTGCTCCATTTACACCAGGGGTAAGTTATGTGGACTTCTCAGTAACTTCAGATTCTTGTTTTACATCCTGGGGATAAAATCACTGGTTTGGGATTCATAAATGAGGACTATACAGGAAAAGGAGCTTATACCAGCAATACAAGAATTCACCATGAGGAATATTTACAAGCTATAAATTCAGTTGTTAATTTCAGGTTATCAAAAGCAATCATCATATCTCAGGTCCCAAACAATATCTGATCATCATCATTGCATTAGTAATCAACCACCGAGGAACAATGTAGCTGAACTTAGTTAAAAATATTGCACTGTTGTTTCCTTCACTAAACACTGAATTTCAACCTCAGTTCACTAGTCTAGTTCTGAATTCTAGTGGGAGGGATAGGAGAAACTCTTTTGGATGCCAATGGAAATCTGTATATGGGCTATAGAAAGCAGAAATGTGTGTGTGTGATTTGCATCAGGAGAGAAAATAAAAGCTGAGAAGAAAGAAAGTTTCCAGTTTCAGAATATTAAATTGGTGTCAAATTATCAAATCCTTGGATACTTTCCTTCCCATTCCCAGATAACATACATGAATATACCATCTACATGTTTTGTAAGTCTATAAAGTGCTACCAGACCTTTTTTTGTTTTTTAAGTTTATCCTGTACAGACTAACTCGGCTACCCTCTGAAACTTATGAATATAAATGCAATTCCAGATTATTGACCTGTTTACACTAATATTGTACATTTATAACAGTCTTTTTAGTCTTGGTGGAATATTCTTACTAGTATAATTTTTCAAATTTTGTGTGAATGTTATGCATTCAGAAAAGTGATGGACAAAAATCAATGATGACAGGCTAGGGCCGTGAAGACAAACACTCTTCAGGCTTCCACGACCACTGTATGTAACAGCCCAGTTAAGTTACTTCTGGACCCTGTACACAGCTCTAACAGTGACCCTCAATTCTGACATGTAGTATTCTCTGCCATCAGTACTAGACCTGTCTTGAATAAAGACCACAAATCATTGTTAGTCATGCCAGTGTATTTAGGTTGTAAACTCTTCAGGTCTGGGACATGTGATTCTAAAGTGCTTAGCACAATGAAGCCTCATTCTTGGTTGGCCTATAGGCACCACTGTAATAAAATGAATAATTTACATTTTTGTTTTATCCCAGGGAAGCTCCATTGATTTCAGTAGACTCACTCTTAATTTACATCATTGTGAGACTCAAAAATGAGGCCGCTAGAATTCAGAGATGGAGAAAAATCTGTTAAAGGCCATCTAGACCAGTGGTCTTCCAACCTTGTCAATGTGCAGGCTGTCATTAAAGAAAGCACTTCTGATTGATTTCTTCCAATCAAAAAGCCATTCACAGTTTAGTTTTCAAAATATTTTATTCTTAGGACTGCCAAAAAGGGACTGCAGGCCACAGATGAATGACATCTGATCTAATTTATCTCCCTATAATGTAGGCTTATTCTCTACTCTACACGTTACCAAGATTTTTCCTAGCTACTTTTCAATGTCCCAAGCAATAGGGCCTTTACTAGGTCCTTGAGGCTAATGTTCCACAGTGAAACAGAGCTTGTAGTTTTGATGAGTGGTTGACTGTGGTTGGAAAAACAAATGAATTTTAACATAAAGACCCTCATTGAAAACCAGCTGTCAGAAATAAGGAGACCTGGTTTAATTTATTCTGACCTTACATCACAAGAAGCAATGGGACTCCCTCTTGAACTCTGGCATAATTCCAAACTGATGAAGACATTTTGATCAATGGCTACATATGTTCCTTTTACAATGAAATTAGGCACAGTATGACTTCAAAAGTGTCTAACAAATCATTGTAAGCTGCCACTCATTCCATTCAATCTCCTAGCCATGGAATGGGATTCATTCGATTGTATTTAGAGCTGTGCAAAACAGGTGAAAACATGCCCTTACATGTTGCAAGTCAATATTTGCTATTTCTTTCCCAGTGATTTTGAACTCCTCGCACTTCACTTGTCTGTGCAACTTGATAAAATTGCTTTTTTAAATGTGGAATTTTCAGTTTCAAACTTCACATTTTGACATCAACTTTCACTTTCAGTGGAACCAGTGTTTGCTTTAAAAAAAGGGGGACCTCTTCCCAGTGAAAACATGGTGAAATATTTGTTCCGTTTCAAGATTATGTTAAAATGTGAACGAATTTGTGTTCTGAATAGTTTTATTATTGGCTGAGAATAGCTCTCACACCTATACTTGTATTTAGAGGTTTACAAATCAGAGGCCAAATTCAAGAATGTTATCAATGAAATTGCACCTTTTGTGTTAGCTGTGAATATGACCCTATGATTTTCCTTCCAACCAATCAACAATACCAAGTCAACTAAATTTTGACATGCCATATTTTATGAAGAGCAGTGTCAATTGCTTTTCCCAGAACACTGCACTTTCAAGAATTTTGTTTGGCTGATGAGCCAGGGCTCTGTCGTTTTGTCCCAATGGAATGTTCCAGCAGCATTTTGGCAACAGAAATGTTCTGTTTAATAAAAAGACATAGAGCCTGTTTCTGCTCTCCCATATGCCAGATATACACCCATGTAATTCCATTTCCTTCGAAGCACTTTACTATAACAATTTGGGGAAGAGACTGGGGGGGTCATATGCATGAGCATCTCTGCTCCATGCACAGCAATGGCTAACAAACAAAATGAGAGTGAATAACAAAGGAGATAGAAAACAATATTGAAAGTATTCCATGGTACATCTTAACCTGAAATATTGTCTAGTTCTGACCACACTATCTGTAAAAAGATATAAGAGAAATATATAAAGGGCAAAAGAAAATTATTTGAGCTGTGTGCTTTAGACAGGAGATCAGTAAAAGGGACTAAATAAAAGTATTTAAAATAATGAGTGGTTCAGAGAAGGTAAATCTGACACAGCAGTTTATGCTCTCATCACACAAGAATAAGGAAACATGGCATTACATGGAAAAACAACATTTTAAAATAAATAAACAGAGATACCTTTTTCACAACCCACAATTAGCCTGTAACACTTCTTACCAAAATATACCACTGAAGCCAACAACTGAAAAGGATTGGACATTTATGTGGATAGCTGGGACAACCAAGTTACATTGGTAATAGGAAACCAAACAGGGTTGAAAGGGATGTAAACTCTTATGCCTTGGGGCATAAAACAACCGCTAACTGATACGGAGTTAAAAGAAGTTTTCTGTCTGGGTTGATTATTCTGAAGTGCCTACATTTTTTTACACTTTCTTCTGAAGCACATCAAATGTTTTCAGTTGATGTGAGAATTATTTAGATGCTCCGCTATTATTATTTATTATTACATTGATAAACCTATAGCAGCATTTTGTGCATTACAGTCAAATAAAAGACAACACGTGGCATGGGCAAACGTTGCAGGGAAAGGGAATGAAGGAGAAAAGGGGATCCAGCGATAATATAATGGAGAGACTGAGGATGTGATGATGCAGATATTTTGAGGATTAACCTCATCACTCTTCGTCCTTTTATCTTCCTTTACAAATGTATACACATCAATAAGAGGGGTGGATACAGTTACAAAATCCTCATGGAAGAAGTATATGCCTGCCCACATTCAGTACATCGCACACCGCTCCAATTCCAAGCCATTTGAAAAAGCCCCTGACCAGGGGCTGGTCAGCAGGCAATGGGCCTGCCTTTGCTACTTTGCTGCGTGCAATGTTATAATTCTATTCCACTGAAGTGCAGATTCCACAGACTTTCAGATTGGAGCTGGTGCCAACAGTTCAGTGCCTGACAAAGACACTGTAAATCATAAAGAAATCAGACTGTAGATCGTTTCCCCTTGGCTGGCCGCTGCCTGATGCATCACAGCAAGGAGGAGATGTATCAGGAGTTTGGCCAGCAGCCCTTTTTCTGTGTACTCCCTAGTCTGTCTCCAGGGGAGTTTGCTTAGGCTTCTCCTCTGACAGCTGGGCCGAAGGAAGCAGGTAGGATTTTGTCACATCAGTCAGCTTGGGGGAAAGTGGAAGAATAAGCAAAATAAATAAGTAAATATCCCAGACAAAGTCCCTCTTGAGACTCTGTGGAGAACTGCCTGTAACGAGTTAATCAGTGTAATTGTTTCTAATTAGGCTCCAGAGGCACATCACAAGTCTTGCTAGCTTTCCAGAAGAAGGGGGAGGGGGTTAAAGCTTGCATGCCATATTAATGACAATCATAACTCTCTGGGCAGCCAGGGAGGCTTCTGGTCTAATTAGAACCATTCTTACTGGAATGGGAGGCGACATGATTTGTGAAAAAGACACCCTCAGCATGTAATTTTCTGTGTAACAAATCTAGAAAGATGGATACCCTTTGATCTTGATTCTCCTGTTATTGCTGTTCACACTGGGCAGGGCGCTTTAATGAAACAATCTCAGGGTAATTTACTGCCTTTGAAGTCCTGAAATGTGCTGCCAACAAAATTTCTGGTTTAGCGGCGGCTGCAGCAGCAGCAGTCGCTCCACGTTGCTTAATGGAGCACCAAAACTGGAACATCAAGACATCAAAGGTGAAGGTGGCATGTGATTAATAAACTAAGCTATTCATTTGTTTCTGCCTCAGAGGCAATTTGACAATTTATTGTCACTTGCTAATTTACACTTTGTGAGTACTAGCTCTTACTAGTTATGTTGGCCATGGAGCAAAATAAATTATGTTCACATGAATGGGGGAGGGGAACGAGCATTTCTTATGCTTCGTGGAGGTAGTGGACATCTTCAAAGATGGTCTTGGAAGCAGCAAGCGAGGGAAACTGGGTTTCAGGGACTCCTTTCTACCTCTTCCCCATTCCCCTCACCCTCGCACCCCACTATCTCCCTGTTTATGTGCTGTTGTCAGGAAGCAAATCCCAATAAAAAGTGATTACAAGGGAGAAGCTAAAGCATTATTCTGAAGGAAGAGTTACACAAAGGCTTGACTATTCAATCCTGTGGCGAGAGGGAAACTGCAATGATATCAGGATAAAGGTGTGTCATTACTAAGCTTTAATATTTGGGGTTGAGGCAGATTTGCCATGTGGGGAGTTGGGCACTGCCCCAATCACTCCCCACTGACTGACTGGAATCAAGGAATCAATTTTCTGGAATTCACCATGTGTGGGAACTGCAGTGCATCAATACTTGTCTCTGCAAAGCTGTACAGTGCTTGACTGCTCTGGCAAAGCAGCCAGTTTGTCAGAAAAACCTCATGGGGGGGAAGTAGGTTACTCCCATGGGGAAGGCATTATGCCAACTGAGTGAACCCCCTTTTGTGAGCAGGAGCAGAAGACACCAGAGCCTAAAAGATGGTATCTGTCTTGCTAGGCAGTAAAAAGTGAGGCTCCTATGCAGACTCTCAAGCAAAAGTGCATGGAGATGGGAAAAGTAATGTGAAATCTCTGTGGCTAGAATTGGACTATGGAGTCTGAAAATCGTACTCCCAGTAAATGGGAGCAGTGGGGCTGTGGACTCATAGAATCATAGAAATGTAGAACTCGAAGGGACCCAACAAGGTCCCCATCCTTTCTCTGTGCTGAAGGAGGGCTGAGTACACCTAGAATGGACAACCAGGCTCCATACTCCATGGATCAGCTATAAGAGGGCATCCCATTCCGTGCTCTCTGATGGCCTCCTTCCCCCATGCCTGACAGGTTGGTGGGATCAGCATCCATGCTACTATTGGCTGCCAACGTCTCTATTCTGGGAAACTTCAGGGGGAAGCTGAGTTAGTCTGTACAGGAAAAAACAACAAACGGTCTGGTAGCACTTTATAGACTAACAAAACATGTAGATGGTATCACGAGCTTTCGTGGGCACAGCCCACTTCTTCAGATGGGTTGTGCCCACAAAAGCTCATGATACCATTTACATGTTTTGTTAGTCTATAAAGTGCTACCAGACCATTGTTGTTTTATTCCGGGAAAGAGAGTTCAGGAGTAGCTTCCATATGAGCTAGATTCTGATTGTGCACAATTCCAAAGATGTAGCATAAAGAGGGGGTTCAAAGCCAGGAGTTTGATTTGGCCTGTTTACCTATTTTTATAAATATAAGACCCACTTTCAAAATTTGAATTAAGGTTCAAATTTTGACTCACTTCCAAAGTACTGGATTGTTCAGATCCATACCTGTCTCTACCTCAGTGTTGTGATTTTGCAAAAATGGACTGTAAATCACATGGGGGAAAGGCTTGGATCCCGTCTACATTCCCATGTGTTTGCAACTAGTTTTTGACTCTCATGTGACACAGTTACAAACAATAGGTGAGTAATGTAGATCCACACAATACCTTTTCTCACAGCAGAGCTATGTGCTAGTCAGGTTTGTGGATCCACTGTGACATTGTCTAACTGTGTTTGTATTAATGTATTCTGGGAGAATATAGCCAGCTATCCTACATGGCCTTGGCAGATTGTAATATGTTCAGTGTGCAGTTACATTGCCACCAAAACCACGTAAAACAAGTATCTGTGGGTGAGTGTCCGACCACAACTTTTACTCAAAAGCACAATGCCAAACAAACTATCGGAAAATCTCCATGTGCCAGCCTGCCACAATTACTCAGCAAGAATTAACCATATTGTGCATGGGCACAGATCATATTTACAACCAACCATATCATGAACTGGTTACACACTTAATTCAAAGTAGTGGTGTAGGCAGGATGATTTATGATATTTCCGGTATTTAGGATGACATTTGAAATATCAAGAGGATCAGTCTGCCCTATATTATTATGGCACTTACTCTTCCAGTTCTGGGTGGAGGTGAGAAGCTCAGAGACTGAGGAATATAAAAATAAACAAGATGACTATTACTGAGCCTGTGAAAAAATCTTGCTTGGTGCTGAGTTGAAGTTTTAGGTGAAGACTTGGTTAGGTTCTTATTTTATTAATTGCAGTCGGTCCATCTGTAAGTTCAGTTTTAGAGAATGGGAAAGATCTCAACAGAACAACCTTATGCTAGGCAAAAAAACGCTAATTGTGTTAATAGTCTGTTAAAAAAAATAAGTCCCATCTCCTTGATCTATGGGGGTTAACATGTAGCATCCTGGCTCCTGTCACTGCAAAGCATGATTAGGACTTCAAAGAATACAGTGCAGGGCAAAATGCAGCCAGGGGAAAAAAAAGAACAGGAGAAAGTAAGAAGCTTGTAAAAAAAAGCAAAACAGAAAATAAAACCCAACAACCCACCCAGATCTTATAATGTACAATCACTGTCCATCTTAAATAGTTCCTTTTTATTAGCAGGTTTAGGGGACCTCAGACAGGAGCAAAATGTTATCTGAGGTCCATAGCCATGGGCATAAAGCAAGGAAAGTGAATTTGAAGACCTGGCTACATCTGGAGTTTATCAGCTCTTTTCCTGGCTAGTATTACAGTAAACAATTATCTGTAGATCAGGAGACAGCAGGGACTTTAAAGACCCAAATTACAGAGAAAGGGAGAGAGAGAAGGAGAGTACAGGAGATAAAAAGGAGCCTTTGCATCTTATCGTACTAATGAAATCAACCTGACAATCATGCCAGGCTGCAAGGGTATTACACTGTCTGGTATTAAATGAGCAGTTACAGCACAGGCTCCTGTGTCAAACAGCAAATAGACACAAAAGACATTAAAAATGTACTACTAGGTCATGGCAAGAGATTTATAGGGGGTGCTGAGACAGCTGGTCAGTTTAAAACCTCTGCATCCGCGCTGTCAGGGTAATAACATATTCAAATGTTTTGATGACCATTTCAACAGATGAGGAATGTTCTGTAGTGCAGAATACCTTAGTGAGCCCTGAAATGAAATAAATAAGGGAATGTCAATAGCCTAAGGCCATTGCTGGTTTCATTTTTATGAATTGAGGGACAATCTGTTGTCCAAAAAATAGAAATAATTCAACTAGCCTTATGTAAAAAGCAGACCAGTTTTAGCTGGGACAGTGCACACCTTATCCTTAACCTAATAAACTTCTAGACGGGCCAACTGCTTCAATGGGACCTGCATGAAGATAGAATTTGGTCCAGAAAAGTGCTTTACAAAACAAACAAACCAACCAACCACCAAATCACCTGTGGGGCAGTATTTTTTAGTTGATAAGAGGTAACTGGGGATAATAGTGAGGAATACTGTCATATTTTTTATATGGGCCTATTGGATACATTGCTTGCTGTCAGTTCACAAAGCATGCAATTATTACTACAAAGAGTCCTGTGGCACCTTAAAGACTAACAGATTGCATCTGACCAACTGGTTTTGACCCACGAAAGCTTAGGCCCAAATAAAGCTGCTAATCTTTAAGGTGCCACAGGACTCCTCTTTTTTTTTTTTTTTTTTTTTTTTTTTTTTTAAACAGATACAGACTAACACGGCTACTCCTTTGAGGCAATGATTACAGTATACGTTTTCCTTAAGTTTCATCCAGATATCTTCTGGGATTTCATCTGTGGCTGCACATTGCCACAGCCATAAACAAAATGAACATGTTCTGAGAATTCCCAGCCACTTAACTGGCTCTAAAACTATGCTGGGGCTGAGTCTGGATCTGGCAAAGAACCAGCAACAAAATCAGAAAGTTGAATCTGGGTCCTCTATGTTTCTTTCCCACTTCTGGTTCTAGTCAGTGAATCTTGGGTGCAGGGGACAATCTGGCCCCTTGACTTTAGAATCACGAGTACTTGCACCAATCTGATTTCAGCAATTAGGATCATACACTTCTTAAGCGTAAGTATAGCATGTGGCTGTGTATCTAATAAAAACTAACCAAATATCAAATATTTCCAATAAATTGCTGATGAACAATAATTTACAGACCAAAAATGTCCAGTAATTCTGACTAATTTCAGAAAACCGCTCTCCATTTACAGATAAATCATGGACAATAAAAGACACAAAATTAATCATTATGTATCACAAATTATTCATCCTGCTGTGCCAGTTTTCATAAGACTGGCAGGGTCTCCATACTAAAGCTGTTGATGTCAAGGATTCTGAAAATTCTGACATGAGACCTTTCTGTTCCCATTCAGAACTCCACCAATTAAGCATAAATTTATCTTGGTTTCACATGTGTATCTGTAAGGCGCCATAAGAATTTGGCCTGTAAAACTAGCTACACCAGAACAAACCCTTCCAAACTTTAAAGTGTATGGCCCCATACTAATCTTGAATGAAGCTTTTGGGGCTGCATGACTGCTTGAGGTTCCATAAGAGCCTACGTTTCTATGAGTCTTTGTATGGCATACTTTGACAAAACTACTGGTTTACACAGGTGCTTTGTAGGTTACACATAAAATATAGTCTAAGATTTTCAAATGACCTGTGATATTCTCCTTATCCATCAGTATAGTTGATGACATAACCATTGCCTTTTTAGTGTCAAATAATGGGAGAAGGGAATGGGAGAATTACATTTTAAAAATATCATCTGAGAAATGCTAAGTGGCATCAGAGGTAATATTTTGGCTTTGTGACTTATGAAAGATGGAGTCAAAGATCAACAATAAAGAGACTTTAAGAATGTCTTTTTTTTTTTTGCTATAGGCATTAAAGCACTGTAACAACTTTCCTGACTAATAAATGCCGTAATCCTATAATTGACACTTACATATTTGTACATGTTAGACCAAATACAGTTAAACATTTTCCAGTTGAATGGGAGAAAACAAAGAAATTGCTTGTTAGTTTGGAAAGTTGAGCAAGGAAACAATGAACACGTACTTACATCTTCATCCAAATTTAGGGATTGGCTAGTATGATATAAGATCCAGTAGAAACCTTTAGCTAAACCTTTTTTTTTTAAGTTTGAAAAAAATCAGTTACATTTTAACCTTGCCTTTCTATGAGCCTCTGAGTAGCCATAGGATGGCCAAGTAGGATGGGAAATGGGTATGCCAATGTACTATGACAACGTGATGACTTTTCCAGGGCTGAGAACTGCAGGAGAGTACATAAATGGATTTGAAAACACAAAAACATTGAGTTTCTCAACTTCTCTGGGGCTTTCCTTGGTCTTATGGGCTTTATTAGGCACATCATGCTGAGAAGTGCTGAGTGTCCTTCTGAAGTCCATGGGAGTTAAGGCACTTAACACCAGGCAGGACACAAAGCGTACGTCTACACAGCAGTATTATTTCGGAATAGCTGATGTCCGCGTCTACACTACAAGCAGTTATTTCAACATAATGTCAAAATAATGTCGAGCTGAAGAACCTCTTACTCCAACTCCTGTAATTCTCATTGTACAAGGAATAAGGGAAGTCGGACCAAGAGTGTTCTTTCTCAGACTTCCTGCTGTGTAGACGGCACCAAAAGCCTAATTAAACTATTTCTACTTAAGCTACACAATTGACGTAGCTCAAGTTGCGTAGCTTATTTTGGCTTTAGTCCTGCTGTGTAGACATGCCCCCAAGAGATGGCCTTCAAGATTTCTTTTCTTTTCTTTTCTTTTCTTTTCTTTTCTTTTCTTTTCTTTTCTTTTCTTTTCTTTTCTTTTCTTTTCTTTTCTTTAGATCATTAGCCTGTTTGGCCAGAGGCGTAGCAAGGGAGGAGCGGAGCGGGGGGGGGGGGGGCAGTTGCCACCGAGTGCCATGCTAGGGGGGTACCAGGCTCGGATGTGAGGGGAGGAGAGGTGGTACGGGGTGCTGGGCTCACCTGAGCTGCAGGAGGAGAAAGATGCTGGGAATCCGGCGCTGGACTCAAGGGGAGGGAGGGGCAGGGAATCAGTGTTGGGCTCAGCGTATCTCCGTGGTTTGAAGGGAGGTGCAGGGAAACGGAGCTCAGCTGGGCTGTAAGTGTGAAGAGTGCTGGGCTGAGCTGGGGGGGAGGGAAGTGCAGAGCTCAGAGCTCAGTTTGGCTGCAGGAGGAGGGAGGTGCAGGGAACCAGGGCTAGACTCAAGGTGAGGGAGGGGCAGGAAATCAGAGCTGGGCTCAGCAGTTTTGCGGGGTTTGGGGGGAGGGGCAGAGAAATGAGGCTCAGCTGTGCTGTGGGGGAGGCATGCAGGGAACCAGTGTGGGGGTCAACTGGGCTGAGGTGGATGGAGGGAGTCATAGGGAACAGAAGGGCAGCTCAGCTGGGCTGTGAGGGGCTGCAGGAAACTGGTGCTGCACTCCCTTGGATTGTGGGGTGGTTTGGGGGAGGTGCAGGGAACCAGCGGGGGAAGCTCAGCTGGGTTGCGAGGGAGGGAGGTGCAAAGAAGCCTGGGGGAGGAGGGGTGAGGGGAAACCAGGAGCCCTAAATGACCTCCCTTGGTCCAAAAAATCCCTCATCTGGGACCAGTCAGGTCCAGAGGGTGCCAGAACAGGGAGATCCAACTCCTACCCAAGTCCCCTCCTTGCACCCTCCCTCCTAGCCAGATACCCTACCCCCAATCTGCTCCTGCTCCCTCCCCCTGGCCACACATCCTACATCCAGCCTGCTTCGGCACCCTACCTACCACCCAGACCTTGCCCTCTTCCACCCTCCACCTCCCTCCCAGATCCTGCACCCCATTCCTATCACACACACTGAACCCCTTTTTTTCCCCACTTTAGAACCTAAGGGGTCCATAATATTCATCAGAAAAGCAAATGCAGCCTATGGGAAGCCCTGATGCTCAATCCTCCCTGTCCCTTCCCTTCGCCCCTTGGGGCTGGAATGCCAGAGGAGTGAGGTGTCTCAGTGGGGGCCACCTGAGTGAGGGTTGGGGTTTTGGGAGGAGTGTTTTTGTTTCTCACTTGTGTGGTTCCCATCTGATTTTTCTGTGGATCAGTGGCCCCTGATCCAAAGAAGGTTGCCTACTCCCGCCATAAGTAAAGAAAACATTGAAACCTTTTGTATTGGACATAAATTAATATCTTACTTTATTTAAAATGAAGTTTGATAAGCTAACATGAGAAAATTAACATTTAATCTGATTAATAATTGAAATTAAACCATTCTCCCCAGCTGCAGCACTAACAACATGGCTTGGGCATAATTGTGTAATTAAAGGTGGGTTTCCATTAGCAACTGGCCATC
Source organism: Pelodiscus sinensis (assembly GCF_052426305.1). Classification (NCBI taxonomy): domain Eukaryota; kingdom Metazoa; phylum Chordata; order Testudines; family Trionychidae; genus Pelodiscus; species Pelodiscus sinensis. The sequence goes on along the minus strand of NC_143067.1, from coordinate 23,043,665 downwards.
TGCGGAAAGGTTTACATTGAGTCATGTGGTCCATGGGCCACAAAGCTTGAGAACCACTGGAATAGAGGCATCTCTGACCTCTCCCCACAAGAGACCGCTGCAGGCTCCCTGCTGCTCCACAAGAACCCCCAGAGAGATCAGGTCTGTTACCATGGTGGTAAATCACCATGTTGCTTCAGTGTGGATGATGGACAGACTCTTTGTGAGTCTTCCTCATCCAAGCAGTCAATTTAAACAGCATGGTAAGATGCCACATGAAAACATTTGGTACGTCCACCGAGAAGCAGGACATTTTGTCTCTCTCCAGAGAGAGTTGTCATGACTTGTGTCTCTGGGCGAACAAGACCCTTTGTGAACGTTGTGAAGAGGTGAGATGTTTTGACTTCCAGCTTCAAGGGATTTGTTCTTCTGTCTTTGGGGTGCCACGTTGCTTTGACCTGAATGAAGTTAGCTGTGACAATGCATTTCTGTGTTATTCTGACACATAAAGTGAAACCTGTGCTGAAGACCCCACATTCAGTGAGAGAAAGCGCTGCTGTCAGAAAAAGAAAATTCAAAGTCTCTCCAATTTTCTTCAAAGATCACCTCTACCAGGCAGTGGGGCTTTTACTGATTGGTCCCTTATATGTTTCAAGGGTGACTAAATATTATCTGGATCTTTTTGGGTCATATCAACAGATTGTTTTGGGCTCAATTCTAGATTAAAATTTAAATTGTATTAGGCCTTTGTAAGCAGGTTGGGAAGTGATCTCATGTGGCAATTATTATTTGGTATTATTTACATAATGTACACATTGCCATCTTGGTATTGACATATACATTTCTCAGTACCTTTACATATAAAATAGCCCAGCCCCATTGACCTCCCTGGGCAATGTACCTTGTAAGGAGTGATGGGGATACGATGAAGTTGTTTAAACAAATATGCTGCAATTGTAGAAAAAAAAATTGTGTCTGAAAGCGGTAGGTACTGGAGGTACTTATAAATTTTTTAAAAGGGATACTTTATTTAAAAAAAGGTTAAGAAACACTGCTCTAAACCATTCCTTTTGGCCTCCCTGTTTTCTTTCTCCTTTGACAAGTTGGGCAGGTAGCAATTTTGGTAAAAATATATCAGACATGTGCATGCTGTGCACGCTGTACCTCAGCTGGTGCTGGATAATCAGGGCCTCAATTCTAAAGGAGCTGGCATTACCAAGGTGATCAATCCTCCCATGTTTTGTTGTGGATTTTCCAAAGAAAATGCTGGTGTTTTCTATAGGTCACCGACATCTCCCAGTCATAGTAGAAACTTGGGATTAAACATGGCTTTCTCAACTAAAAATCTTATACGTGTTCAGACATTGTGGATTGCGAACACACCTGGTAAGGCAGTCTGCCAAAGGCAAGGCTGGCCTTGAATCTTGACATCTATGGCTTCAGTTGAATGGCTTGTGTGAAATTTGGAAGAACAGCTCAGAGAGACCTCTCTCCTTTACTTAGGGTATGTCTACACTAGCTTGTTAGTTCGAGCTAGGTAGGCAAATGAGGGCAACCGGAGTTGCAAATGAAGCCCGGATTTAAATATCCCGGGCTTCATTTCCATGTTCCCAGGCACCACCATTTTTAAATTCCCCTTAGTCCGAAGAGTAACAGTTAATTTGAACTTAGGAGTTAGTTTGAATTAATGTTTAACTGCCGTGTCTAGCCGCGGACAGTTAGTTCGGACTAAGGGGGATTTAAAAATGGCAGCGCCCGGGAAAATGCAAATGAAGCCCGGGATATTTAAATCCTGGGCTTCATTTGCAACTCCGGTTGCCCTCATTTGCCTACCTAGCTTGAACTAACGACCTAGTGTAGACATACCCTTGAGGATAGACTCTCACAGCAGCCTGAAGGAAAAAGTCCTCGTGGCAGACAGAAAGCCATGCTTGCAATATATCCTCAGCCATAGGCTACTTATTGTTTCAAAAAAGTGAGGGTGATTCTCGTGTTGTGTGTTAGTTTCATTTAAAAGTTGTTTTCTGAGTGTTATTTTAACAGGTAAATTAATCTCTTACATTAACTGACGTAGCAAAGGAGGTGTGTAGGGGTAATTGCCCTTCTGTTCCCCCTATCATACCTCTGCTCGCCTGCTCCTCCTCCATCCACCGCTGCCTGCTGAATCCTCCTCCCTGCCTCTGCATTCCCAGCCCAACCTTCCTCCCTCTTCAACAGTGGGATAGTGCCTGCCCCAAACTGGAGGGGGTGGGGGAAGACACGGTACAAGCTCCCCCGCCCCTGTCAGGCTCAGCTGTGCACCAGGTTCATGGCCTTGTCATGTGGTGGTGGGGGATGGGGAGGACGCAAATTTCACCCTTGCTACACCTTTGAATGCAGCTGAGGTCTTTTGAGAGACTCCGCCTGTACTGTCCCATTGATCGACAGGCTGGATATGTAATCTGCAATTCTGATCCTGTTTATGCCACAGAATGATCTTATTGTGACCTAACAGTTTTTCAAGTGGTAACTTTTTATTTGGAACAACAAAACGCATGAAGTACATTCCAATTGTTGTTACGTAATATATTTACATTTTCAATCTAGGCTTTATAGTTTGATTATTTAATTCCTACTTTTCTGGCCTGAAATCTTACTTTTTCTAAAACTTCTATCAGATTGTTAGACCCGTCTCTTTTAAAAACACATTATCACTTATGAATAATCTTGAATTGTTTTAAAGGCAAAGGAGCAGATTCCCTGGTCTGCAAAGGCCTCTTTGTGCCACATAAGTGATGTTACAGTAGCCTGAAACTGGCTGGAGAGGGCCAGTGGATAATTCCCTTTGTGCAGGGAAACTCTGCTAGCAAAGATTGGGCAGTGATCCTTCATGTGCCAGCTACCACAGCAGTCCCTGGTGCAAGAGGAAGGAGCGGACATATGAGCGGGATTCTGGAGTGGAGTGTGATCGGGCATGGCAGAATAGACTTTGGATGGGGGAGGGAATTAGCCCGAAGAACTTATAATACATTGACACTGAAGCTGATTTGTTTTTGTTCCATTAGTGACAATTGCTTGAATCTACACAAGAGGCCAGATTCTCAGTTGGTGTAACTTGTAAATGGTGCAAATCCATTCATTTCAATCGAGTTATGCAAAGTTACATGAACTGAGAATCTGAACCGGTATCGTATTGTTAGTGTAGAGTTTCTGTTGAGGATTGGTCTGATTTGCAACAAAGCTTATCTTCTATCATGTGTCCATTTCTTTCTTAAGATTAATTAAAAAAACTTTAAGCATTCAGTGTAATAGAACATACACGTGAAGACTTTCAAGTTTGCAAATACAATTTTTTTTATAAGGAGAAAGCTGTTTTTGCGTGTCTGATAGAGTATCAGACATAGAAATAACCAAGATCTCTGGAAGCAAAACACACTTTGCAAATATTTTCCTCTCCCCCAGCTTATTTAATGGTTTAAATCTCTTTCTCTTTTCCTGAGGCAGTTGTCAGTGCATTTTTTTTCAGATTTTCCAGGCAGATATATTATCTTGTGATACACCCCATGGTTGCAAATGTCACATCTTGCTGTTTGACATACTGTCTCTCCAAAAGACATACCACCCGGAGGAGAGGCGTGGGATGAAGTGACTACGTACTTCCTCAGCAATCACACTCACTAAAAAAACACCAACAGCTTGAAGATATCTATGCAATATAACCTATACAAAATGTCCTCTACCTCCAAGCAAAACCAAGGACACTTGCTTGCCTTTCTCCTCACCCAGTTTTTCATTGCTTTTTACTGTGGGGAGATGGAAAATGGGTACATGAAAGCCAGACCATCTGTAGTTAAAATCATTGCTTCTGCCTTTCCTTAAGCAAAAGATCCAGCATTTGATTCAAGGTCCATGAAAGACTCCTGCCATTGACCACAGTGGACTTTGATTCAGGCCACTAGTGAGACTTGCCATTGGAAGGAATTCAGTGTTGATCAATTGTCCTGACATTCTAAAAACACTGTACTGATGGAAGTGCTAGTATTTGCATGAGATATAAAACCAAGCTCTGACCACTTTTGGTCATTAAAAGTCCCACAACACTTCTCCCAAGAATTATAACAGTATCCCTGGATAATTATATTCTGGCAATGTAAATTCGCTTTGCAATTTCAGCTATAGATGGCACTAAGATTATTCACTTCCTCTATTGGAGTGCTATAGTGTTAAATAGGAGGCATGTAACACCCCAGAAGTGAATCCATAATAGCAGTTGGTGAAGTGTTTCCTGCATGAGGTATATACAAGGCCAAAGTCAATTATATGGTAACAAGCTGGAGTAATTCAAGTGAAATAAATGGAATTACATAATGAATACATATTTGTGCAAACGGAAGACACACCTGTATCTCTGGTAAATGCTAGAAATCTTTCCCACTCAGCTCTAGTAGTCCAGACTTCAAGTACTTGAGTTAAAGAAGATCTCCCATAGTTAGCTCCTTTTAAAATTATTTATATCCCTTGTTTTCTTTGTTGCAGAGTTTAGTTCTTTGGTGACTTAAAAAAAAAGACTCCTAAAAAGAAAGGGAATTAAACATACCAAGTAAGAGCAGGTTAGACAAAATCCTATAAAGGATGGTCCAGATGGTGCTTGGTTCTGCCATGAGTGCAGAGGACTGGACTTGATGACCTCTCAAGTGTCCTTCCAGTTCTCTATGACTATAAATTATTTGCTTTTATTAAACTTTACAAAATGAAGAATGAACGATTTTTTTCAGCTCTCTATTGTGCTAGCTATTGTTTTCTGTCAGTCCGGGGATATAAAATACCCCATTCGAAAAGAAGTCCTCGGGATTCTGTTTTTAACACTCAGAGTAGAAATAGTCATTCACCTAACTTCTAAGTGTTAACCTCTAAGAACTCTAACCCATTTGTCTTGTCTCGGTAGATGGAAAATGAGACAGTTATTTAGTACATTGAACACTGGAATTAATTGCTTAGATTTTAAAAAGGGAGGGGGCATTTAAGAATGAATTGCTCACAGAGTTTGTGGAAGTCACTCATTCCTTTTGCATCTTTATCTTCAGCCTGACATGAGTTTTACCTTTCCTACTAATCCTCTTGTTATCCAAGTTCCTGGCCCAGCTCTAGTCTCTAAACTTGTTTTTCTCAGAAAGTAAAGTGAATGTTTTTGTTTTTATTAAAGGAAACAAACTCTTTCCCATGCATGTAATGTCTACATTTGTAATTATGCAGGTGAAAAGAAATCAAATCAAATCTCATGCTTCAAGACTTATTGTGCATTGCAGGGCTCAGGAAGGGACTTCCCTTACAACTATGTATAGCACTGCTCAGATGGTAGGTAATCTGGAAGTGTTTAAAATTTCATAATGCTTCTGGAACCTTTTCTGAAAAATTCCAGAGGACTTCTACAGCATTTCAGAGTGGTTTGTTTATTTGTGTATTTATTTTACAAGAAAGAAATGGTGAAATACCGTGTTTTAGCAGCACTGAGCTCCAGAATGATAGTAATATTGGTATCCCATTTCTCTTTTGGCTAATTCTTATTTTCTGCTAGAGGTGCATCTAGACTGTGTAGATATATCTGTTTCCCTTGATTTCCTGTTTCTTCTTGTTCTGTCTGACACATATGGGCTGTCAAACATTTGTTTAAATATATTAAACAATTAAAACCAGGAGACACTCAGTAAAACTGGAAGATGGCAAATTCCATTCTGATAAAAAAGAAACACATTTGCAGTTGCACACCACATGCAGTGCCAGTGAAACTTATTGCTAAAGCTATCTTTGAAGCTAGCAGCTTAGAAGGACTCAAAGAGGAATTAAACATTTATATCCATAGCATTAATAGCTAGTTATAATAATAAATGCTCAAAAATAAACAAATGTTTTGGAGGAGCTAAGCCTTTCATGCTTCAGGGTCTAAGCCAACATCTGATTAATGCGGGTTAGGAGGAAACTTTCTCTGGTGAAAAGTCACTGCAATTCATGTCCTCAAGTTACTTAGGGTACATTTACACTACAGAAGAAAATCAAATTAAGATATGCGATTTCAGATTCATTAATTGAGTAGTTGAAGTCAAAGTAGCTTAACTTGGATTTTGGTGCTGTCTACGCTGCAGGAAGTGGCAGGAAGAACACTCTTCCTTCAACTTCCCTTGCTCCTCATGAAAGCAGGGTTACAAGCATCGACTGGTGCACCCCTCTCACTTCGAATTAGCTTTCTAAACTAGACCCACTAATTCAAATCCTGGAAGATTGACAGTGGCAGCTTCGATCTTCCTCTGTGGTATAGGTGTACCCTTAGTCACTTTGGGACTGACATCATGGGATGTAAAGCGCACAGGAAATGTCAATGTTCTTAATCACCACACAATGGCAAATCATTAACAAATTTGTAAAAATCACAATGCACAATCAGAAAATAGCCAGCTTTTTCCCAGTAAATTATCCCTGCAAAATAATTTGATCAGCTGTATTCCTGCTTCAGTGGTCATATGGATCATGCATAGGCAAATACCCATTGCACTGATGCCTGAGCAAGGAACATGACAAATCTCAGGGTATGGACTATCATTATTCAAAGTGATTATTATGTAACTTTCATCAAAAGCATGGTAGGTACTTCTGAGACTGGAATGAAAACCAAGTTGGTACCTAAAGAGCTTCCAGTCTAGGGAATATAAACTTCCGGACTAAGCAGACTGCAGGAGATATTAATCAAACTTCAAATCTTCAATTTGGTGCAGTTCCAGTTTCAGTATAGGCCCAAGATCGTGTTTCTTGTATCTGGTTTGCCATCTTATTTCGAAGAACCCTGAGTTCAGTTCAGACATCTCTATTACTAGGGAACACCTGACAGCTCAGGATCTCAATATGGGGATCTTGACCCTCCTTCCCTTGCTTTACAGCTAGATGAATGAGGATCGTCAAACTATGGAAGCTGCGATCCCAAAGTTGTTTTTATGTTTTACCAAGGGGTCCTGGTCTGAAAAGAGAACAGCTGTCTCACAGGAAGCAAGTAAGATAAGCAGAAAAATGAGGACTAACAAGAGCCAGGAATTAAAGGATGCAAGGGCTTAAAAAATCAAGCAGCACAGACACAGTGCACAAGATCTCCCTCCTCACCTTGTGTAAATAGACAATATATTAATAAATCAGAAAAAAGGACTCTGCAGGACGAACAATCCTTTTTTTGTAGTTTCTGCTGTACACTCGGAAATATCATTATATAACACTCCCCACATGAAAGTCACTTTTTGCTATGCACCCAGGGATGCTGTAGGATTACAATATTGGTGGTAGCTTTTAGTCATTGCAAAATAATTGCACACTTCTGTCTGTAGGGGGGAGTTGCTCTTCTTGATCTGCGTAGCTGAGTCACATAGCTGGAAAGGATTCAGAAGCAGGATCTTGAATCACAGTTCTTTGGAATATGCACTCAAAGCTTGCTTGGTTCATTTAAATCATTACACTGAAGCTACTGTTCTGTCCTTTTGTGTAACCAACAGCTGAATGCTATATTTCCTTTTGTATGTACAATATCATAAAGTTTGGTCAGCTCCTTATGGGCAATTTGGGGCCTGATTCTCATATCACTTACACTATCAGTGTAGCCAACTCTTGTAATTCTGTCATGGAACTCAAGTTTTTGATGTTTTTGTTAAAACCCCATTTTCTGGAATCAAGTGATTACATGGGCATCTGTGCCTTCACTTGCAATAAAAATAAGTTTCTTGACCTCATGGATGGGGAGCAATACTTTAAACCATGGTCTGAGTAAAGCCTAAAGGCCCAGAATCTAGGCATCAACTAAAATGAACCCCAAATTATTATTATTATTATTTTATGGTTTTATTTATGTTTTTATTATTGAGGCATGTCTAGACTACATTTCTCTCTCGAAAGAGGGATGTAAATTAGATTGAAATTGCAAATGAAGCTGGGATTTGAATTTCCTGCACTTAATTTGCATAATGGCAGCCACGGGTTCTTTCAAAAAAGGGTTTTTCGAAAGTGAAACAGACGCGGTTCTTTCGAAAAAACCCTCCCTTTTTCAAAAGATCCTGTACTCCATTTTTGTACTCTGGGATCTTTCGAAAAAGTGGGTTTTTTTCCTAAAGAACCATGTCTAGATGGCAGTTTCACTTTAGAAAAGCCCTTTTTTGAAAGAATGTGCGGCCACCATTGTGCAAATGAAGTGCAGGAATTTAAAATCCCAGCTTCATTTGCAATTTCGATCTGTCTAATTTACATCCCTCTTTTGAAAGAGGGATGTAATCTAGACATGCCCATAATGTTTTAAAGCCAATCTGTTGATTTTCTAGGGCTTGACTTTTGATTTTGTGTGTTTGGGGTCAGTAACTCTGGGACTTCCAATTCCTAATGAAGCTGATTCATAAATTCAAAGGCCAGAAGGTACCATTGTGATCATGTAGTCTGACCTCTGGTATAACACAGGCTGGAAAACTGGAAAGGCTCTCATTGATTTCAATGGGAATTGGACCAGGGAATTGGACCAGGGAACTGAGACAAATTATTGTTATCAGTGGACTAATGGTCTCCAGCATTATAGCAAATCCTATATAAACTTAAACATTAAAATAACTTCATCTAGAGTTACTTTCCCATTCATCTATAGACTTTCTCAATTATGTATGACTAATTTTGCACAAAGTCATTATTTAGAGCAATTTGTCTAAGTACGAAAGGCAACACCTTCAAGCTGCCTGGATGGTAGGTGGAGAAAATGTCATAATAAGTTCTGTTTCAGCATGAATTATTAAGTGGTCACAGAAGTTCAAAAGAGAAAAATAATGAACAGGTAAGTCATTACATGCAAAAATTCTTCTTCATTATTATCAAAATACAAATTAATTACAGATAAGATCAGACGAATTTTCTTTAATGTCAGTTTTTCCCAGAGACAGTAATGAAAATATATAGCATGTGGGAGGGAAGGAGTGGAAATGGATGGAAAGGATGTTTTAGTAATGTTGGCTTAATTTCAGTGGGAAGACATTGCCTGTGAAAGCAGAAAATGCATTAGGAAAGGCTCTGGGACATGCAAATAGAATGATATTTTTATTATACTTGGGGTGCTAGCTCTTGCATGATCTCATTTGGAAGGGGTGAGTCTCAAAGCAGCAATAAAACCATCTCCAGCCAACCTTTACTCCATCAGGCAATCCAATCAGCAGGTAAGGCAGCTTCCAATTCTTGCTACAGCATCCTACTGAATTTGTTAACTTGAGATTGTTATACCTTAACAAGACTTCCATTCTTGATTTTTAAAGTACTGACCATAACTTAAGTGAGCACTAGAAATAAAGAGCACTCCTCTCTCTCTCTGCCCATCCTGTATACAATGTTAATATTCACATGACAACAAACTTTTTCAAAATAATAGTCCTTTATACTTAAGGCTAATCACAGTGGGAGCCTTCCAACTTGCAAGGGCAGCAATTTTTCTTCATTGAAGGGAAATCAGGAGAGAGAACTTCAGGATTCCTTACGACTAATTACAAGGTGTTAATAATAACAATATAATGGCAGCAATTTTCTAGCTTTGCCCAAACTGAAAATGTGCCTTGAGTTCCTTATAAGATTATTTATGAGATTATATAAATCCAAGTGTTATCCCCAAAAATGTTTTAAGAAATTTCATTTTTACATCATGACCGTTTTTAAAGATGTGGTAATTGTTGGTGAAGGTGATTTTCTTTAGGTAGAGTACACATAGGAACATGACAATTCAAAAGAACCCCAGCTCTATTAAAGTGTACTCTCTATTGGCAAACCTTGGGATGCCTACCTAAATTAATTGAGCAAATTCAGAGAGACTGGGTGTGTGTGAAATTTCTCAGGCTCCTCCCACCATGAGTAAAGTGAAATTAGCTAAGTGATTATAGGAAATCACTGTAGTCTCACTAAATCACTAAATCATAGGACACTAGCAGATTTACCCGGTACTTCAGGGCAGGGATCTGGCAGTGTGAGGGGTGTAGGAGTCAAGGCAAGGCCTCCAGGATGTTGAGGGGCGAAAGTACAGAAAGCTGGAGGTGTGTGAGAGTGAGGATTGGGTGATGAGGAGGGACTCAGGGTGGGCTGGGGCCCCATCCAACACAGGCCTTTTCTCTTCTCCCAGGCTCCAGCGACCAGGGGCATTTTCTCTCTCCCCAGCTCTCTCCTCCCCCCCCCCCCGGCCCCATTCCTCCAGCTGCCTGGAATGTTTTCTCCCCCCCCCCCAACCTCCATCTCGGCCATCAGGGGTGTTTTCTCTTCCCCCATCACCCCTGGCTGCCAGGGGCATATTCTCTCTCCCTAGATACTGTCAAATTTTAGCCTGGAGCAAATGTTCTATGAAGAAATTCTAAAGCTGACACAACCTTAATAAATGATACAACCTTAATGTTAGTTGCATATATAAGTGAATGCAGGCTTGCAGAAGAATGTTAGGAAGCTACATGTTCTAACTGAAACCCCATCTCCACCCACCAGTAAAGTCCTTCATCTGATGTATTATTACAAAATTGGATTGGAAGCCCTTGCTTATTTATTTTAAAGTTTCTCTGTGATTTAAAAAACTTCAAAAAAGTTCACATTCAGTGACAATCTGATCTGGTTTTGAGTATGCCACCAAGTCATTATGTAACCGTGAGGAAACCACTCCTCTCTGTACCTCAACTGTCTCATCTGTAGAATGGAAATAATATTTAGCGAACTTTGTAAAATGGCTTGAGATCTCTGGATGAGACATATGGTTAGTGTAAAGTAGTAAGCACGCTGGATGCAATCTAGCATAACCTGTCCTTCGATAGCAGTAGTACCAGCTTCTAGTAATCAGCACATTTCCAGCAAAGCTCCCTTCTATATTCTCAGACTGACTCATGCTGTTTTACATCAACTGATGTTGAGTGGACAAGTTTTATATAGAGAAATTGAGCAAAATGAATTTTTCTTTATTTTACATTAAAAGTCTGATTTGGTGCAATATTCAACAGAAATATTTTAAAAGTACCTAACAGGAACGTGGAAAATTATTATGTTGCATTCTTTTCCTTCTCTGACTATTCACCACTTACCAGCACAAGTTGTGAAGCTTCTTTTCTGACTACAGCCAGATCTGCTAGTCCAGTGCTAAGTAAGTTGAGCCCTTCACACCCCATTCACTAAAGTAAATTTATTTTGATTAATCTTATGCACTTGTCAAAAGCTGTGCCAAGATGTATAAACAAACCAATTTCTTGGATTGTTTCAAACTAATCATATTAACTTATTTGCTATATTGGTTTTGGGGGCATTCCAAGTGAGAATGATTGAAGTTGGGTCCAAAAACAGTTTTATTTAATTGCCAGTTCTGGTGTTAATGTGGGCCTCATTGGACCTCTAGTGTCTGTGTCAACAAGCCTGAAGTTTTTACATTGGCGGATTTCTGTGACAGCTTATTTCTGTGGCAGTTCTGATTTACTGAGAAGACTAAGTAGAATGTGAGGTATCGACAGCAAAGTCTGATACTCAGATGTCATAAATGGGCACCAATGGAGTTATAGAATCATAGAATCCTAGGGCAGAAAGAGACCTCAGGAGGTCATTGATTCCAACCCCCTGCCCAAAGCAGGACCAACCCTAAGTTATGTTTCATTACATCAATGGAGGATTAAGCCCTATGATTTTGAATGATAGCTGCCTATAGAAATATAAAAGAAATACTGGTCATGGTTAGTCCATGCAGTTAGCTTACGTAGGAGCAAAAGGATGTCATCAGAGAAAGAAAATAACTTCAGTAGGAGGATGGATATTCACAGCACAAGGAAGATAAACATTAATTATAATGAAGGCTGATTGCTGAGAAAGGCAAACGATGAAAAAATCCATGGTTTTGTCATTGCACAATTCATAACTATATAAATGATAAAGTCGCAAGCTCACATTATTGTTAGCAAAATAGCGTTTATTCCACAAATTAAATTACTTAAAGACATTTTTAAAACACGGTCAACATTCTACACTCTACTATAATGAACATATATAGAGTTAGATTGGTAGGAATATAAGGACTGTGGTAGTTCATAGAATCCTAGGGCTGGAAGAGACCTCAGGAGGTCATCAAGTCCAGCCCCCTGCCCAAAGCAGGACCAATCCCAACTACATCATCCCAGCCAGGGCTTTGTCAAGCTGGGACTTAAAAACTTCTAGGGATGGAGATTCCACCACCTCCCTAGGTAACCCATTTCAGCACTTCACAACCCGCCTAGTGAAATAGCTTTTCCTAATATCTAGACCTCCTCCACTGTAACCTGAGACAATTGCTCCTTGTACCCATTTGAGTAGACTGTAGAGATCTGAATACTGTTTATAAAACCAGCTGAATTTTTCCAAGTACAGGTTGGACCTCCAAAAACTGGGAGTCCCTCGTCCAGCAACAAGGTTCCTGGAATAGGGAGTCCTGGCTGGGAGCCCCAGTGGCAAGAGGGCTGGCAGCTCAGAGCCGCTGTGGCCAGGGATGTGGTAGTCCAAGCACGGCAGCCTGGTGGGGAGGAGGGAGTGGCTAGGGCTGGCAGTGGGGAGGTGGGCTGGGGAGCTGGTAGGAGGGGACCTCCCCTAGTCCGGCAAATTTCCAAACCAGATTGTTCAACTTGTATTGGATTTTGGTTTTGATTTATTTCTTTTTCAAAAAATCCTGGAAATATCAATTTTCCTATCAATGTTTTTATTTTTGACTAAAAGCTGTTATTAATCAACAACTATTTCAACCAATGTTCTACAGAGCTATGTTTGTTGGTCCCTTTCCTTCAGCCTCTGTCTGGATATTTATTTGAGCTCTTAAGGCCAGGGGTTGTGCCTTTTGAGTTTGGAAAGGGTCAAGCACACTGACGGCATAACCAAAATTAATGAATAAGAAGTTCTTCTAAAAGACTGATGCCGTGTCACATCCCCTGTCATCATTTCTTTCTCACAGTCAACTGTGTCTGTGTTACTTGCAGATACTGATTTCCCATTCTGGTCTCTCTGAGGTGACCAAGATTAAAGGTCTACTGGAGCTGATTATTCAAGAACGTCCCAGTTCTAAATATGGTTCTAATTAACAATGAAAAAGAACAAGGAGGAAAATCTCCCTACTGTACATGCAGGCCACCTAATCCACCCTGTTGACTTTCACAGGCATGAGCTTTAAATGTAGTATTAGTAAACTATTTTCGTAGATTTACGTTCCATAACCCCTGTCACCTCGGAGATTTTTTTGGATGTGTGTTGTAGGTGTCATTTCAAGAAAAGATGGGCATCTAACTCTAGCCCAGATATCGGTTTATTTATGAGGGAGGGGGCCAGGAGGTCAGTCCTTGTATGCATAACGGGGCTAAGCAAACAGTTCCGATCAAACTCTAAGCCATTCTAAATAGACTGAAGAGCTGGTAACTTAACTCCCAATCATTATTAGAGTTCATGTTTGGGTTGTGATTTTATTCCACTCCCAAATGTCCCTTTATCCCTGTTTTCAGGAGCTTATTTGCAAGGATTTATGAAATGTGAGATGACAAAACTGGTGCAATAACGTTACGGAGATTTGCCCTTAACTCACCCTGGAAAATATTCTGTACAAATGGGATGGAAGCAGCTTTCAAGCCTAGCTTTATTTTCCTCAGAAAAAGGCTGAGGTATGTGCCACTAAAATGAAAGTTTCTGACTAGGGCTCAGTAGGCCATTAATCAGAAGTGGTAAAAATGTAAATGAAAGAACAAGGAAGACTGAAAGAAAATCCCCTGCAAAAGGACAGGATAACTTGACTATATTTTGATCATGAATTGCTGACAGACAACTGCTTGTGGGGGTGCCTAAAGGAAAGCATGCTATTTTTAGATATTTTTAGATATGGCTTGTTATCTGTGTCATGCAATTGACTAGATAAAGAACAGAAGAAAGAAGAAAGGAGCATGTATAAGGATGCATTACAGTTTGTCTTGGACAGTGAAATGAAAAATACTTTATTCATGGTGTCAGAATTAAAACTCATAAAACTCTCTCAATTCCCTTTGTAAATAATAATGGATAAAATCAGAACCATCTATCTGAATTCTCTAGAAGTTTGAGAGAATGGACAATAGCAGACCCCAGTGACATCAGCCTTGGTTTTGATTTTGAACAATAAAATCAAAACTACACCCAACATTACCTGCTCGCCACTTTAAAATAACATTAGCTGAGTTTATAAAATCTTCTGAAGGGCTTTATTTTGGAGGGAGAGATCTTTCCTTCCCAAAGACTACCAATTGTCCTTTCAGTTACAGCAACTTTATACCAGTGTAAAACGATTGACTTTTGTGATGTTACTTCTGATTGACACTAGTGGAAGAACCTTATCCAAAAGGCTTCTGAAGTCAGTGGAAAGATGTCAATTGACTTTGATGGGCTTTTGGATGAGGCCTCAATTTAGAACAGAATCAGATTCCAGGAGTCTGTTAAGACAGAAGAGTGGTAGAGTCAAGAGGAAATATGAAAAGCAAAATGGGTAATTTTTTCTTGGTGTGTGTCCTTTTTCTGGGTAATATTGCCTCTCCGCTACTCACTATTACTGTCAGAGGCTAGAGTATGCATGAAAGCTCAGTCTCATATAATGTCTAATCTAATGAAGCTGGGGAAATTACAAGAGAAAGTTGAGCACAATTATGTTCTCAGGGGATTCCACTTTCACAAGATCTCAAGGATTTTCATCAACCAAAAAAGTAGCACAACTAAAGCCACCTCTCGCTGCTGTCCATCAACAGAATGCCTCCTGCACAACAGCATGGTATCTGTGTTGGTTATTTATTTGGGGACACTGTACATAATAAGGAACATCTCTAATGGGAATGCTGAGCATCTGGCTCCCCTCTCTTCCATGCCATTGCCAAATGAATAAAAAGGAATAAGAAAAGCAGGTCAACAGGGTAACAGCGATAGGACTTGTATCAGACACTGTGTATGTCTGCAGCAACCATTGCTCCTGGGGCCAGCCAATGCCGTAACATACTGTGTCTCCTCAGAATAGACTCTGGACTCTAACCCTGGACACATTACACTGGGAAATGAAAATATTTGGTCAACACTACAGCAAAGAGAAAGAGTTTACAACCTCTCTAGCAAATATGTGAATACAAAGGAGGGAGGAAGAGCAGGAGTATCCTTCTGGCCCATCAGGAGGTCCCCTTTTATGAGAAGGCACCAAACATAGACTGGGGCTACATCTTCACTGCCCTTTCTTGCGCAAAAAAATATGCAAACGAGGCAAAGCATGGAATATCGCCACACCTCATTTGCATAATTAATGAGGCTCCATTTTTTGCACAAGAGGCTGTGTAGATGGCTCCTTTTTGTGCAAACCCCCCTCTTGCGCAAGAGCCGTTCTTCTGCTTTTTTCAGGAAGAATGGCTCCTGCACAAGAGGGGGATTTTGCACAGAAAGGAACCATGTAGATGGCTTCTTTTTTGTGCAAAAGCCTCTTGCGCAAAAACGGAGCCTAATTAATTATGCAAATGAGGCATGGTGATAGTCCACGCTTCACCTCATTTTAATATTTTTGGCGCAAGAGAGGGCAGTGTAGATGTAGACCAGATGTCTTATAGCTGATCTCAAGCAACAAGAATCTGGGGCTATCTGTTCTCTTTGCTCCCATGTTGACAAATATCAAGTGAAATGTTATAACAGTAGCCCTTGGAGTCAGTAGATACTGGCCCATGTCCTCTGACATGGGTGATATCCATTTGAACCTGGATCTATGAGTCCGGTGCGTGGGGCCAGAAAATGAAGTTTTAGTTTCTTGCAAGCTCCTATGCATCACACCCTTATTATAATTGCAGTGAAACCACCAAGTGCCAGGCTCTCAAAATTGTTGCTGTCAAGTAACATGAAAGACCTGCTTTCCCAAAAGAGTTATTATGGAGAACCAGAGTGCTTGTGAACAACTGTGACTATCAAATCTGAATATTTCTGATTAGATGACGAAGGTAAAATAAAGTTCCAGGAACTCCTGCAGGCTCATTTGGTAAGCCATTGCTGAAACAGCTACATATTATGCAATATGCTACTTTATTTACATAGGGTGGGCTGGGTTGCAAAATTCTACATACTTCAGTGGCACTGTTGTAGGAAAAGTTTTATCAAACAATCATGCACAACACTTGTAATCAAAATTGTGCAGTCTTTTTGAGCACCTTTCTCCCTCAGAATTCAGTGAGGGATGGGTGAATACATGCATATGGTCTCCAGAGGCATTAAAGGACATCGACCATAGATGGTTATGTAAAAATTGTGGCGTGTCCATATTATCTTAAATGTTTGCAAGGACACTAAATTTACAGAAGAAATACAATAGTTAATTGGCTATTTATTCTAATTCACTGGAAAGAAGTTCTATATGCATGGGTGGTCAGTGCAGCTGAGGCTGGGGTAGGCAATTCCCCCAACCCCACCTATAGCCCCCACTCCCTCTGCTGAGGCCCCGCCCACACAATGGGGAGGAGCAGCGTGCTGAGCATGCTCCCCTTCCCGCCCTCCATGAGGAGAGGAAGAGCGTACATGCCCAAGCCTCCCTGCCCCCCAGGAGCAGCGGGGGGGAGGCGGTCCCAGCCCAAGCCCCCTCACTGCCATGTGTGCTGCTGAGGAGGTTCCTGCTACTCTGCCTTCCCAGCCTCCCTGGAACCTGCCTGAGCCATACTAACCATTCCACAGCAACCCCACATGGCAGCTGGAGACAGGGAGGGGAGGAAGGGGGCAGCACAGCTCAGTTTTTGGGTAGGCACAGCCTTGTTTTGCCAGATGCTCTTGTCTATAAGTAAAGGGCTCAACATTTCAGAGCACATCCTGACCTCATTTAGCAGTATAGTCATGTCAATTCAGAATAACTTTACTGAAAACTGTGCGGTTACTCCAGAGTTACACAAATACAAATGAGGTCAGAATTTATTCTCAAACATCTTCCTTTAGTCCTTCCCACTCAGAAGCATATATTTATGTTTCAGCGCTCTCTTTCAGTCTCTGTTATCATAGAATACCATGACTAGAAGGGACCTCGAGAGGTCATTGAGTCCAGTCCCCTGCCCCTATGACAGGTCCAAATACTGTCTAGACCATCCCTGATAGACATTTATCTAACCTACTCTTAAATATCTCCACAGATGGGGATTCCACAGCCTCCCTGGGCAATTTATTCCAGTGTTTAACTATCCTGATAGTTAGGAACTTTTTCCTAATGTCCAACCTAAACCTCCCTTGCTGCAGTTTAAGCTCATTGCTTCTTGTTCTATCTTCAGAGGCCCTCCTCCTTATGACACCTTTTTAGATACCTGAAAACGGCTATCATGTTCCCCCTCAGTCTTCTCTTTTCTAAACTAAACAAACCCAATTCTTTCAGCCTTCCTTCATAGGTCATGTTCTCTAGACCTTTAATCATTCTTGTTGCTCTGCTCTGAACCCGCTCCAATTTCTCCACATCTTGAAATGCGGTGCCCAGAACTGGACACAATACTCCAACTGAGGCCTAACCAGTGCAGAGTAAAGCGGAAGAATGACTTCTCGTGTCTTGCTCACAGCACACCTGTTAATGCATCCCAGAATTATGTTTGCTTTTTTTGCAACAGCATCACACTGCTGACTCATATTCAGCTTTTGGTCCACTATAATCCCCAGATCCCTTTCTGGCGTACTCCTTGCTAGACAGTCGCTTCCCATTCTGTATGTGTGAAACTGATTGTTCCTTCCTAAGTGGAGCACTTTGCATTTGTCTTTATTAAACTTCTTCCTGTTTACCTCAGACTATTTCTCCAATTTGTCCAGATCCTGGGTTACTTAAGGAGTTTCCCCTGGTAAGGCTGAACACTGAGCAGACAAGATTTGTTCTGGCCACTCAGTTCTTGCCCTTTTTTGGGTGAAGGACAAGCTAGCTAGGTGAGTCCAATTATATAAATTCCAGTAAGAATATTTTGATCAGGAGCATTCATACTAAATCCACCTCTGCTACATCTGTTTGAAAATAAGGCAAGTAAAAAGCAGTACAGGCTACTTATTCCTGTACTTTGATCAAACCTTTTGCTCTGAATCTAAAGCTAAATGGTTCCGAAGCATTATGGAGGCAACTAATTTTATCTAGAAATGGAATGTTCCAGTGCTGCAGAGGCATTATGAATATTTGAAAAGGCATGGAATGTACCCTGGCTTTTTGCTTCAAAAAAATAAGAAAGATAAAAGTTGTAATCCTGTGTTAACAATCAGCTACTAAAGTTTAGCAATTAGACAACATTTTCTTCCTCAGTGTACCATACAGATATTATTTGGCTAATCTGCCTAAGGAAGGTAAGCATTAGAGTTGCTTATAAGACTTTTTTCCAAAAACTTTTCATTTAAGTTTTGAATTTGTGAAAAATATCAGCCATGCTAAACTGTCCCCAACCCAGCAGATGCTTTTTGCAAAAATAGTCATCTAATTTTCAAACCCTTTTGCCCAGCTGTAGCCTCGGTATGCTGTATTGTATAGATAGGGAGACAGGCTCAGATGGTTGGAAGTGGCTTGTTCAAGGTCACACCGTGAGCCAAGTGTCTAAGATGGATTGAGAATGCAGGAGTTCCTGGATCCCTGCATGCTGATCGGTCTACTATACCATGGTGCCGATTACGTCATTTTAAAAATAGAGATAATATTTATACATAAAAGGGATATAAATAAGATAATACTATGAAAAGCGATGGTTGAAGTGAGGAAAAGAAAGTGATGGTGGCTTCAGCTTTTTGTCTGACTGCTTGATCTCCCATTCTTTTTCCCAATGTGTAGCATTGAAAATGAGAGCATAGTATGTTAGTGTAAGCATTATTTATTACTGGTAATTCCCACCACATGCTAGGTCCTTTCCAAATATAAACCAAGGCATAGTCCCTGGCCTCCAAATAGCTTATGGGCAGGATTTCCAAAAATGCTTAACAGTGGCCTCTTTTCCTATTGATGTCATTGGGAAAAATTCCTAATAGTTTCAGTAGAAGCTCAGTTGAGCCAAAGTTAAATGCAGCTGAAAATCCTATACCACCAACGTTTTAGCCCTCTACCTCCCCCTATATAATTCACCCCATTCAGATTTTTACTGTGTTGAACACTTACTATTAACACCATGTGGTTTTAACATAACTAGAATAACAAAAACATAGGGAGAATAAGAAAAGTTTCAATGCATTTTAATGTAGTTGAATTTATTATCAGGGTTAAATAGAAGGAGAGAGAAAGAAGTATTGTAAATAGCAAGCAAGCTCTTTAAATACCTGACCTCAGGGATGCAGTAAAAATGAAAGTCTGCTAGTTGTGGAACTATATCCAGCTATCTTAAAGAGATACTTAGAGCCAAATGGTTCTCAGAGATGCAATGGAATAAAAATGTTATCTCTCTTTTAGCTGTAATCTGTGATTAGAACATTTAATCAATTAGCATTGCTGTTGTCAAAACTTGCTCCCCACAAAGGATGAGAGAACCTGCCTGGGGGGATTCTTAATGGCTAGCCAGTTCCAAACCATGCAGTAAGGTGGGAGACTCATCCCTGCAAGACAGCTCATGTTTTCCTAGGGTGCAATACTGAACTTTGTCATGAGATCAGGGCTCTTATCTGGCATTACTCATCTTGGCAGCACTAATAGAATATCAAATAATCCCCCAGAAAAGAAAAGCTTAATGCCGTGAATTAGAAGTGTCAATTTACACTTAAGACGTTGTCTTTTTCTTCCCACTTATTGAAAGTAGGGGATTAGAAATCTTTTTGAAAATGGGCTGCTCCTGTTTTAAAACATTTGAGATCCAATGGCAGAACAAACTGTATTTTTTTTCTGTTTCATGAGTCACCCACAACATGGTCTAGTACTGTGGTCAAGTTTTTCATAGAATTTCGACAATAGCAGCAAGAGTTTTTGACCAGCTCTGCTATCTTATTACTCAATTATTTATATTACAATAACATGTAGACCTCCCAACCAAGATCAGGTTTCATTGTGCTAGGTGTCGTACAACCACATAGTTAGAGACTTTCCCTGCTTCAATGCTTACCGTCTAAACAGCCAAGACAAAGGGTGAAAAAATATCTTATTAGTGCCATTTTATACATGGCAAACTGAGGCACAGAGAGATTATATAATTTGCTGAAGATCACACAGATCTCAGTCAGAAACCCGAGACACCAGTCTAGTGAGATTGTAAATAAGAAACAGGCAGCATTATCTGGCGTAAATGTAAACAAATTTATTTCTTTTAATGATTAACTGAACAAGAAGTAGAACTGAGTAGATTTTCAGGAGCTAATATTTTACATTGTTTTGCTTTTGAATACAGCAATGTGACAAGCAATCTACATTTGTAAGTTGTACTTTCATGATAAAGATTTATACTACTGTACTTGTATAAGGTAAATTGAAAAATACTATTTCTTTTGTTTATCATTTCTACAGTGCAAATATTTGTAATAAAAATAATAATATAATGTGATCACTGTACACTTTGCATTCTGTGTTGTAATTGAAATCAATATATTTAAAAATTGTAGAAAAACATTCACAATTATTTTATAAATTTAAATTGGTATTCTATTGTTTGACAGTATTATTAAAACTTCAATTAATCACAATTATGTTTTAAATTGTGATTACATTTTTAATTAATTACATGAGTTAACGATGATTAATCAATAGCCCAAAATAAATACAGAAGATAAATCACTGTTGAATAAGGGATAAAATACCATCATGGATTAAAACTGTGTGATGAGAATGAAAGTGCTGTAACCCTCACATAAAAGGGAAGGTAAAATGGGGAAAAAGAAGTGGACAGAGATACAAAGAAAATTGCTGAAGTAATGACATATGATGTTGTTTTAAGATATTTCCATTTAGTTGTGGGAAATTCTGATATATGTATGTTAATGTATATGATTGTGGCTGTACTCAAGCATGCAGTGTTCCTGGAAAGATTTATGTTGTTTTTTTGTGCACATTTTTGATATAGGATTCATTCCTGAGCCAGGAGTATGTCTATTAGGAATTGAAAAAATATGCAGTTGTATAAATAAAATGCATTCAGAGCAATCAATTAGGCTATTTTTGATTGTTAAAACAGAGCCCAGATTAAGAAGATGGATCCAGAAGGATTTTTCTCTAGCGGGCGATACTGAGTTGGCTCAGTATGAGTTGATGTCCCTGTAACGGTCCTTCCCCACCCCTCTTAATGAAAATTGGCTTGTGAATATGAATATGCATAACTCAAAGATGCCTTAAACTAAATACCTCATGTAACATATCAATTTTAATGTTATAATCTGCTGAATGTGTATATCCAATTTTTGTATGTGTATCATTCTTCTATATGAAGTTGGAAATATGAAGCATGAATCTGATTATAAATTTAAATGTGCTAATGGGAACCATTACTGGTGTCCTGGAAACCTAATGGCTTGTGATCAATTCAATGTCTTGTTTGCCTTGTAAATCCAGAAGCTGGTTGGTCTAGAAAAACATGACCATATTACCTGGTATTGAAATCCATTTTGAACCTGGTATTTTTCCATAGAAGGATGGATGTAAAACAAAGGAGCCCTGCTCTGGGAGCAATGAGAAACTATCAGCCCTTTGTCTTCAGTTGGCTTTTGAAAGTGCCTGACACACTCTAAGACAGTGGTCACAACTAGTAGATCAGGATCTACCAGTAGATCTTGGCACCTCTGACATTCTCACAAACACACAGGCTGTGTCTACATTGGCACTCCTTTCCGGAAAAGGGATGCTAATGTAGACTTTGAAATAGGCAAATCCACGGGGGATTTAAATATCCCCTGCGGCATTTGCATTAACATGGCTGCCACTTTTTTCCGGCTTGGGGAAAAGCCGGAGAAAAGCGCCAGTCTAGACGTTATTCTCCAGAAAATAAAGCCTTTTCTGGAGGATTTCTTATTCCTACTTTCAAGTAGGAATAAGAGATCCTCCGGAAA
The DNA here is from genome assembly GCF_052426305.1 of Pelodiscus sinensis. NCBI lineage: Eukaryota > Metazoa > Chordata > Testudines > Trionychidae > Pelodiscus > Pelodiscus sinensis. Next base: position 23,021,705 of record NC_143067.1, on the reverse strand, counting down.
AGGGCTTTATTCCAGAGGATCGCGCCAGTCTAGACGCTTTTTTTCTGGCTTTTCCCCAAGCCGGAAAAAAAGCGGCGGACATGTTTATTTAAATCCGCGGGGGATATTTAAATCCCTCGCAGATTTCCCTATGCTGACTTACCTGATTTGCATCCCTTTTCCGGAATTTGTGGCCAGTCTAGACGCAGCCTGAGAGTGTTTACACTACAATGTAACTTTTTTTCAGGAAAAACACCCACTTTTGGCAACAAAAAACTTCCTCCCTGCAAAAGACTTTTGTCTTTTCCTTTCCCTTTATTGTTGACAAAGAACAATGTGGACTCTGCTGTTTGCTTTGTCCAGAGAACTGTCTTCTGCCAGTATTCCACAATGCCTGCCTTGATGGCTGTGATCTCTGCTGCCCTGCAGGAGAGCATCCCCTCACCTTTCAAAGCTCCAGGAATTATTTGTGAGCTGCTCTATTTGGGGAACAAACAAAAACCAAATCATTTGAATGCTTCTGTTCTGCTTCTGCAGGGGAAGGGCTGGAGAGACTGCTGTGTTGCTTTGCCATTACTTAGCACAGAGAGCTCACAGAGCTACAAGGGAATCCCAAGAAGTGCAGGGATTAGCTCTGCCTTTCCACAACATTGCTCTGTGGGATGCTTACCTACATTGCTTTGCTCTATCTGTCAGTAGTGGAGCTATCAATGTGGCCATGAAATATTGACAATGGGAGGCAGAAAAACTGGTTTGACCGGTTTTCACTTTCAGTGACTTATGCTTGTCGACGGCACTTTTGTCACCAAACCTTCCAGTGTAGACATAGCCTCAGAGTAAGAGAGTTTGTCTTTGATATGAAGCTGGTACCTGAAATAAGAACTGCTGTTTAGCATAAGAATCTACATGCAATAAGTTTCTCGGTGAATTGCAATGAGTTATGCATTTTCTTTTCGTTTTAATCTAGTAACTTACTTTGATTTGTCTGTTTTCACTTGTAACCACTTGAATCCTACTATTAGTACTTAATAAAATCACTTTTGCTTACTATTAGGTGCCGTGTAAATAATTGTGACCTGTGGGGAACAACCACTGTGCATATCTCTCTTTCACTGATAAAGAGAGCTTACCTGATGAGCTTTCACTGTGTAAAATTATAGACACAGACAGATATAGTTGGGAATTTGATCCCTTCTGGGGGTTGGTTTCCTGGGTGCTGAGCTCTAGAGCTGCGTCCTCCCAAACCTGAGCTGGCTCAGTGTCTATATTGCTCTTCAGGGAGGGGGTAATCCCAACTCTGTGCCTTGTCTAGGGGAGACCAGAGGATCTGGCCTAAGAGGACATGGTGGTGGGGAGCCCCAGAGAGCAAGACGGTGGCCATCAGTGGCATAATCAGCACACTGGGGAACAATCCCAAGGGTCTTCTGTGAAGTACCCTGTCACAACTCCCCCCACCCCCATGAAGCTCTATGGACAGGTGCAAAAGAAAAGGCCTGCCATATTTGCTCCTTCTTACCTTCCTTGGGTCTAGTGCTGACAGTGCTAGATTCCTCTGGTCCTTGCTTTTAGATTGTGGCTGACTTCTGCTCAGGGACACACTATCCACAGTCTGGCACCTATTTGGGGGCATTCAAAATTTGGTCCAATAATATAATGCCCTAATAAACAAACCCTACAAAAAATTAGTTGAAAACAACACCACAAGCCTCAGGTAAGACAATTTAGATAACAGAAATAGAACAATATTTAACACTGACAACACACTCTCACCTTTGTAAATTACTCTTTAATATGTACCAGGAAAGACTGCATAAATGAAACACTAACACAAATTAGGAAAATGGGGATAAAGCTTCCCTGGAGAGTTATTAAATGTGATGACTAGAGCGGATCAAAACAAAACAAAGTAGTCTTCATGAATATTGGCTCCAAAACACATGATGAGTTCACATCACTGTTAAAACACATTGGTCATGAGATCACATTAGTTGTCTGAGGAAGCAAGTGTTGATTCCTGGAAAGTCTAATTACAGAATTTTACCATGGATAGGGAGTTCTCCATAAGTTTGGATTAGAAAATGTCCTTTTTGCTTTTGTTATTCTTCATCTTTCAGTCTCCTTTTAAGTTTCATTCATCCAGTCCGGGAATAGGAATGCATCCATGTGTCTAAAGCATCTCAGATTTCAGAGTGCAGCTGTCAAATAGCCAAAGTGATAGTTATGGCAAATAATCTTAGAGTGACCAATAGACTAAAAATACGTACAACTTTAAACATTCTTTGAATAACTACAAAACCCTATGTTGATGTCATGAGCTTTTGTGGAACTATTTGCAAAAGAAAAAAAGGCTAGAATTGACATTGCTATGAATAGCTCACAGACATACAGAAGACAAGCACGTTAAGAGGAAAGGCAGAAAGTTGGGGGCTGGTTTTTAAAAATGCATTTAGCTGCCCAAAAATGTAGATAAGCTCCTAGTGGGATTTTCTAAGTGTCTAGATGCATCTTTAGGGGCCTAAGCCCCTTTGTAAATCTGTCCCTTGATCCCAAAACCTCGGTGATATTATAGATGGATGAGAAAGCAAGTATGTTGTATCACACACTGTTGTCAAATTTAGTTGCTGGGAAAAAATAAATGTTGGGTTTCTACTCAAACTCTACTTGAAACTTCACTCATAGTCCCAAAGTAAATGAACGTCTGTTGTGATAAAACAGGGTGCAAAAAACACAAAGTGTCATAGCTATGCATTCTACCTGATGGTTTAATCAGAGCTCCTTTTGTTAATTGGAGTCCATTCATGTGGGTTAATAACTTTCCTCAGTTTTTTTTATGATGTTATTTAATTGCCAAAGCAGCAGAAGAAAACACAAAGAAAGACCAAAAGCGACAGCCAAGAACACCACCCATGGAAGTGTAGGTGTTTGGACATGATAACCTTTTGGCAATGTCAGATCTTTTTTTTCCCAAGGTGTTTAAACAAAACCAATTACCTCAGTGATGACACTTAATATACCAAGATTTAGCCTGGAGCAAATTTTTAATGCTGAGTTATAAACTCCAGAAAATACCATCTATAATGGATACACTGAAAGATGTTTCACTGTAGCAGTTCTAACAGGAGCACTATGGTTACATTGGCATCTCAATATTTTTGAAAAAAAAATAGAGGGTTACAGAAAAAGGCTGCATTGTTGATTACAAAGGTATAATAAAGGGGTTGATTTTCTTTTAATTTTTTTACGCTTATATTTATTTTCCTCCTATTTGTCTTGTGGTTTTTTTTCCTTAACAATGAACATGTCATTCCTAAATGGGGAAAAAGGGAGTGCTGATGTCTCTACATTAACTTATGCTATGTGGTTAAAGTCACTAAACCTGATGATATGCAATAGGCAGTTTATTCTCACATCGCTCTGCTTAGCTATGGAGAGAGTCATGGCTGAGGGTCTGATCCTGAATGATACGTCTTGACTTCAATCCAAATTGAGGATGCTCAACACCTTCAAGGAAGCCAGGAAGCCAAAAAGCTCCAGGATTGGCCCCTGCATTGAAATGGCTTGACAATACAAGCAGCTTTTTGCTTCTCTGATTCTGAGGGCTGCCAAGGGCCTGTTTGGCCCCCAACATAGGCAGGGTTACCTTAAATTATAGCCCAGCCCAGAGCTCCCATAGGTCTTGTCCTAACGAAGATACCCTGGCCATTATCCTCACACCTCCAGCATGCACTCTCTGCCCATCTCTGCTCCTCCCTGGAATGCATCAGGTCCTGCAGAGAGGGGGTGGCTCACACTTGCCCTATAGTTCCAGCACAAAGAAAAGGAAGGATGCATTCTCATCTGCTGGAGGAAGTAACCACAGAAGGGCAGTTCAGAGAAAGTCAGGAGTAACACAGTGTAAGATTATGAGTAGTGGTAGAGATGTAGCCGTGTTAGTCTGGGGTAGCTGAAGCAAAATGCAGGACAATGTAGCACTTTAAAGACTAACAAGATGGTTTATTAGATGATGAGCTTTCGTGGGCCAGACCCACTTCCTCAGATCTGAGGAAGTGGGTCTGGCCTACGAAAGCTCATCATCTAATAAACCAACTTGTTAGTCTTTAAAGTGCTACATTGTCCTGCATTTTGCGTAAGATTATGAGGTATTTGCTTGTGGAATAGACATACCATATTAGCTATTATTTATATTAATGTCTGATTATTAATACTAGCTCTATTGGTTCAGGAATTCAGGGTGATACTGAATAGCTAGCTACTGTGTTACAGGAGAGAATTCATTTTCTTCTGGGATGATCTGCCCCACCCCCCAAAAATACAGGTGGATTACTGTCCAAAAGTAAATATAGAATGGCCAATATCTTTCTTCCATGAAACCATGACCTTGATTGTACAGTCCACCTTCCTTGAACACCTTGATCTATATCCCTGATGCCCTCGTGTTGTTTAAGTAACTGTAATTACAAATAATATCTCACTTTCAGCATCCAGAAGATACAGCACTGATTTTCAAATATGTTTATATTGTTTGCTTCAAGGATATGTTTTTGTGTATCCTTCTATTTGTTTCACAGAAAAACAAATTTACTTTATGGCTGGAGAATGTAAGGTGATATGTCATGTTACCCATATACTCCCATGAGCATAACTAATCTAATGGGTGTGATAAGCTACAGGGAATGCAGTTTCTGTTTCTAGAAGCCTAGCCCATCTCATCCAAAACCAAGGCGTAGTTTTTAAAAGGGATTCAGGAGTCTAACTCTCAATGATTATCTGGAATAAAGAAGTCATTCCACACTAGTGACAGGCCTTTCTCTTTTTCTTTTAGGTTAATAATGCATAAATTAACACCAACCAATGTGCCACATAAGAAGCCATGGGAGTTAGGCACCTAATTCAAAGGGCAAGGTTCTTATAGATTTCATAGAAGTACTGCATAGTGCCTGTTGAAATTGTTCAAATTAAATATTTTTTGTTAAAAAATCCATTTTTCAGTATCAAAAAGTTTTATTTTGCTAAATGTTTTGGACATTGTAAACTCATTTGTTTAAATAAAAATGTGAATAGAAATATTTTGGAGTTTATATATCAGCACCTGCTTTTGAGATTAAAAAATTGCATTTAAGAAAAATGGAAATATATTTTTTAAACCCCACTTTTTAACTAAAGTGAAAAATTCAATGATTTTGAAATTCTTGTTTCAAAAAGAAAAAATAAATGATAATATAAATTGATAATGAAATTCATTAAAGTGATTTAAAATAGCGGGAATTTTTTGAAAAAATTATTTTGAAATTTGCAACACTTCTGAGATAAAATAAAATGTACATTTACTTTGTGGTGTTGTTACCTTAAATCAGACTGTTTCCCAAATACTTTTTAAACATTACAAAGAAGGAAACTTTTATTTAGGTTTCAGTCTTCTTGATGTAGTCAAGACAAAACTGAGCTGGTCTCATTGAGCACTTCTGCAAATAAAGCCATTATGCATAAGATTAACCCTGTAATTTTCAAGAGGCTTTATTGTCAAATACATTGGAACAAATAAGTGTTAAATGAAAGCAAAGTTACTAATTATTGCATTGTGTGAAGAAGTCATTCCAGATTGAAGTGACAGACCTTATTTACCCTTTAGGCTGACACTGCATAAATTGCACCAGGTGATTTGCTACACAAAATAACAATTATATAGTAGTGCTGCTAAAACTATGGAGAAATTTGGTCTGATGGCATAGTGCACTTATAAAATTGCAGTATTGAATCAACCTGCTTCAATTCAAATACTGTTATTTGACTGGGTATTTCATTTCCTTTGGATTTAAAATACAAACTGAGACTAAACTGATCAAAGGGACTGTGAGGGTGAGTCTAGAGATCACCCTTACCTCGAAATAAGCTACACAATTTGTGCTACACATATTTCGTAGCTTATTTCAATACTATTTCAAAATAGCTTATTTCATAATTTGGTGTGTTCACAAGGGTTACCAGGATGTTGGCATAAGCCATCTGTTATTTCAAAATCTATTTTGAAATAATGGGCTGCTTCAATAGATGCAGAATATCTATTTTGAGATACTTTTGGTTGTGTGACCTTGAGAAAGTCACTTTATCTCTCTGTGCCTTAATTTGCTTGGCTGTAAAATAGATATACTAAGATTCGTCTACCTCAGAGCTTTTATTTTTAAAAATGTTTATTTAGTAAAGTAAATGTTTTTTTAGTAATGAATTGTTTAAGTGCTTTGAGATCCTAGTATCAGAGATTCTTTACAGTGCAACTGCAAAATATTTTATGATAATATTTGGGATCTGGTCTCAGACCCTGATTTCACTATGATCCACATTTAGTCTGTAATACTGATTGCATTTTAGAAATGTAACTGGAGATTCCTTGTTTGAAGGTAGTCAAAGAAACCTTCAAACTCATAAAATGAACCTTTTAGTCTGGCAAATATTTGCAGAAAGTGGCCATTGATTTGGGGTGCCTAAATGTTGGAGTAAGAGTGATTCAAGTTCTGTATCCAAAATAAATTCCACTTCTGAAAATTTTTGTCTCAGTTGATGTTATAATATTAACATGACAGAGGGGCGTACAGATGGATGGATGGTTAAAATTGACTGTCTCTCCTCTTTCATATGATTATTAGAATTTTATATTTCTTCACTGCATTGATTCCCAAAACTTCAAAGGAATGCTGCAAGGTAGAAAACTATTTTTGGGAACCAAACACATGTCTTTATTTATGTTATTACTAATAATGTGAAATAATTGAAAGTGAAATAATATGCTGCCAGGCTTTTTGGCATTTCATTAGTTTGGATTATGAATAAAGTTGCCTTCATTTTTATTTGCACTTCCTGGTTCTGAGTGTTGTTAGATTTCAGTGGCAATTGCTAGCATTTGGTGATGTTTAACTGATAAGAGATATCTCTTTTATTTGAAATTTTAAAGCATAACCATGGGAATATTTCTACTGTTCTCAAATTTGAGAGGGAAAATCTTGTTTTCACTTAATGTGAATTTTGGACCAAATAAACAGTTGGCAAATTCTTTTAATAAATTACTAGAGATTGCAGGGAGAAGCATAAATATAACATAATTATGCAGCCACCCCCTGAGCAACAGAAGTTACATTGACTTAAGTGCTGATGTGGACAGCAGTATGTTGGAGGGAGAAGCTCTTTTGCCAACATAGCTAATGCCCCTTGTGGGGGGCTAGACTAGCTAAGTCAATGGGAGAGTTTTCTCACTGACTAAGGGTGTCAGCTTAGAGCAGGACTGGGCAAAATACGGCCCATGTGTTGCATATGGCCGGCTAAGCCATCAGATCCGGCCCGCAGATGCAGCAGGGAGCCCCAGGCAGGCTGTTTCTCTTTCAAAACCATGATCCTGGAAGGGGGGGAAGTCTTCAGGCCCTGTCCCTCCCCCAGCACAATCCCATTGGCTGGCTTCTGGCCAGAAACTGGCCAATGGGAGCTGCTTGTTTGAATAACAGGCAGCACAGAAAACACTACACCCGTCTCTCCTCCAGCTTGTTTATTCACACAAGCACACAACCCTTCAGCCTGTGCAGGTGTGGGGCAGGCAGGTAGGAAGACTGGTTAAGAAACTTTTTAAGCTCTGCAAGCATTTAGCTCTGCAGGCAAGCAGGCAGGCTGGGCTGCTGGCTGGTAAATCTCTTGGTCAGAGCCTGCCTCTGGCACCCCAGTCCCTCCCTTCCCTAACACTCTGCCCCCCCCAACATACCCAAACCCTCTGCCCCCTCCTGCACCCATACCTCCTCCCAGATCTGGCACCCCAGATCACAATCCCCTCCTACCCCAGTTCACAACTCAAACTCCTGCACTCCAGTCTCCTACCCTAGGTCACATTCCAAAACCCTGCACCTCAGTCCCTAGGTCACATCTGCCTCCTTCACCCAAGTCCCTCCTAGACCCCACGCTCCCTCCTGCACCCCCATCCCTTACCACATGTTCCCTTCTGCATCCAACCTCCATCCCAGACCCTTCACCTCCTCCATTAACATCATGGAAAATTGCAGCCCTCAACCACTTTCCAAAATCAGAAAGAGAACTTTTATACAAGAAGACTTTCTGGTGGATACAAGGGGGACTGGCATCCTCAGAGACAGTGGATAGTTCCAACTAAGTACAGAGTGAAGCTCTTGCGCTTAGTCCACTATCATCCTAGTAATGATGCTGGGGTGCACAGGACCAAAGACTGACTGGAGAAGTCATTCCACTGGCAGAGGATGGGCAAGGATGTGTTTACTATGTTCGGTTTTGTGAGGTGTTCCAGCAGGGGGAAAGCCCCAAGACTAGGTCAAGGCCCATTTCCAGCCAATCCCCATAGATGCTCCATTCCAGCATGTTGCTGTGAATATTCTGGGTCCTTTCCTTAAAAAGACACTGAGAGGAAAACAGTATATACTGACTTTCATGGATTTTGCACCCTGATGGCCTAACGTGGTAGCTCTGGAGAACATCAAGGCTAAGAACTTGTGCCAGGCAAATTTGTGAATGAACACTCCAGTATTTACACTTCAAGGTACAAATGCTGAAGGAATTGTCTAGGGGCCATGCACAGCTGGATCTGCTGCTCACAAACAGGGAGGACTAGTAGGGGAAGTAAATGTGGGTGGCAATCTGGGAAGCAGTGATCATGAGATGGTAGATTTCAGGATCCTGACAAAAGGCAGAAAGGAGAGTAGCAAAATACACAGCCTGGACTTCAGAAAAGCAGACTTTGACTCCCTCAGAGAACTGATGGGCAGGATCTCCTGGGGTGCTAACATCAAGGGCAAAGGAGACCAGGAGAGCGGGCTGTATTTTAAAGAAGCCTTATTAAAGGCACAGGAAAAAAAACATCCCGATGAGCAGTAAGAAGAGCAAATATGGTAGGCGACCAGATTGGTTTACCAGGCAAATCCTTGGTGAGCTTAAACACAAAAAGGAAGCATATAAGTAATGGAAACTTGGACCGATGACTAGGGAGGAGTATAAATATATTGCTCAAGAATTCAGGGGTATAATCAGGAAAGTGAAAGTGCATTGGAATTGCAGCTAGCAAGGGTTGTGAAGGATAACAAGAAAGGTTTCTACAGGCATGTTAGCCCATAAGAGGGTGATCAGGAAGAGTGTGGGGCCCTTACTGGATGAGGGAGGTAACCTAGTGACAGATGATGTGGGAAAAGCTGAAGTGCTCAATGATTTCTTTGCCTCTGTCTTCACAGACAAGGTCAGCCCAGAATAGTGTACTAGACAATGCAGTGCGAGAAAGAGGTGGTCAGTCCTCAGTGAAGAACAGGTTAAGAACTATTTAGAAAAGCTAAACATACACAAATCCACGGGTCTGGATTTAATGCATACAAGGGTACTAAGAGAGTTGGCAAATGTCATGCAGAACCTTTGGCTATTATCTTTGAAAACTCGTGAAGATTAGGAGAGATCTCAGATGATTGGAAAAAGGCAATTGTAGTGCCCATCTTTAAAAAAGGGAAGATGGACAATCCAGAGAACGACAGACCAGTCAGCCTTACCTCAGTCCCCAGAAAAATCATGGAGACGATCCTCAAGGAATCCATTTTGAAGCACCTGGAAGAGGGGAAAGTGATGGATTCACCAAGGGTAAGTCATGCCTGACCAATCTAATTAGTTTCTATGATGAGGTAACTGGCTCTGTTGACATGGGGAAGTGAGTAGATGTGATATAGCTTGATGTTAGCAAAGCTTTTGAAACGGTCTTCCACAATATCCTTGCCAGCAAGTTAAGGAACTATGGATTAGATAAATGGACTGTAAGGTGGCTAGAAAGCTGGCTAGATTGACAGGCCCAATGGGTAGTGATCAATGACTCAATGTCAGGTTGGCGGTTGGTTTCAAGTGGAGAGCCCCAAAGATCAGTTCTAGGGCTGGTTTTGTTCAACATCTTTATTAATGACCTGGATGAGGGGATGGATTGCACCCTCAGCAAGTTTGCAGATGACACTAAACTAGGGGGAGAGGTAGATACACTGGAAGGCAGAGATAGGGTCCAGAGTGACCTGGACAGATTAGAGGATTGGGCCAAAAGAAATCTGATGAGGTTCAACAAGGACAGGTGCAGGGTCCTGAACTTGGGACGGAAGAATCCCAAGCATTGTTACAGGCTGGGGACTGACTGGCTAAATAGAAGTTCAGCAGAAAAGGACCTGGGGATTACAGTGGATGAAAAGCTGGATCTGAGTCAACAGTGTGCCCTTGTAGATAAAAAGGCAAATGGAATATTGGGTTGCATTAGGAGGAGCATTGCCAGCAGATCTAGAGAGGTGATTATTCCCCTTTATCCGGCACTGGTGAGGCCACATATGGAGTATTGTGTCCAGTTCTGGGCCCTCCCACTACAGAAAGGATGTGGACGCATTGGAGAAGGTCCAAGCAGAGGGTAACCAAGATGATTAGGAGGCTGGAGCACATGACCTATGAGGAGAGACTGAGGTATTGAGCAGTGATTACTCCTGGAAAGACATGTGACCATGCCGATTTGTATTGGAATACCAGTTTAACCAGGTAATGTTCCAGGGAAGGGGGGATGGAGAACAAAGGATTCCCACACAAAAGGAAGTCTATTTAAGCTGGAAAGCTATCAGTCTCTTTGTCTTTGGCTGGTGTGACACAACCAAAAATATAGCTGGGGACCCAAGTCAGAGTTAAAAGATCTCTGATTTGAAGGTTTGCCTGAAATAAGAATAGTTTTAGGGTAAGTTTGCAATATGCTTTAGTATATTAGTACTAGCTACGCATTGTCTTTTATTTTAATTCTGTAACTTACTTTGAACTGTGTTTTTTCACTTGCAACCACTTAAATCCTACTGTTTGTACTTAATAAAGATACTTTTATTTACAATCAAGCCCAGGCTATGTCTAGACTACAAAGATCTATCAGAAAAAGGTATGCAAATTGTGCTCTGCAATTTGCGTACCTTTTTCCAATAGTTTTTTTTTGGAAGAGGCTTTTCCGAAATTTGGCCCATTTACACTGGGCCAAATTTTGGAAAAGCCTCCTCTTTTGGAAGAGCCCTTCTTCCTCGTGTAAAAAAAAAGTGGAAGAGCAGAAGCGTTCCCTGGATGCAGCGGAGTTTTTCCATGATACCTATCCTGGAAAAACCCCCGTAGTGTAGACATAGCCCCAGTGTAAATAATTGTTACCTGAGGGGAACAAGCAGTGTGCACATCCTGCTTTCATTGTTAAATGGGGCTTACTGGAATGAGCTTTCAACGTGTGAAACTTTCATACAGTGAAAGATGGATTTATTCGGGGTTTTGATCCTGTTTGTGCATTGATTTCCTGCATGCTGTGCCCTTGCACTGCATTCTCACAGAGCTGAAGTGATTCAGTGTCTGCATTGCTCTTCGGAGAGCAGCTGGGAGTTATCTAAGCTCTTTGCATTGTCTGAGAGAGATCGGGAAATCTGGCCCAGCAGGACAGGGTGGCGAGGAGCCCCAGAGAGCAAGAAGTTGAGTGTCAGTGGTTTTATCAGCACACCAGGAAACCACCCCAAGAGGTCCTCTGTGACCGTACCCCATCACAGCAACAAAAGATGATTCATAGTATGGAATGACTTCCTTCTGAGGAGAGACTAAAAAATTGGAACTCTTCATCATAGAAAAAAGAGACCACTAAGGGACACTATGATAAAGATCTATAAAATGATGAATAGTGTGACAAAAGTATATAGAAAAGTGATATTTACTCTTTCATATAATACAAAAACAGGGGTCACTAATGAAATTAATAGGTGTCAGTTTTATAACAAGAAGATACTTTTTCATACAACTAACTTGTGGAACTCATTGCCATGGGATGTTGTCATGGCCAAAAACATAACTGGATATGTTTCTGGTGAATATTAGCCTATTTGGTCAGGGAGGCAACCACATGCCAGAGGTCACCCTAAACCTCTGTCTGCCAGTAGCCGGGAGTGGAAAAGAGGGGTACATTACTCCATAATCGCCCTGATCTGAACACTCTGTCTGAAGCTCTGGTACAGGCCACTGTTGAAGATGATGATGGGAAATATGGACCATGGTTTTACCCAGTCTGGCAGCTCTTATATGTGGTTTGTGGGTGTGGGTTTGGAATTCAAACTACAATTCAAATCCAAATTTTACAGTAGGCCCCTATCTCTAAAGGGTCAAACTAAACTCATGATTCAAATGCTTCTGAGCTTTTGAATGCCTGAAATTCAGACCTGAATTTTGTGGCCTGAGGCCCATCTGTAGTTATAAAACAGAATCACCATTAACCGAATCTTTATCCAAAACTCCCCATTATCAGAAAGTCATGTTCTCAGCATATATTATTAACACTGAAAATTCCTTGGTTACTACAAATCTTGATTGTCTGAATGACAGGTAGGCTGTTGAACAAGGCTGGATAATCAAGGCTGAACTGTAAACTATTTTTAGAAACTATGCAAATTGATTTGTATAATCCTGCAAGGTGAAGTCAACTGTCAACTCATACCAAACCACTTGCAGAATCATGGCCCAAATTAAAATCTAGGTTGATATTTGCCAGTCCTCATATGTTAATCACAGTCTTTCCCAGACACTCTGATTTCCTTGCCCAGACATGAAGAACAGCTGTGTGTAGTTTGAAAGCTAGTACTCTCCACCCACAGAAACTAGTTCAGTTAAAGATATTACTTTACCTACTTTCTCTGTCATATTGTGGGACCAACAAAAACACTGCAAGGCACAGTCTGGGCCAGGGAAGCCCTATTAGCACTTTTCTGGAAATAACTTGTGTTTAAACAACAAAGTTTTGGCCAGTATGATTTGTCTGTTGAGCAGTCAATATCCTTGATAAGCAGAAATTATGATAAACTGTAATCTGAGTCCAAGATACATTCAATATAAACAAATTTGGATTGTAAACACATGAAGATTTATGGTGACTGTGCATCCGTCTGTTAGAGGATTAACTGGGCACATACACTGGAACAGAAAACATTGATATCATCCAAGTCTGAAATAGATTTTAAATTGATTGCATTTCAACAAAGACACAGTCTATTTCTTTTATTTTAGAGATCTCAATTTGATTTTTTTTTGTACAAACGTGGACAAAAATAATGCTTGTCCCATAAACATGGACATTCCTCCAAGGGAAATGTGGAAATACTGCTGTTTGGGACATTTATAACTAGATTGGACAAAGCACTAGGAAAGTATAGTAGGAGGCAAATTTGCATTGGCAGAGAGTGAGGGAATGTGTACTAGATTATCCAATAGGTTCTTTTCCTCCCTAATTTCTATGGTTTGGTGCTAAATACGGCTATAAAATTGCAGTTTGTTACTTCCTCTTGGGTTTAATTTGATCATTTGTTGTATGAATTCATTCCAACATCTTCCATATTCCAAATGATGACTCATTTGATTATTACAGCACAACATTCTCTGAGCTCTCCAAAAATACAAATACAAAATGTTAGGTGGAATACACCCTTCAGCTGAAAGAGAAACTTCAGCACAAATATACCTCTAGTGATATAATATTTCCAGTACCTTGAAAGCATCCCCCATGGACCTCACATCATTACTAAATATAATGAACTATAATTAGTCTATAAGAATTCTGTAACTCATGGAACACCTTGTAAAATATTGTAACCTTGGAAGGCTGTTCAGAATCCAATCTGTAGATGCTGGATAATGCATGAGCTATTCCTCTAGTTAAAATACAGAAATGTAATTGACAAGGGCAATAGAATGTAGCAGACAGAGAACAGGTTGGGATGTAAAATCAGGTGAGGGGTATGAATTCTGATTGCTCCAGTTCCTTGAACAGAATCAGTTACCAGAGCATCTCAGAAGGTTGGCATCTATCCCCTATGCCATGTAGGCCAGCTTCCAGGCACCACAAGAGGGTTATAAAAAGGATCACACAGGAAGTGAACTCTCCCACTGGAAGTTCCAGGTGACATAGCCCTGAGAGCACACACTGAAATACAGGAGTTAAATCCCCTTTTCCCCAAGGCTTAGGAAAGTATTCCATAAAAACAGTGTTCATACTATCCAAAGACAAGACACAAAGGATGGGATAATCAGCTACATCTTGTTATTCCAATTAACAATTATACTATTTGATTGATTGCAGTAGTAATAATTTAAAAAGATAAACTTGCTGTTACTTAAAATGTACACGTATTCGTGCTTTCTCTGGTGTTTGTGTGTGTTAGTTACAACTAGGTTTAAACAATCTAATAATTTATCCCTAAATTCCAGTTCACTCAGAGACAGTCTGTATAAAATGTACTCTGAAATTCTAGATACACAAGAATAACCAAAGACGAATGGCAGTTACAGAAGAAGCTGTGACAATCGGGAGGACTTGAATTTCTTTTTCCAAAACGAAGATCAGAAACAGTTAAGGATTAAAAAAAGGTAAAAGTGCACTAGAGGGTAGATTCTATGTACTTAATAGCCAATAGCTGTATTCAATTTGGAATACGTCTCTATATTTCCAAGTAAATACAATGATTAGGAACACTATCTGATCCCCGGGTGAGGAAGGGGATGCTAATTTTTTCAACCCATTCTGTATTTCTAATGTTGTGGGTGAGAATATACAGGGCATCTAAAATGAAAGAATGTGAAAAGTGGCAGCAAAAAATTAAAACGTAAATATGTGTTAAAATATACCCCGTTGGTGTTTGCGCGTTGGGTATGTGTATGCAAGATAGCTATAGTTACAGCTAAATATAACCGGCTACACAAATCTAAATCAATGCACGTCCTTTTCAAATCGCTTAAAACTAACGTAATGGGACTTGCTTCGAACTACTTGCTTCAGTTGGGATCGCTAATTAAGTAATGTTCAGAGTAGAATGGGACTAATTATACGAGTTAGAAATGAAGTACAGCAAGTCCGGATGAGAAGGAGCAAATGCCATACAGAAATGCTCAGAGAACTTTGGCAAACAATGTATTAGCCGGCACATTTTAAAAATAATAAATTAAAAAATAAACGGAATGAAAAGGAAAACGCTACAATGTCGTTTCCAGGGTTCTTGTTTACGTGATTAGCAAATTCCCTCTGCAGCGCTGACCCTTCGTAGCAAGATGCTTGCTATGTTGTCTCCCCATCCCGTGAAAAAAATAAAGGGATGTTTAAAATCAGGAGCTGGGAGGGGAACCCCATAAATAACGGGGCGATATAGTGCCGTTTGTAGACTGAAACCCTCTCTGTGTTTTGGGCAGATGCCAAAGGGCGCTTTTATATACGCTCATTTATCGATTGCCTACTCCAAATAACTGTTTGCGATGCTCTGGAACATCCCACTAACCCAGTTCCAGCCGGGATGGGCTTAACAGGAGTCCAAATTCCTCTTCAGGGACCTTATCCTGCTTCGGTGGGAATGAGCAGCCGTGGACTTCAACCAGCACCGGATCGGGCCCTGGATCTGGAAAAAGACCTTGAGATGCATGAGGTGAGACACGTCACAGGCTGCTTCGCCTTCTGAGCCTTATTTTCCAGCGAGGAGGTGCCGGTGTAAATGACAGGAGGGCAGAGACTCTCCGGAACGCTCAGCCCCATGGGGCAAGAGGGCGCTACCGGCACCTTGGAGCAATGTTATAATCTGTAGCCATGAGAACAAGAGCCTCTGAAAACAGAATCTTCATCTCTTTCCAACCCATCCTTGTTATGGGTACTTCTCTCGCAGCACTGTTACCTTAGCAAACACTGTGTGTGTGTGTCCTCCCCCCCCCCCCCCGCAGGTTTCTCTTTCATTTCTTTTTTTTTAAAATAAAATTTGTCTTGAAAAAAAATCGTTTGCAGCCCTGAAGGGAAAAACTCCGCAAGCTTCAGGAACTAGACACCTGATCTCTAAAATCCAGCTCTCAGCTACCTGCTCCCCAATACCAAATACATACCGCGTGGTAAATGCAGCGCCTCTGGGGAGAAAGTGTGCCTGTGCGAGTGAGAGGGGAGACTCTCTTACCGAAAAGGTCAGGACTGTGCAGGGACTCGGTTTATTACACATGGACTCTCGCTTTTCACGCCACTACTACATTTCGATGGGTCGCTCCCCAGGGTTCGAGCTCCACAGGGTCGATTCGAGTCGAACTTCTTTCCTCGTTCTGCTTTGGTTTTCCTTGCCGAGCCTCGGTGGGGACGGTTCTGCAAAGACCCTGCTTGTGCGCTCTCTTGCCGGACCCTGCCCTAACACGGCTCTGCAGTGGACTTTTTGTAAACGGAAGGGAGCGAAAGCTGGGCCTTCCTGTGCCTACACAGGGTAGGGCGGCTTCCGTTTAGACGCATCTCTGCAGGAGCCGCTAGCCTGGAAAGAGAAGACCAGCCGGGAGCTTCCACCTTCTGGATGGATAGTTCGCTGCACGGCCACTCTTGACGGGAGCTTTAAAGATGCGTGGATCGGCTGCGGCTTGGGTAACCCGCTCCGCTTGCCAAGGCGCTGAGTTGTTTCGCATCCTCTGTCAGGTGTCTGGCGAGGCATGGCCCTTTGCTAGAGTTAAAACTCTGGAGTAGGTTCTCCCTTGGCAGGCTGATAAGAGCAAGAGAGCTGGCACATTAAAGGGTGGCGTCTGCGTTCACCTCAAGTGGAGATAACTTCCACGGTGGACCAGTCTGAGCCCACTTTTAGCTCCTTTCTTCCCCATTTATGCTTTAGCCTCTTAAAATATTCTTTACTGTGAAATAGTTCTTGTTTTTCTCTTGCCAGGTGCACAGTGCCTTGTTTTAAAAATCTGTCTTTGTAATGAGTCCAGTCAAAGCATGGGAGAAGGGGGTTTTGATGGGGGGAGGTGGGCAGCAGCGTCTAACAACGCATAGCTGCAGTGGTCAGTCCTTTCACCCTCGAGCAAAGAGGCTGCTTGTAAATTACATTGAGTCTGGATTCATCTGCAAATGTCCCAGATCTCGAAGAGAATAGGAGAGATTATTAAACAGTGGTGAAAGTAGTCATTGCAGTGTCTACAAAGAGAAAACCCAGCTTCAGGGACCTGATTCTAAACCTCTCCATCCCCCTTGCACCCGTCTGTCTCCAGCGATGCGGATGGAATTCCTCCTGGTTTACACCTGATCCGAATCCGGCCCGGGCCCGCTGAACACCAAGTGGCAGCATCTTCCAGGGATGGAAATCGGATTTGGGCGGAGGAACTGGGCGGTCTCCTCTTTCTGATTAATTGTCGTGGAGGGCAATAATTAAATAATTATGCTTGTCATTTATGGGCTTGTGCTTAATAAGACTGATGACAATATTGATACCGTAATTAGGATGCTGTTGCTGCATCCTCCTCTCCTCTGACCGGCACAACAGACATGAAGGCAAGATCTTTGGCCGGGCAGGCAGCTGCCCCAGGGTAGGGGACAGGGAGTTGCGGGGCGGGGCTGACGGGGACAGGCAGCCGCTGGTGCTGCTGGAGCCGGTCAAACGACACAGCACTTCCCCCAGGAGCTTCCCTTTCATCTCCCCGCTGCTGGCGCCTTCGAACAGCCTCAGTGTGTCTGCGGCGTCTCTTCCCCCTCCCCTTCCCGCTCCAGCGGCTGAGTCCCAGCGAGCCGGCGCACCCTTCCCGGCTGGTGCAGACTAATAAGGGATGAGAGGGAAGCGCTGAACCTGCCCGTGGGACGGTGGCTGCAGGTGACGGTAACCCCTAGACAGCTCCGCTGGTGCAAACACCTGAGAACTTCCCGGAGTTGTTGCTGCGTCTCTCGCAGCCTCCCTTCCACGCCGGCTCCCCCCGCTCTCCATGCTTCGTTTGGGAAGGTGCCCCCTGACCTTGGCTTGTCCCTTTCTGGGATCGCTGAGCCCAGCCTTTCGGATGGGGCGGGGGGAGAGTGCGCCAAGCTAAAGACAGCGCCGGAGCTAAAGACTTTAGGTACGAGCAGAACATTTACCCGGGAACCCCCAAATTCTCCCTTCTAGGGCAAAAGTTCAGTGCGTTTGCTTGGGGATCAGGAGATGTGACGCGTGTCTCTCGGGCAAGGAAATTGCCCAGCAGAGCCAGGTTGCGGGGTCACATTGAGCCCAGCGAGAGCTGGGCAAATAGTCAAATAAACGGAGTTGGGGTTGTGCTCCGGAGTGAAGAAGACGCTGATTTGGATTCCGAATGGTGCTGGCTGGGGTTGTCTTGGTTGGTTATTCCCCAGGGCTGGTCAGTCACCTGACATTCATGGAAACGTTCGCAAATCCCAAGTTTCCCCAAAGCTAGTCCGGGCATTTATTCATCTAGACGTCTGTCCTAGGATGAAGTGGGTTTCACCCAGAAAGCTCGTGAGCCTATATCTGTTAGTCTGTAAGGTGCCACAGGACTACTTGGTGTTTTTAAATTTGCAGACGAATACGGCTACCCCTCTGAGGCTCTCTGTCCTAGGAAGTTTAATCATCCTCTTCTCCTATCTTAAAAGATGCAGACATCTGCTCGGGCTGCAGAAACAACCCTTCGTGAGTCAAATAAACAAGCACAACATAGAAATGTCTAAAGTAAACTAATAGTTTGCGGTTGGGGGGCAAGAAGGCTGCGCTAACCCAAAATGGTGCTGGATTGGTGCTAAACAAGAGTTAAGCTCGAATCGCAGCAACCGATGCTAGTATGGAACATTTATGTAACCGAACCTTTATGTAACCGAACCTTCAATGTGCTATACAAACCCCAATAAAGCCACCTTTGCTGCCCCAAAGGGGATGCAATCCAAATAATACAAATGAGACAAACACACGACCACAATTGTGATATAGTGTATGGACGGACTACAGCAATGAAAGGAATTCGAATAGAATATTCTGTCCAGCTGAAGAAATACACCCAGTGTACACGATTCTTGAAACAGTGTCACCCTGACCTACCCCCCAGCAAGCATTCATTCTTTATGGATAATTGGAAGGTGCATTGACTTTGTGAATACGGTATAATTATCTGCAGCATTTAAGCCACTAGACAATGGTTTACACCGGCGCTTTCATTGTTCCCTATACACACACATTGTTTCATTATTTTCATTAATTCTCATTTGCTTGTCATGCTGCAGAGAAGGGGGGGAGGAACTATGAAGTAAACGAACTGCAGCAGGATGGTTTGCACGACCATAACTAGGAAATCACAGTATGTAATTTAAATTGCTCTCCAACCCATTCGCTACACACAGTGTACCCTGTGGTTTAACTTAATGAGAAAATGACCATGGATCATATGTGCTGTTTACTGAAGTGGCAAAAAATAATAATTTCAACCTATTATTAATCCATCTAAAAGCTTCTTCGGTGTTCTGCATCTTTCAACAGTTGCTGAAGCTGTCATGTGGCTTAACTGGAAAATGGCGATTTGATTCTTACACAAAAGATCTATATTGAAGATGTGCATATGAGGGTTCCGTACAGAGGAAAGGCTATTCATGTATTGCTACCCAATAGATTCGAATACAGCCTACAGTCGATTCTTAAAATGCTGGCTGGAATTTAGGGGAACGATTTAGCAGCTATAGTTTCAAGAGATAAAAAGGTGGCTAATGGGCTAGAATACCCGAAGTGGCATACTAGGAACAATTCCTACCATTTGGCTATTTTAGCTCGAGAGGCTTCGGTTTTTGACTATATGGCCCTTTAAATAACTTGGGTTAAGTTTCATTTAAAACGTTTTATTATGCTCCCCTTCTGACACGGGTAGCGCCCCGCTGAAACACACAGAGAATAGGGGATAGCCTAGGCCAGTCAAGACAGGGAGCACAAACTTCTGCTGTCCTTACCCAGGCCAAATGCCGCTTCCCTGGATAACAGCTATAGCATCCACCCCCGAGAGCCACTCAGAGGAGAGTGTTCTCTCAACAGAGAGGAAAACAAGGTACCCAATACACAGGCGCAGCAAACCCAGGTCAATACCAAGTGTCTTAAACTGTCTGGGCTATTAACGTGAAAGGGATAAAAGCTTTAAACCACTGGGAGACAATGGGGCGATGTAACTAACCAGGTCGTGTCAAAAATAAAACCCCGTTTTAAAACAACTCTGCACTATAGCTTTGCCTTGGCGGGTTCCCATGCTGTATCCCTCCCCCCCCCATCCCTGCCTATGATCCCTCTGAAGTCAGTGGAAGTGTGGGCGAGCAAAGGAGCACATTGTTAGAACCGTAGCTTTTGCAGGGTTTATGTCAGATTTGACTGCACTCGCATATATTTTAAGCTTCAACTTTTTCGGAGCGCTTTATTAGCTTTTAATTACCAGCACTTAATTAAATATTTGTCACGATGAAATTAAACTTGTTACCCCCGCGGTGATTAGAAATGCTTTTCCTTAACACACCTTATTCACAGTGAAGAAGTCAAAAAGAGGGAGAACCCTTTTTAAAAATACATACTCCTACGTCGATATGTTTGCAAACTGAGGACTGCAGAATCATGCCCCATGCTGATTAGAACCATATTTATTCATTATTGTGAGTATACGACCTATGTGAGAAAATAATCATTACAAATTCGCCCTTTGTAAGGCAGTTTTAGCTGCCGAGCATCTTTACACTTTGAATAGATCAAAAGCGCATGTGCTTTGAAAAAGTTGCAGCTATACAGAGTATATAATGTCGTTGTGCTAGCCAAGCTATACGGAATTCCCCCCTCTGAGCTACGAGGGAACACTACAATTCCCCCAACTGAACAAATAGTCACCATTTCGAACCACACCGGAACTGGAACTCAACTGAACTGCGCGTATTTGCAAATCATTTTATTCTTTTAGTTTTCCAACGCATATTCCCTCGCTTTTATAGGTGCTGGTGGAGCAGCAAAAAGGGGCGAGACACGTGCGGCTTATCCTAGTTCCACGCGTGAGTGTGACAACAGTAAAATAGAAATTCACAAACAATAATCCAGAGAATGATCGCTGGTGCCCGGGCCCCAGTAAAAGGGCCCAGGTAAAAGTGGTGGTGACCGTAGGTGTCCAGATCTCACCTGCTTCCGTGTCCGATAAAAACACGTGCGGAGAGATTGAAAGGGAGTGACAATTATGACACAAGCTAGAGAAAAGAAATGTCTGAAGGGGGGGGGCGTAAAGAGAAAAATCTGTAATTTTAGAATCCTCTTCCTTTAACCTGCCTTAATTAGGCCAGTGACTTGTTCAGCTTTAGCATAATTATTGTAGCCCTGGAAGGCTCTTTAATAACACAGCTCCGTTTGCAGCCCATATCATTAACTTCTAATTTATTTTTTAAAGGGAGGGGGAAGCGCGCAGAACCAATCACAAGAATCAAACCTTCGCGTCATCCTCAAAGACTGCTCTGATTGGCCCGGATGGGTTGACTCGACTTCCCAAAGGAGGAAACAACAACTGAGCACCCAAAAAAAGAAGCAGGAGGAAAAAAAGTTCCTGAGTGGCTGGAGCCGGCGGGTCCCTGAGCAGTGAGTAGCCGGAGCCGCACGGAGTCGGAGGGACAGAGACGCAGGGGTGTGCTTGTGTGTTTGTGTGTGCCAGGCACAGTGCACTGAGATCGGGGGGGGCGGGGTGCGCAGCGATGTCCTCTCCCTCTAAGACGAAGGAGGTTTTCTCCTCGGATGAAGAGGGCCCAGCAGCTGGTGCCGGGGATCATCACAAAATCAAAGTCTCCAGTTTGCCTTTCAGCGTGGAAGCGCTCATGTCTGACAAAAAGCCCCCCAAAGAGGTGCCCCTCGCCCCCAGCGGGGGAGGGATGGAAGGAGCTGGCGTGGGCACTTCCAGGAACCTGCCGCTGCCAGGGCACGGCTCCAGAGAAGCTCACAGCCCCGGGGGGCTTACAAAAACCTTCGAGACCTCGTCAGTCAAATCGGAGAACTCCGAAGACGGCAGCTCCTGGATTCAAGAGGCCGGGAGATATTCCCCTCCACCAAGTGAGTGCTGCCCGGGGCGCTCTGACCCTAGCTGGGCTAAACAGAACAGATCGGGGGTGCGTCGTGCAGTGTGGGAGAAGGGGCTGTATCGTACAGCGTAGCCTTCAGGGCGGGGCCCGATTCTGCCTTTGAGAATCTGCCTTTGCTATTGCCTGATTTATTCTAGTCCTGCAAGTCCCAGAACGAGCCAGTTAGCTGCGGGATTTGGAAGGAGGGTGGCTAGCCGCTTTTTTTTAACCTGTAGAAGTGACGGTCCAGGGTCCCACGTCAATTGTACCCGCTTTCCCAGATGCCGCGCACTTGGTGGAGAGTTTAGCACGCGATGGCACACGGGGCTGGAGAGAGCATTGCGCACCGTCCCTCGCAGTGTGAGCTAGCATTGCTGGGCGTCAGACCTGCTCCTCAGACGCTCCTCCCAGCCTTCTTCCGACACTGCGAGGGTCCAGCCGAGCTGGCTCGGCTCCGTGTCCGAAGTGTGGGACTGTTTCAGAATAATCCGAAATGGGGATCCGCTCCCCCAGCCTCTCTAGGCGCGTCTCCACCCCCCGTGACACAGAATCCAGCGTGGTAACGCGTGGGGCAAGTTCTGCAGAGAGGAATTCAGTCTGTTGCTGTACGATAGAGGATCCCTGTTTTTCGCCATTGCACTTCGCAGCTAGCCCACTTAGCTCGCGTCACGGCTTTCACGAGTTAGGGTTTCGGTCCCTTTGACAATTCAGGAATGTAGTTTACCTAGTATGAAAATATATATATTTAAAATGTCCAGGTAGCTCCAAACATTCCCACCTAGAGAGCAGGCAATGGGATAACAAATCGATCAAAGTGTCTATGTGCATCCCTCGCTCGAGTTAAACATTAAAATGTTCTGCTTCACTTTAAGCAAATAACCGCTTCATCTACCTATATTCTCTGCTTAATCAGTTTTGGAGGAGTTGCATTTCTAATCTGGCATAACCGAAAAGAAAGCGTCAGCACAGCTATCATTTTAACTTCTCCAGAACAGTTTGATTTTCGAGATCTTCAATTTTCTTTGATTTTCCCCAAATTAATCTGATATTTGGGACGTTCTGAAGAGGCTGTGACACAACAGAAAAACAGTGTAAAAGGAAAAAAGCTAATAATCTTTCTTCATTCTTGTGGAGAAATCTTCCAGTAGAAATCTTCTATGCACCCCAGGTTTGGTAAGGAAAAGTATGAAAATACCTTACACAAAACTCCTAGCAACGCTTTTTTATTTCTCTTCTATACTTTACTTGTTATAGTACATAGCTTCTAACAAATTATGACTCAGAAATCGACAAGGCCTAACATTTTTGACCAGACACTACTTAATATTTCTCTTCCGCAATCATAGATAGATTCACTGAGCTCCCAGCTTTTTTTTCCTCGCTCCATTAAATTGTCTATAATTCAAAATTCACAATATTCTATAAATTAAAAGGTCACAGAAAGTGCACACTGGAATTTAGAAGTATCCATAGTTCTTCGCGGAATTCACTGTTTCGGTGGATATTTTGCCTGCACGAGGGTCCTAGTTATCTGGCCCAAGGTTTTGGCAAAATAAGGCTTAAGACATAATAATGATTGGAGATCGTTACCCTTATTAGTGAGCGTTCCCTTCCTCTCCAATCTCTGTTATCCTTGTCAAATAGCTATTGACTCCCAACGCTGGATAAGTCTTAGGTTGTCTTTAGGTCGGTGACTTTATTTGGGTTTTTTACAAAAGATGATAGAGCGTCTCCCTACACACGCTAGGCATTTAAAATAGGTTCTTTAAAAAGTTGTGTTTGGAGTGATCATAGGGTCCAGAGAGCAGTAACTTTAACTACATGGTCGGTTGCTGTGACATCGGTAGCATTATGCACCGGGGGGGAGAGGGAGGAGGTGTTTGTGAGGGGATGACTCTGTCAAATATGTGCCCGGAAGTCTAATGAAAAGCACAGGTGATGCCTTTAAAATAAGCCAATTCACCAAATATCATAGACTCCACCGTAAAGACAGTGAGATGCGCTCTACTTATTACCACCACTCTCCACTGAAGGAAAAGGATGGTGACAGATAAATAGGTTGAAGTTTGAAGGTATTTAGCAGGAAACCTTTGATTGAGATTTTATTTAAAAAATAAGCATTTATATGAGATCAACAGTTCCTCCCCCTACACGCGGCAGAAATCTTGACGTGCTGGGGGAGTTCTTGATTCCTTTTGAAGATTTGCTTTTGA
The DNA here is from genome assembly GCF_052426305.1 of Pelodiscus sinensis. Taxonomy (NCBI): domain Eukaryota; kingdom Metazoa; phylum Chordata; order Testudines; family Trionychidae; genus Pelodiscus; species Pelodiscus sinensis. The sequence continues at coordinate 22,997,657 of NC_143067.1, read as the reverse complement.
TTTCAACGGAATAAAACGACCTCGTTTTGTGGGGTTTCCATTTCAAGATAAACCCTTCGTCCACCCTCCGAGACTTCACACATTTTTTCAAGGAGGGCGAAATCACAAGCACCCTGTCTATTATGCCTTTATTAGACACCTTTTCTACGTAGCAAATCCTTAGGAGCATGTAATAATAATTTCATTTGAAAATGAGCCATAATGGAGTGTTCTAAGGGTAGTGATTCCTTTTTACTGTGTTGTTTTAGGACTGCACCGAAATATTAAAACTGGCTGCATAGGTATTAATATGATCTGAGTGTATTAACCAGAAGTTGTTTTGCATTAGAAACTACTCTACTAGCAGACACAATAGGGATTGAGAATTTAAGGGTTGTTTTTATTTTTGGCAATCCTTCCTTCCTTTAATGTTTCCTTTTCAAACGTTAAACAGTTTGGGGCGTTCTTTTGCATACGCACATGCAAACCTCTTTGCACAGGCTCCTTTAACATTGAAACGCTACCGTGAAAAATGTTGAACGAGGCAAAAGAAAATCTGGCCACAGCGCTCAAGTCCTGACAAAGGCGTTGGCCCCAAAACCTGTGAGAAATGCACCGGCCATGGAGGGCAGGTTCTCATTCCCGATATCGCAGCGAAGAACAAGAATTGCCTGTTACACACTTCGTCCGCGGTTTTCAAGTTGCTCACATTTTAAGTCACTCTTTTCAACCCACAATATTGTTAATGAAATGCAGAGTGTTCTAAGAAAAATCGGTGATCCTCCGTGACGTGAATAGTGTAAACGACGTGGCCGGGTTTGTAATGGAACACGATAGGTAACAAATTCCACATCTTGTATTGGCCAGAGATGCCGCACTTATGGGGGGGGGGGGCGGCTAATTAGCATATGTCATAAAAGCCACATGTTGAAAAAGGACTGGCTCCCTTTCCTTCCGTTGCTTCTCTTCCATTGTTTGTTGGGGGAGAGTGCGGAGTGAACGCGGCTAGGAAGAATCTAAATGAAAAGGTGATTAAAAACTCTTCGATCCTCGCCCCAGATATCAGTAGAAACAGGTATAGAAATCAGGAAATAAAGAGGATTTTATCAGATCCCATTATATAGCTGCCAGGCAAAACGCCTACTAGAACGGCAAGATTTGGCCTAAGATGTTATTCCCAGCTGAAAAATGACAGGAGCGGTGATGATGATAGATTTCTGTCCCGTGCCAGACATTTTACTTCTGGGAACTTATTTCTTTTATAACACCTTACACTTTGTTGCACTCACGGAGGGTCCTGGGAAGTCTTGCTCACCGAAGCTGTTAAAACCTTTGCGCTGTGTTCTACCTTGATATGATCTTACCCTGTGATAGGCTCTTATGTGCTCCGTACTCCGTTTCCTTTTTGCTGATCTTGCAGGCTTATAGGGGAAAGCGGATCTCTGCTCCGTTGACTTCAGTGGGGCCGGGATTTCTCTACTGGTGCCTTAGAGTTGGCGCCGTGTAAACAAACCTACGACCCAGTCCCCAATGAGTTCAAGTACTGTTCATAAGTCATGTGTATAAATTCGTAGTACTTCATATTTTGAGATTATCTCTAGGAGGGGGGGGGGTGAATGGAACAAAACCCAAACCTATTCTCAAGCTTGTTCCCCCCCCCCCTTTTTTTTTCTTTAGCGTCCATCCTCCTCCTTTATTGTTAACTGGCCATTTCTTTCTTTCCAGGACATCTGAGTCCCACAGCCTGCACGCTGAGGAAGCACAAGACTAATAGGAAGCCCAGAACTCCTTTCACCACTTCCCAGCTGCTGGCTTTGGAGCGCAAATTCCGCCAGAAACAATACCTGTCCATCGCAGAGCGAGCAGAATTCTCCAGCTCCCTCAACCTCACAGAGACCCAGGTCAAAATCTGGTTCCAGAACCGGAGAGCCAAAGCCAAGAGACTGCAGGAGGCAGAGCTAGAGAAGCTAAAAATGGCAGCAAAGCCCATGTTACCTTCTGGGTTCAGTCTACCTTTCCCCATCAACTCGCCCATCCAGGCGGCCTCCCTGTATGGAACATCTTATCCTTTTCACAGACCAGTGCTTCCCATCCCACCTGTAGGACTCTATGCTACTCCTGTCGGATACAGCATGTACCACTTATCTTAAGAAGGTGGAAAGGAAAGCAGCGGCGATATAGACTTCCTGGCGGATCGTACCAATCTGAGAACGCACTAGCAAACCAGTTCTGGTCCTTGGTCCTGCCGGCTCTGTGTGCCTGTCATGGGACTGTATAGGAGTTTGCCTTAGAAAGTAAAGCGTCCTGTATGCACAAGCTGGGACAGCAGCCGGGGTCTCCTCTCAGCTTGATCGAGCACCCAGACTCTAATTCTGAACGAAACAAAATATAAAAACATATACAATTAAACAACTATAATTCTCTTTATATACTACACACGAGACAAAGGAATCGGTAACCAATACATCCTGTATTTTCAAAGCATGGTTTCCCTGCCCTCTTCCCCTAAAGTGACCCAAGACCTGTTTTAAAGTAGGAGTGGCTCCTTCCCTGAACTGAATCTTAAGTCTTGTCGCTTAATATTTGGGAAGTTAAAGGTGTAATCGAGTTTTGTTTTTAAAACAAACCTTGAAAGGCTGAGGATCACTGTAAATAGGAAATAGACCCCAGTAGAGTCAGACTGAGGGCAAAGGCAGCAAGTTTTTGCATTTTCAAACAGGGATCTCCAGCACTCATGCAACAAGCAGCATATCCAGAGCACAGGACAGAGCCCCTAAATGCGTGAAGTCTATAATAACTTGACCCTCTCCATTATCGGATTGCCCTTATTTGTAGAAGTTGCTTAAACATTTTTTTTTTTGCAAAGCACTGTGGGGAGAGGGCTGTAGGCAAACGCCTTCATCCCTTTCCGCTTTGCATTTAATAATTCACCTATGGCCAGGTGTCGGTCTGCTTGGCTCTGTGATGCAATTTGAAGGGGGCTGGGCGGAAGCCCGTGCTATGGAGATATGGATAAAATAGGTGGGCTATTTCCCCCCAGAGTAGTGTGTGTGCAACGATTGTCAAACTACAATGCAGAGTTGGTTTTTATTTGCAATGCTGTGTGTTAAAAATCTCCTTATAAAATGCCAATATAGTAAATCCTGCTCCAGCATTTTTTGAAAGCACGAATAAATTCAAGCCCCCAAAAGAAGCAAATGGGACAATAGAATGCCACTGCTCTGCAAAATGATGCTCTTGTTTCCTGGATTTCACTGGGGAGTTCTGCTTCTTAACCAGTGGCATGATACAACTGAGGCTTTTTCTTGACATCATTATTGTTTATGGTTATTATTATTATTATTACTAGCGCTAAACTATGTGGGGAAATTATTATAGAGGATGCAGATCGCAGAAGGCAAAACTTGTCCTGGATGTATTTTAAAAAACATATGGGGGCGGAGGAAAGAGCCACAAAGTTTTGATCTACTCGAAGATGCATTGCCCTCCACTTTAGTTCAGTCCCCGACCCTTCTCCGCACCCATTATATTAAAGTCCCTTTGAAAGGGATGTCTTGTACAATTTTATATATTTTATTGAAGATTTATTATTTCTTATCTCTTTCGAATTAAATTAAAAAAACAACTTTGTTTAATTCTGTCTGGGTTTGTCAGTGTTTACAGTTATTTAAAGGTAACTTTTCACTCTGGTCGTCTGTCCTGGGTCATGATCAAAGAAATAATCAGAATTCCTCTTTAGGTTGTCTTTATTATTCATTTTCCCGACCCCATAAATCTCAAGGGGGAGGGGGAGATAAAGCCAGATATGTAGCACACAACGCTGAAAATGAGAACCAAAAAGTCACAATCGAAAACCTGCTCTTTGAGTTACCCAGGTCTCTAATCGTCCTTCTTAAGCGCTTCTGCTCTTTACAGCACCACATTTTACATAATATTTAGATAATTTTGGTCTTAGCGCTTGGGCCCAATTCCCTTTACTCGGACGTTTTTATTCAGTGCTGACTCCAGGCAGTTCCTAGGAATGTACATCCAGTGGGAGAATAGAATCAGAGCAGTAAATTCTGCACTTGTAGTCAGCGACAGTGAAGGGTTGGAGACTCTGGACCTAAAAGATGCCTGGGAAGGGCTGAAATAGTCTAGTATTTTATTTACAATTTGAATTCATTTACTCCCATCTCCATTATCATTCCCTAGTAAGGATAGCATCCCTCACCCATACTCCATCCGAACAGGTTGCTTGTCTGACTCCTGGTTCCTGAAATTGACTAGTTAGCTCTGCTGTCATGGAGACAAACATAAGAGCCACCCTAAGACATTGTGCGATTTAGTAGCCGCGATTGTTTGGACGGCCTGTCCTCCACAGTGATGCTTCTGCAGTTTGCCCTGGTATTTGCTCTCTTCCTTGGGCAGGGAACGAACCTGCTTTCGCGTTAGGTGATACAAAGGACTAGACTTCTAAGCAATAGATTTCCTTCTCTATTTAAAGCCCCCAAAAGAACATGCCCCTTCCCCAGCAATGCCTGTTTGACATTTCTAAAAAAGTAGATGGGTTTCCTTGAGCCCGACCTGCCAGCTCTTGCCCAGTTTTGGGAAATGGACGATTTAGGTTGGGACATTCTCTCCCACGGTTTTGTAAGCGGGACTCTCCAGGGTATTCATTGCAGACAGAGTTCCGGTTAAAAATGGATGGAATTATAGACTATTAGAACTGGAAGGAACCTCGAGAGGTCATTAAGTCCGGTCCCCTGCACGCGCCGAAGGAGCAAGCTCCATCTAGACTCTAGAGCCCTACATGTTTTAAATAACCTCCGAAGAGGTTACCTTACCTTGGCTACCTTACTACTTCAGTGCATTTAGGACCCGACCCAGTGGGAGGGAAAGGAGCGCAGGATGCGGCCCCGAGACTGTGACAAAGAGGCTCGGGTCTAGGCTGAGAAAGGAAGGGGACAAAGTGCCTAAATTACGTGCTTTGGAAAAGGTCGCCGAAGCCAAGTAATACCGCTAAGTCCTGGGGGGTGGAAGCAGGACCCCGCATTCTAACTAGGGGGAGTTTTACCTGCATAAGGGCTACAGGAGCAAGGGTGCAACGACTCGCATTGACTATTCAGTGGTCTTTGGATCAGATCCCGAGTCTTTAGCCTTCCTTCCTCCCCCCTCCACATGCAAGGCATAAAACTGGAGGAATCCAATCCCCAATGCAGACTTTTCAAATTAGCCTTTACTGCCACATAAAAACTTGAGACAACTTTTTCTCTCTCTTCCCTCTAATGTCAGGAGCCTCCCCCTCCCATACACAGCCCCCAAGTATCCCTGAATGGTTGTTTTAACTGGGCCGGGAGGGTTATAAATAAAGCAGCAGTATTCTGAACCTTCAGCGTAAATCATCTGTGTCAGGGATTACGTCTAAATCGTTTCACTGGAAACTCTTTGAGCACCGGAGCTTTGTGTGTGTTACGAGATCCTTAAATGGCTACAAGATTTATGGCAGAACACAAGGGTGTTGAAGGAAAAGCCTCCAAAACATGGGTGCAACCTCCCTCTGACAAAGCAAAACCGTCCCGGGACACTTCCTTGGAGCGAGCTGTGGATTGGCAATTCACCCGGCGCCCACTATTAATGTGTTCATATGAAAGCCCTCAGAAAGGCCAACTTAACTGAGTATTAGATTTTATTAGAGGGAGGTGTCAGGCTTTGCTCAGGAGACTTCATCATCGGCCTAATGGGAGCTGCCCTGCAGGCAGATCTGTAACCGAATAAATTACAAGAGGCCAGGGAGACCAGAATGCTGGCATTAAATGGGATGCACCCCCCGCACCCCCTTCCGCAGGAGGCGTGTCTTTAATTAGTTATTTTAATGCAGCCTTACGTTGCTCTCCAAGTATTTTCTGACACAAAGCAGGTGCGAGAGGGAAGGGAAACGGACCGCTCTTCGGGTCCCCTTTTACAGCCAACAGGAATCGGAACACGAATCTAGAAACACAGCCATGCGGCAATAGAAACGATCCCGAGCCTTGACATTCCAGCAGGATGAAGGGAGCCGCAGGCCGGCCAAGCAATGGGACCCGTCGGAGGGCGGGGGAGGGTCTTCCCTTCGCAACTGGATTTGTGGACATAAACAGTTCTGGGACGGGTCTTTCTGTCACGGGATTCATTCCCCGAGCCATAGGCACGTTGAGTCTGTATTTCATGTGGTCACGGTTCCTTGTCAAGCCCTGGAGTTTCCCGGGCTCGTCTGCATTTTATTAGGGGGAGGGGGCGAGTTAAGTTACTACCGAGCGTCTATTAGTCAGCTAGTCACAGTCCAAGTTTTATTCCACTCCTTCGCTTCGTTGCACGAGACTCGTGAGTAAACGTTGCACAAGAGAGTGAGCCCTTGCGGGATCGGAGCACTAGGCGGTGAGGGGACATGGTGAGAAAGGACCCGATCCTGCCTTGGAAGCTAGTAAGAGTTTCAGGATTGGGCCCCAAACAGTTTTTTTTAGAACAGAAACAACACCACTGCTTCAATCCTTAGATCAGAAACCAGGGGCCCGATTCTGATATTAACGACATCGCTAAGCAGCCATTCAAAGGACAGGAGTTATTCCAGGCTGATATGGTGGGAAATCAGCCAGAACAATCTAGTAACCCTTATCGTTGGCTCATTACTCCCAAGGCGTTGTGAGTGCTTTCAAGGAGAGGCGTCTAGAGATCACACGTCAGTTTGTAAACCATGTGATCCTTAGAGCTCGAACTGGTTAATATTTGCAGTGTTTGTCACCTGTTCTGTAACGAAAGAGTTGGGAGAGAGGGGAAAAGTCACTGATGACGTTCTTTTAAGGAAAGTAAAGGCGTGGGTTGTTTTCAGGGTAAAATGACAGCGATTAGAGAAAGAAAGCCACTATCACACAACAAATCATGCTAGATTCCATGATGCCAACCTTTCTGTCCCGCAAGGATAAGTAAGGACTGAATCCTGAATGCAGCTATCTTGCCATAGTACTGTACATCTAGATCATGCATTATAAATTATAGAGACTTCCGCATACACCTGGTATACACACACATATACATAGAATCTGTATAGGGAGCGCAATGAGGTGTAGCTGCATTTTCAACCCATGTGCTCTCTCTCTCTCTCTCTTCATACCCATTCATTTTCATTCTGAGAATCAATTATATGGGATTGTTATGTATTTGCACTGGAGTTCTGGATCTCTCTCTCTCTCTCTCTCTCTCTCTCTCTCTCACACACACACACACACACACACACGGCATCGTTCAGAATGGAAGCACAATGGCAAACAAAGAAGAAGTAAAGAAGATGAAACCGAGAAAGTATAGCCTCCCACTCCATGGCTCAGAGTAAAGAGAAACCTCGTCACATGAACACTTGCACAAGTTACTCACATCTCCCATTCGGGAACAAACTGGCTGTGTTTTTGTCTCTATCATGAGCAGCGCAGTTATTGGAAGACAGACATGACCATCAAGAATATAAGGTGAAAGACCTAATTTTGACAAATGGAAAATCAGGAGTACTCCTCTAAAGTTAATAGAGTTACACCAGCGAAACGCAAATCTCAATCTTAGGAGGGTTAAAGGTACTTTATGGCAGTAACGTTTCCTTTTCTTCCCCTATCCTATTTTCTATACTCTTCTCCGATGTATTCTCTCCCCCCCATTACTGTATACTTTAAAAACTTTCCGCTAAACAGGACAAAATCAACACGGGATTTCCCCCATCCTGTATGATATTAATAACAAACATAATCTTTTTAAGGCTCAGCTACATGGGCTAATTTAAAAAAAAATAAAGTTAGCCCATATACATCACCTCCAACGCTAACATTTTACGTGCAGAAATCCTGCCCACACAAAGTCATATCTGTGAGTCTCCTTCCCATTATTCTCAAAGCAGATGATGAGTTTTATCTTTATTTATAGATCAGAGGACCAAACAAATCGAATGAAATGATATTTACAAGTGGAATATATTAAGATTCTCAAGAAGCCTCTCTATCCCAAATTTGCATTAGAAAATCAAATGTTGTAGATTGCAGTATAATTCACGTTCGCTTTCGATATCAACATCACAGTATAAATAATCCTCCCTCTGCCCTCCCCCCCGCGGACCTCGATGTGTTTCCCACCATTTGGCTACCGAGGTGCTGCAGTTCTCAACTAGTTGCAGGAAAGGAATAAAAATCTTTCCATCCCTTATATTTCACTCTCTTTAACACCGCGGCAATTCTGTCCCTGCTGTTTTAGTGGAAGTACCGGTCTATAAAGCTGCAACTGCAACATATTTTAAAATACTACCATTTGTAAAGGGGGTTAGAATAATTCTGCTTTGCTTGGGAAGGAGAGGCTCAAAATATATGCACGATTAATGTTTTATAACACTGTTCAAGGAAATTGAAACATTCTGTGACAGCCTCGCTGTAAAGGCAGGTCTTTCTGGCAAGTGTTCTGTATGTATTTGTTACATTGCTGTGTTTTGAGTCGAGTAAGCAAGAATCTCGTAAAGGGAAAAAATGTTCCTTAAAAATATGTGCTGCCCGTTTTATTAAACTGATTATGCCAGGGTTCAATTCAAAGTTTGTTTTAAGTAGAAATATTTTCCCAGACCTGTAATGGATTTCTTGAAAACAGATTTTTCTTTTGCTGCTTTTTAAATGATTCGTAAGGGCCAATCCACTACAACAGCTCTATCAAGGTGCTTTGTAAAAGAACATACTGCTCCCTGAAAAGGAAAAAAACCCCACCCTAATGAAAATTAAGCAGTCAGAATAATCTTCCACCTCTAACCCCTCCCCCCAAAAGGCAATAAAATTAATTTAAGACTGTCAAAACATCAAAGCTGAGAAAAGGAGCTGCTAAAATAATGTCTCTTGATAAGGAAATAATAAAAACACTCAAAAAGTCTACTTAATAAACTCCACTGGATTTGGGGGTCTGCGCTGTATTTTATTTGGTGCTGAAAGCACTTTGATGTCACTGTATTCCAAACAATTATTATTATAATTTTAAACAACCTGGTGTTTTCCATTACTAACGGCTTACGCTTTGAAGTTACACCTCATAATTTCTTAAATTAAATAAATCATTTTAAGTTTGCACTGGGAGCCTTTTAATAGCAGAGAAAGGAATATCATTATCTTATTGAGAGGCAATTGCCGCGGCTCCAGGTTGGCTGTAGCTGGGGGCGAAGTGGCGCACTATAACCGACATACTTTATTAGCCGCCCATAACTCTTGAAAGAACATTTTTATATTTTCTTTGATTCCCCCTCCCCCTCTTGTTTAAAAGCGGCCCCAACCTTTAATTACTGCCTAATATGAAAAGCATTATTTTTTAATGCTGTGTAATTTACCAGAGGCAATAGGCCAAGTTAACAATTGTTTATAGGGGTTGCTGTTTCACACAGCGCAAAGAATGCTGCTCCGAACCCAACTTTGCATGGGTGGTTGCACTAATTAATACAGTGTCTGAGACTCCTAGGGGTTTTTTAATATTAAAGCCTATGGGGCGGAAGGGTTTTAGAAGTCCAGCTCCTGCTGACGTCCTCCTCCCTTCCCCAATGATTTCTGCTTTCATGCTGTTTTCGTCCTTGTGTAAAGTCAGCACATACAAGAGGCTTTGCACTCCCCGCTTCTCCTGAGGCCTTAGGGGTGCCCCAAGGAAAATGAGACACCAGCATCACGCGTGGGGAAGCCCAGTCACACTGACAAACTAGAGAAAAATAATGGTGAGTGGGGACAATTCCTATATTTTATACTTTTCCAGCTGTTAGGGGAGGAAACAAATCTCCAGGAACAGGGCAAACTTCATTATAAAAGAACAGGATTTAAATTTTACATGGATCAAGTCTGAGCCAGGAGCTGTATTTTTCCTGAGCAGTGTAATATGCTGGGTTTTCTGCTCTCCCTTTGCCAAATACGTCCTTTAATCCCCCCCCCCCCCCCATCCCTATTTATTACAGGAGAGGATTCAGCGGCGCGCACTATTAACCAGACAACAAATAATGCAGGATTAATTCAATCTGGCGTAAGGAAAACTAACCAGTGCACGTCCCTACATTATCACATATCCTGGACAATTTCCATCAGCTGAGTCTGCCCCAAGACGTTTACAATATTTGGCTGTGATTTAAACACCGGCGTTAAAGGGGTTAATTTAATTCGTTCGTTTGGGAATAAAAATGATCCCAGCCCCCTTAATCAGACCCGCAATTTATAACGGAGCGCGTTATTCAATTAAAGCTCTTTCTGGCAAACTTGGTCATTGCAAACAAACGCTCCTAAGGCAGCCCCATGGCCCCTGCTGCAGAAGAGAAATGCGTGTGCAAGCGTCAAGGACAGAAGAGCGCACGAGGCGTTTGCTAGCGACACCTCCATGTACTAGGAGGTGTAAGGGGGAATTGACCAGGAGCGAAAGGTGCAAAGGCCTGTGTCTAAACACACACGCCCCTAGACAATCAGCCACGTCTCCTGCCTGACAACGGCTCTCACAAAAATGGGGGCACGGACGCTGCACATTCATCACTTTGATAAATGGGGGCTGTTCACTTGTGTTCTTTCAGCCAGTTTATTTTCTTAAACTACTGGGCAAAAGATCTAATGACGGAGCAGGCAAACGCAGTAACAAACAGACGACAGCTTTATGGATGGAGTTCAGTTCCCAGGGGATGACGGGTGTTAAAGACACACTGTGCCTAGCCTCTTCTTTGTGTATTTCAGTTTCACTTTAACCTGGTCATTTGCTTGAAAAGTGCTAGGGCTTCCCCCCTTCTTCTCCTTTTAAAGGAGGAGACACCTAGAGGTTTGTTTTATGGGTCGATCGGGTTTGTTTTCTCTCTCCCTCCTTTAGTTCAGCTCCTTTACAAGGCTAATCTGCCCAAGTGCATTGCTATTTTTCATGTCGGCCCCGTGCATTTCTCGGCTAAGCCTTTTTCCTTTTTGATGTAGCGAGTCAATTGAGGAATGCTGGTCTCGGTTATCAATCACCCAGCTGGGTCTTAAAGGGCTCTGGCTAATCAGATTTAATTGCTCATGTAGCGCCACTTCTGCCCTGGGCCACGACCGACTTGCTCAATTAAACCCCAAATACCTGCAATCAATAAATAAGGAATGACAACGCGTTTAAGGGATTTACCCAGCAAAGGAATTGAACTGGAAACAGATTACAACCAAGAAGCCCCTTTTGTAATTAAACGTACACCGAAGGAAGAGAAGAGAAATCTTGAGAAGTCAAGAGACAATGTTGCTATAGAATAACTTTATAACAACTATAATTATATTTGTGTTATGGTAGAGCCTAGAAGCCCCATTGTACTGGGCACTGTACAAACATACAATAAAACACTCCTTGCCCCACGGAGCTCACACTCTGCTTGACCTTTACTTGAAGGTAGACGATCACTGAAATAACTGATCTTTTCAACCAAGTTTCTCAGGCTCTTGTGTGCATCTTAGGCCTCTAATTTCAGAAAGGACTAGATCTGAATTGTAAAATGGACGTGCTCTCTTCTCTAGTAAAGGTGGTAGTCACTGACAGTGCTCAAATCACTCTGAAGATTCACAAAGCTGTTAGGCAGCACTTACAGCATGCATACTTGCAATGCATTTATTGCCACCCTTTCTGCACGTGAGAGATGTGAGTGAGGTTTGTAATTTATACAATGCTATTTGGGACAATCCCTGCAAGATCTTGGCCAAAAATTCAGCAGCAGCTTTTTTTCCCTTCCTTTGATTATGTTTAGAGGTCGTTTTTGAGAGAGAAAAAAAGGCAGCTCCCTCAGCACTTTTGCTATCAGGAATGTGCACCGCCTTTATCTTCAGCTTGTCTTTGTTGGAGGATCAACAGAATATAACTAAAACTAAGAGTCAAGTGGAATACGATCTCTAATGTGAAGGGGTTTGAACCAATGTCATAATATACTGGCATAAGCTACATATCAGGCTTGTGATTTACAGATAGTCTGGTTCCATTCTGTAATGTTACTTAAAATGCAAATGATTATATCTGGGTCCTTGAGGGTTCAGAGAATTAATGCTCTCTCCTTGCACCTTTCTTTGGGGCAGGGAACCCTGCCAGAATGCGCTAGCAACCAGCTAGAATCATGGTTAAACATCTTTTCTTATCTTCATTTTCAGCTTATTGAAGATGTTGCTTATGTCCCCTGGCCAGAAAATGACAGCAGAACTGAATAATACTTCAGCTGGGTGAATAGTTCACAGTGAATAGTTTATTTGATGATTTTCACCTCTCTTTTTTGGAAATAGTCCAGAAAGAGCTTACCCTGCTCCAATTCAAAAGTTTTCACTAAATAATTTCCACAAATAAGTTTTGATATGTTGATTTTACATAAGCAGTTAATTGCAACTATTGGATATTCACACTTCTAGATGTGATAGATATATTTGACAGGTCACCTTGGTTACATGGCATTATTTCTGCTCCCTGATTAGGTAGGTGGTGGTATATAGACTTTTTTTTTTTTAGTCCAAATGCACCTGTTTATATTTTAAAGTTTCTTTTCTGTAAAGATTCCACAACATCCACTTAACAATTTGCTGTTTCCATGATTATTCCTGCCAGTAAACCCAGGCAACAGAATATTTGTGGAAAGTAAGAAATGGTGCAAACACAGCTGAAGTGAAAGTGTTCAAACATTTTAAATGGATATCTGTGACATTTAATTTTTTTTGGCAGTATTCACCTGCTCTTTGCCACTCTTTCTATCAGATTGGCTTGAGCTGTGTCCTAGGTAGATGGAACAGAGCATTACAAGTCAAATCAGTACATTGGCAGAGCTGTATAGGCCAGTTTTGTACAACACACATTTGCCTGACCCCAGCCATGGTCAGTGATGTTTATCTTTTTCAATCAGAAAGCCACCTCAGTGTCATGTATATTTAGTGATTGATGAACAAGCTCAGTGAAATCAGTGGAAATACTCCCATTCAGTTCAATGGGCATTTCATCAGTCCACTTATTTAAAAAAAAAAACAAAAAACCCTGTAGCTGATCAAAATGATTTCTTTTTTTTTAAAAAATAGACAGTTAAACAATGTGTCACCAGTCATTTTTTCTTGGCCCTTTACTCCAATTTTGTAAAGAATTGTTTTAACTCGGATCTCATGCTGTATTTTATTTCATGTTTTCTTTGATGTTAGACTGTATGTTTTGCTCTGGTTCCAAATAAAATCTGAAGGCATATACATATGATGCTGCTAAACAGTGGCTGGAACAGTATGCAGGCAAACACAACTATTGAAGGTAGAGCCATGGCTTCCTAATCCAGAGAAGAAGGAATGTTCAAAAATGCTGTTGTGAGAAGCAGCAGTCCCTCTTCTGTCCCATTGCTACAAAATGGGTCCTTGGTGGGCAGAGCAGACACATTTCCTCCTCACACATGCTAGGTCAGTCTGGGGCAGCTCATCCAGCGAGATTGCTAGCTCCACTTTTCTCTCAAAACTGTGTCTTACGCATCACAATCTAAACAGTAAACTTCAGGGATTTTGGTTATTTGTATCTCTAGCACTCATGGTTGTAAAACTAATCTTCACAGCGTGTTCAAATTCAGTGATGCCTGGCAAAATCTATGGGAAGCCTGAAACAATACTCATTGGCTTGTTCGTACTCATGATTTGAAAAGTTAACTATGAAGCCCAGTGTTGCACTTCACGTGTCAAGTTTTTAACCATTTCACTGCTCATGAAAAATGCACAACACAAAAGAAGATCATACTTCAAGTTCTGAACAGTCTCTAAGTGGCATCTAATTTGATATAGCCTGCTATGGGTTTGGGGAGTGGGGGGAGACTCTACAGCTATGTCTACATTTGTGGCTTCTTTTGTGAGAAATATGCAAATGAGGCTAAGCATGGAATATTGCCGAGCCTCATTTGCATACCTAATGAGCCGCCATTGTTGCAGAAGTGGCTCTTGCACCAGAAGGTGCTGTCTACACTGCCCCTTCTTGCACAAGAAAAACCCTCTTGTGCAATGCTGCTATGCTGATTATTTTCAGGAATAACGGCACTGCGCCCATGGGAAGATTCTAGTCCCAAGGGACCTGGCCTGTCCACACAGTGATACAGGTGAGATTGCAATGAAGGAAGTTTTGCATTCTCACCCCATTGCTTCTCAGTTAATAAAACACTGCATCTTGGCCATAGGTGATTGACAGTCCTCCTCCTGGAGACAAGACATAAAGAAGATTTTAGGTAGACTTGATTGTGCCTCTGTGTAGGGAGCTGAACTAGATGGCCTGTTGAAGTTCCATCCCAGGCCTATAATTCTATTATTCTCCCATTAATATGCATACAAGGAAAATAGATCCCAATGTATATTTTGTATTATAATTTACTATTATTAGAGTTAAATACATTAACTTGATAGTAAATTTAGCACCTGCAGAATCTGAACTGAAGCTATTATACAGCATCACAAAATCATGGGTTTCCAAGGGTGTTTAAGGGTGCATACTGGAACAAAATGAAGGGTGTCACCACATGCAGCTCTCTGACTTGGTGCTGTTAGCTTCCAGTACACTAAAGAAAACCCTAGGTCATGACGCTTAGAAGTTGAGAGAAAATACTAGAAACAATTAAAAGTGAGCCTGTTGCCTTCATTCCTAATAAAAGATCATTTATTTGTTCTAAGGTTGCATCTAAAGGCTCCAGTCAACATTAGGTTGCCATGGAGGTTGGTATTGTCCTTCCCATAAAGCACATAGAATCTGAATAGATGAGGCAGACAACATGCAAGGAGAAAATAATCTAATTATTTTTGTTTTACAGATGTGGTAAAACTCAGTTACCAAGAGGCTAAGTAACGTCCACAAGGTCACATAAAAAATCTGTGTCAGAGATGGGAACAGAACCATCCTCTTTAGTCTCAGGAAACAAAAGACTGGCTTTTGTCTCCATTATGTAGCACTTGCTGTACAGGCAGTCCCCGGGTTACATACAAGATAGGGACTGTAGGTTTGTTCTTAAGTTGAATTTGTATGTAAGTCGGAACTGGTGCTTATTGTAGGGGAAACTCTAGCCAAACATTTCTCCAGAGCTCAGTTTTATTCTCCCACAACACACTTCCCTCAGTCCTTTATTCTCAAGCTGAGGTGTCTACTGAGAAAAGCCGCTCTGCGTCTCCCTGGTCAGCTGGGGGCGGGTGCTAGCTTTGCGTCTCCCTGGTCTGCTGGGGGGAAGCAGCTAGTGTGGGGTTGCCTCACCCCGTTTGTAAGTAGGGATCCGATGTAAGTCGGATCCATGTAACCCGAGGACTGCCTGTACTGGAATCTCTTTTAAAAAGCTAAATAAATACACAGTGGAACCTCTCTGGTCCACATTGCTGATCCATACACTTTATAATTCACATGAAAACCACAGTCTCTCCCCATGCTCAGGAAAGATTTAATAGCTGAGAGCCTGTAATGAATTGTCACATTACTTAGACTTTTTTGTTTTTACTACAGTTTATTTGCTAGCACATCATGAAGTGTCACCATAAATAATTAAGACTCAACTATAACTGTCAAAACAAAATGAGCACAGTATGTTTGGTCTGATGTATTATCGTTTCCCTTTTTATTGTGTTCATTCATTTAGGGGGCTCAACTTGGCTTCCTATGACAATGCAACCAATAATGGCTAGATCAAGCCTGTTCTCACTAATTTGCCACATTCAGTAATTCCCCATCATTAGTATGAATTAATGAGATCCTCCTGGAGTTACATTTTGGTACTGGGTGAAAGGAAGCAAGCTGTCTCAGCCATATAAGCATGAGGAGACAAGAGGCTAGTGAAAAGGGGAGTGGTTTGAGGGGATGAGCAAATGAAATGGTTTAATTCAATCCAGCTGGCAAGAGATGACCCTGACTTTACCAGTCAAGAAATGGCCTTAACCAAGCTGTTTTGAAGTGAGGGAAACTAATATTAGAGGCTGGAGTAGGGGTGGGCAATCAGTTTAGATTAAATAAGCACTCAAAATGATCCATCACCCAGAACTGGAAGAAACACAAACCATTTTCTTTTCTCAGAATTGTTTGGTTATTTACTATTATTATTTCATTTTCTTTTAAAATGTAGGGTTCTAGAAACAAGAATCCAACACTGAACGCAGAAGAAGCCAGTTCTCATTGGCTACGTCTACACTGACATGATCTTGCACAAATACTCTTTAACGCAAGAGTTCTTGCATTAAAGTATTTGCACAAGAGAGCGTCTACACCGGCATGTGCCTTTGTGCAAGAGATGTGCTTTTACGCAAGAGCATCCGTGCCAGTGTAAATGCTCTCTTGCGCAAGAAAGCTCCGATGGCCATTTTAGCCATCGGGCTTTCTTGTGCAAGAAATTCATGTTGCCTGTCTACACTGGCCGCTTGTGCAAGAACACTTGTGCCAGAGGGCTTATTCCTGAGCGGGAGCATCATAGTTCTTGCGCAAGAAGCACTGATTTCACACATTAGTGTTCTTGTGCAAGAACTCCCCGCCAGTGTAGACAGGCAGTATGTTTTTGTGCAAAAGCAGACTCTTTGGTGCAAGATCGCGCCAATGTAGACACAGCCAGCAATTGTGTTTCCAGCCCCATCCTAAAACAGATCATACTGGCAATTTGAAGAAACCTGTTTCTGCAAGTTCATTAATTGAATTTTACAACCCCAAACAGACATAGAAGGCTTGCAGAAGCATCAACAGATTTGTCAAATGCAACTTGCAAACTTAGTTGAAGTCTGGGGTTGTTACTACATAGAATGTGTTGCTTTGAACAGGATAGATCCTGCCAAATACAACAGCAAATGATCTGCTACTATTTCTCCTGGTAGCGGAGGCAGTTTAATTGTCCATGAGTCAGAGGCATAATAGCTATTACTTAAAAGACTGTTCAGGGAGAAAAATATATGTACTTCAGATGACTCCATAACAGTCAAAGTATTCCAGTTAGATTTCTGGTTTTGGGGCCATTACAGAGAACATTCCTAGTTAACAAATACTTAATTTTGAATGATGGCAACTTTACTGTTTGCCCACGTATGGAAATGAAGTGGCAACCTTCTAACAACTAAATATTTGGCTTTTTCCAAAATGAACCCACAAGCTGCTCCAGGCTTCATTGAACCACACTTTGGTAGCAGGAGTGGCAGGTTTTACCCATATAGTGGACATGGAAACCTTAGCAGTAATCACTGCAAAGGCTAGCCACATGCCAGACCTTTGGGGCATTCATCATTACGAGCCACTAATGCCTAGATATACTGATAGAAAGTGCTACATTGTCCTGCATTTTGCTTTAGATATACTGAGGAATGGGAAAACAAACAAAAATGGTACCCTAGTAGTATCTCACTGTGGTGACATGCCAATACATTGCTAGCCCTTAGAGTTCAATTCTGCAAGGTGCTAAGTGTCCTTGACTCCCACTGGTTAAGGATGTTCAGCCCCTGGCCAGAGCGCACAACACTCTCCAGGAATAAGCATCTAATGAATAATTACAACCTAAACATCGTTGAATCTTTGAAAAGTCTCAAGATGTCTCTGCCAACGTGCCAATGAGAACTGTGCAGCCTTGGAGAACCATCTATAAAGGAGTAAGTTATCATCTGCTTGTTTCATTATATTCAATATACTATGTCCAACATAACATTAAATACCTATGGGTAAAATGACTTGCACATTAAATCTAAGCTGTTATTTAAAATGTCATTTCCATAAATCAAAGTCCATTTGTTTCCATCCATAAAAGAGATCCTCGGGAATGTTGTTTGAGTCTATCATTCCTTTGTTTTTTTCACTGCCAGGAAGAAAATAAGAAAACATGTTCATGTCATTTTATTTAAAAAAATCCCACTCTCCTCCACAAAAACCCCTGTAAACATAAAAAATTCTTCATCTAAGAAGCCATAGCAGTCAAAGTATTCCAGTCTTAAGATAAGAAATACTTCCTACACAATCCATTTACTTTGTAGTTCACTTCTAATGGGCAGTTTGGTGAAAGGCACTTTCCAACATGCATTTAAAATGATCCATTCAAAAGATAAGTAAACTTGCAGCTGCTCATTAAACCCTGCACTTCATGGTGAACTGCAAACATGTATTTAAGAAGGAAACACTACTGTAGCCCTGCACTGTTTTCTTTTTACTTTGAGATCTAGAAATGTTATGATTCATCATCGTTTCCAAAAGTGCCTGGAAATTACAGGCCGACCATGATTGCAAAACACTGGGGGGATCAGGGAACCGAATATACCAAAGAGCATTGCAAACATTTTCCATCCAGTTTACATTGCTTATTCCCAGATCCTTCTGATCAATCTATCCAACAGTAGGGTTTTTTTTAAAAAGCTTTTTAATTTAAGCTATTTTAAGATTCATGCACTGCAGAAAAATACTGAACCTAATTTGCAAGGAAGATATATCAAGAGTTAAGTAGTGGCACAACCCTAAACTATATTGCAATGGAACCATCAATGGTTTACAGTTTTGCAAAAAAGTCAGAAATTATTAAAGCTTCTTTCAAAGTCAGTTAAGTACCTGTGCATAAATATACTCACATGGCAAAAGCTATTTTGTGCACTCACGTTTTTTGAGTTTTTTCATTCACGTTTTTTTCAGTTCCACTTTTTGTGTTTGCAAGAACTCAGGTTTTGTGTTTTAAAACTGTAATTGCAGATGGTTGGCTGCCCAATTTGCACGCCCATATGTATTTTCTGCCACCAGATCCAATTTTCTGCATGTGTGAAAACTTACTTGACCATGCGTTAACACTTTGGGAGGCCATTAACATTTAAAAACCAACCTTTTGAAAAGTTATCTTATGGGGCATTCAGATATGCTCATAGTAAGGATGTAAGGCCATATGGCCCCAGAGAAAGCATGGGAGACATTTTCTTTCTAGTACAGAAGCAGACTGCTGTCCGTTACCTCTCTTTATGGTGTGCAAATTCCTGCCCCTTTTGCAGAGAGACAGATCCCTTAAATGAGGCCTGTGGGGTATGGAGCCATGGTATCCTTTCTTCCCAAGCATAGGGACTGGAATTCTGCTTCATCTTTTTGTGGGCCATGCAAAAGAAATTGGGTATACTCATTGTACCCAAAGGCTGGTTAGAATCTGGGTACCAAAACAATTGCATAGTTTTATAGTTTAGAATTTTTCATTGTTGTGGAATCTCCATCTCTGGAGATATTTATGAGCAGGTTAGATAGACATCTATCAGGGATGGTCTAGATAGTACTGGGTCCTGCCATGAGGGCAGGGGAGTGGGCTCGAGGACCTCTCGAGGTCCCTACCAGTTCTAGTGTTCTGTGATTCTATGATTCAACACTGGACGTTCTTCATGAGATTTCCAATGTTTCCCAGTTCTGGCTGGGTTGAAAATACCATGGAGCGAGGGAGGAAGAGAAGTCATTTTCAGGATATTCTGTGATGTTTCCATTTCTATTTTCTGTCCAAAGCAGGAAGTACAGAGAGACAACAAATATGAGAAGTAATGGAGGAAAAAAGTTACTATTTTTTTTTAAACCTAAAGAAGCGTTTGGATCTGATTTTCTGTAAAGAGGTCTCCAAACCAGAACATTAGGTATGCATCTCTTTGAATGTTTTGGTGACAGTGGGAAATTCATCATCTATTTCTGTTACAGGGCAAGCAAAGACCCTAGATCTGAAAAACCTCATTGTTAGAAGTGATGCCGGTCCTGGTGGAGACCTGAATTTTAAAGACCTCTAGTTTTGGATGAAGGTTCATATCAGTTCTTATGTTGTTTGAGCTGATTTATCCATTTCCTTAGTAAAAACTAACAATAATCTAGAAAGCATTTAAAAGAAAGAGCTTCATTGCTGTGACTTTAAGATATCTTCATTAATAATCTAAAAGCTGTATAGAGAATTTCACAGCCATGGATTTCATGCTACTTGAAGTGGCAAATGGGCATAAAAGAATCTCTAAATTAGACTAGTCATTGTTTGTACCTACTTAACTCTAATTTTGCATTGGAGTGAATGGCTAAACCAAGAATGCTGAGTGTGACTCACATCAAAAACATATGAGCTATGTCTTTTACTAGAAGACCTCATAGCCGTAATTCACCATCAGTGCAATGCACCAGAGGAGTTGATGGACACTGTAGTGTAGAGAAAGCTCAGCCCACTTGCAAACATTGTGAGATAATTAGCTCCTTCAAATCTGGATTATCACTCCTGCCAAACCCATATTAAGGTAGGAATATCAAACCCTTTTCTCATACCCTACACTGAGGAAGGGAATACATTTTGTTCAGCTTTTGTGGTTTTGAAAAAATGGTGACAATGTGATCTAGGGGAATTAAATGTGATGCAGGGCTGGCACTGTGAATATGAGGGGGATGTGACTGTGCTACTCTGTGCAATTGCAGAGGTGGGGAGTTCTGGACTTTCTATCCCCAAATAATAACTTGTTATCATCTACTTCTTCTAGACACACTGTCCAGGGAGGGCTTATTTCATTAGGCATGATAATGGAGGTGTGAGAAGCTTCTCTTCTCAACCCCACAAAATTCAGGTGAATTTTATGTTTTATTACAAATTCATAGGTAAGACCATGTTGGTGGAAAGGTTCACTAAGGTCTCTGAACCTCCTGAGTGAAGCTGAGCTTAGTTTCAAAGTGGATCTGGGGCTGCTTTCTAGTACTGTCGTTTCGACTGAGATTCACTTTGGCTGTGTCGACCTTGGCACAATCTTGCGCCAAAGTGGCTGCTTTTGCGCAAAAACATGCTGCCTGTCTACACTGGCCACAAGTTCTTGTGCAAGAACACTGACGTCCTAATGTAAGAAATCAGGGCTTCTTGCGCAAGATCTATGACACTCCCGCTCAGGAATAAGCCCTCTTGCACAAGTGTTCTTGCGCAAGAGGCCAGTGTAGACAGGCAACATGAATTTCTTGCACAAGAAAGCCCGAAGGTTAAAATGGCCATCGGAGCTTTCTTGCGCAAGAGAGCGTCTACATTGGCATGGATGCTTTTGCACAAAAGCACATCTCTTGTGCAAAAGCACATGCCAATGTAGACGCTCTCTTGCACAAATACTCTAATGCAAAAACTCTTGTGTTAAAGAGTATTTGTGCAAAATCTTGCCAAGGTAGACGTAGCCTTTGAGTTCTGGATTCTTCAGAACTCTGAAGGTGCAAGGAGAAGCAGCTCAGAAACAGGGGGAAAGATTCCTACAAATCTGTGTAGCTCCCAAATGCTAAAATTTGCCCTGCTCTACTCTACCCATTGCAATTTTTATGGGGGATTTCGTGCAGGTACTCTGTTCTCAGCCCTTATTCATTATGAGGCCTGCAGTCTGCTACTGTGCAGTGAAGTTCACACTCCACTGTACTTTGAATGCACCGAAGAAGTGAAAAGAGCAAGTGAGGAGTTACTGCCAACAGTGACAACTTATGGACCCCGATGCCTTTAAAATCAGCTGGAACAGCAGCCACTTCTGAGTTGGAGGGGTTTAATATTGTTCAGAGTATTTAAAGGTCTGCCATCTACAGGGATATAGTTAGACTATTCAAAATAAATGGCTCATCTGCTCAGGCAAACAAACTGTACTAGCTAAATGCTCTCTTTAAATGCCAACTGTAGTTGGTACATAAATACTCAATAATGTGCATTATGGTTACACTTAGCTATACATATGCTACTTTTGGTCCATTCACATTATAGGCTAATTTTTAGAACTGGCTTTTGGTTTTCACTCCTGTAGTTCTGTATTGGTAGCTGAATGTGGACATTATTAAGTGCTGGTGCAAATGATAATGGGTAGACACCCTAACTGATTTGCAGGTGTTGTTAATTGGCTTGTATCCACAGTTAATGGCAGCTAGGTTTTTGCAGTGCACAGCCAATTAAATGTGCAACATTCCAGACTGGTTTTAAAAATCCGGCCCTTCATCGTCAGGTACAAGTTATTATATATTCTTAATTACTTCATCATGCATATGAACTGTGGAACACCGCAGTGTCCATTTTAGGACACCAGGGCACTGTTGCTTGTGCTTATGGTAGAGACAACAGATGAGCCAGGAAGAGTAACTGTCAAGTGTCTGTTTTACTCTGCAGGATGAAAACTAATCAGATACCCTTTCAAGACTCACCTCACCCTGTTATGGTTTTCAGCTATGCTGAAGCTACCCAACCTGTCCACATAAGCCTCTCAACTTTTACAACTACCAGTAAATAGGGTTGGGTCAGGCCAATACTAGGGAAGAATTCTAAGGAAAATCCACATGCTGGAGAAAGGGACATTCAGTGGTAGCACTGTTCATTCTCACTTAATCGTGAACCAGCATAGTACTAGTGCGAAGAGGGCTGCCAGTGAGGTTTGCTTTAGGATGAGATGTGAAATGAAGGCCTGTCTTGGCCACTGGTGGCCATTAAAGATGTCATCACACTTTTTGTAGCAGTAGAGGAGTTATCTCCAGCATCCTGACAGATTCTAACTTGGATACTTGCATTCCAACTATCCCGATAATTTAAATTGGTCTGATTTTAGTTTACAAACTCATTGGGGCAGGGACTATGCCTTCCTATCTCTTAGCACTGGAAACAAATAATAATATTGTGGTAATCTTCATTTCTTCCCTGTAAACTATTTTGAAATGTTGCTGTCACTGTAAAACAATTGTGTTCCTTCCACTCCAGAAGGGGCTAGATTCCAGTTGTGGATGAAGCATCTTTTGCTTTCCAAAGTTCTTTGGAATGAAAATCTTTACATATATGTGCAGTAAGTTGTTCTTATTGCAGGAAAATGCCTTGCTCTTCTGAATCTTTCCTCCTTCCTCTGGGATAGCAACATCACCATTGAGGTGACTGTACCTGCTTCCAGCCCCAGATTAACAGGATGGAGAAAATGGAAAAAAATGGAGCTTTTCAAATTCCACCCTAATGTCTGGCTGCTAGGGGAGCCTGCCGTGTTCAATTCAAGGGCTAATCCATGACCATCACTCTACTTCAGTAATTATGGAACATTAATGAGTCTGTTTCCTTATTACAGAGCTCAAAATAAGAACATTGGCATTCCTTTTAGTAGGGAACTTTTAAAGTCTTAGCCCAAGGATTGTAAGAGGCATGGATTTTTTTTTAATTAAGTTTGCATTCAAAACGTGTTTAAACCATCTGTTCTCATGCAAGGCTGGGGGAAGGGGGGGAAAAAGAGAGGGGAGTGGAAAAGGGAGAAGTGAAGGCTAGCCACAGATTTTCATCAGTGAGCTGTTAAATTAGTCTCTTTACTTCACAGGGCTTGTTTTATTCAATCTGCCTTTATTAAGAACACAGGTTTGATTCTGAGAGGAACAAATTCTTCTGGTTCTTTAAGGAAAATGGTTTTAAGCAGGGTTTTATTAGGCTGCATTACTGCCTAAGCGATACAACATGTTACCAGCGTGAATCATCTGATTTAGAGTGACAAGAAAGGAACTTGAAAATACCCACAGCCAAAACATTGGCAGAGAAGGGCTAACAGGCCCAGATTTGATCTGCTTTTGCAAAGTTTTCTGTTGCAATTGGTAGTAATTGTCTGGGGCCTTCAGATATTTTGACTATGTCTCTCTACAGTGCCTAAATTAAAAATCAGAGGAGGTAGGGCCAGATTTTGACTTATGTTGAATGATCTAGATCAGTGTTTCCCAATTGTATTTGGCCACAGAACCCCTAGAGTTGCCTTAAAAAAAAAGACCCCTGCCACATTTCGTGGAGCAAAAAAAAAAGCCCTCGCCATGACTCTGTCTCTTTAACAGGGGGCTGGGGAGTGTCGGCTCTTCGCAGAACCCTTGCTTTCTCTTCGCGGATCCCCAGGGTTCCCCGGAGCACCAATTGGGAAACACTGATCTAGATGAAGTCAATGGGGTAACTGGTGGAAAAATGTACTTCTGTGTGAGTGAGAGTCTCAAAAGCTGGCTCTTTGAGAGGAAAGAGTAAATCACTTTGCCATTCTCAACAATACAGGATTGCTCATTGCAAGGCACTTGAGAACATGGTGCACAGCTCAATTTAATTGCACTTGTGAACATCCCTACGAAGGTAACAGCGAACAATCAAAATTCATGGACCTCTAGCTTCGATAGGCTGAAATTTTAAGCTAGATCAAGGATGCAACTAGTGTAGCAAACACCACAGATATTTTTCATCATTTTCTGTGAATTCACTTCATCTGCATTCATGCCCCTTTTTTGCTTGTGATACACAGTTACTAAATGAGCTCTATGGTAGGCATGTGGAGAAATCAGCAAGTACAAAGAATATTTATGGATCCATTCCATAGAACTCTTTACATTAGATTTTGGGAGCTATATTCAGTCAACCAGAAGCAAGACGTTGTCATCAATGTGACTATCAACAGCAAGTGTCACAATACAGTCCCACCAACAGTTATGGACTCAAATGTAGTGCAGGAGAAAAGTCCATTAAAATACATATAGAGAATGGGATTTTACACTGAAAATCTCTTAGGAAGCATGTTCATGTACAATTTAAGTAGCAGCTTCATAAGAAATAAATACCCCTTTATTCGTTCTTTTTTGAGTGGGAAACTTCTTTGCTTTTATTCTCAGCTTTCCCCCCTTGTGTATGAAGCCCATCAGCATTCAGGCATCATCTGGTTTGAACTCGTAACCCATTTGAGCTTCTAAAACTGGAATGGGCCTTCAGTGCTATAGTAAACTCCTAAAGCTGGAGCAGGCTCCAGAGTCAACCCACCTGCCCAGCTAAAATAATCTCCTTAGTGATACTAAATCTCTAAATTGAAATAAGCATCACATCAGTCCCCTCTACTTGATCCAAATTGGAGTCTCTCAGCCAACAACAAATACTGCAGCCTGTCCCAGCTCCAGAGAAAGCTCTATGAATGCTTCGCCCCAACCTAAAAATACCCAAGACTCTTTCCCTCACAAGATCAGATGAAAGGAGGAGGAAAGGAGAAAGCATCTTTGCAGTGTAGGTCCTGTGGTTGGGTTCTAATTGTCCTTGGGACTCAACAAGAAACTTTCATACAAACAGTATGCTTTACCTATTTAACCCATTCACAAACCTATGCCCAGTTTGAAGTTTGGATTTTGACCATGGCAAGAAGCTGTTCACATTGAATGTACAGGCTGAGAGTTATTCTCTGAAATTATTTGGGAAATGTTATGAAGAAGAATGAATACATTTGAGATGATCACAAGCAATTTATGGCTATTTTGAGATAAGAAACACAACATTGATCATTATTTTCTATAAACTATCCACTCAGCACCATTTCCAAGTCTTTAGTCTGTATTCTCAGATAGAAATGTACATGTTGCAGATGGATTTTTAAAATGTTGATGTCTTATGGCACAAGGCACTCAACCTGCCAGCTGAACCCAAACAGGGAAAACAATCACATTTTTTAAAAATGTGCTTTTCAAGATATCAATGAAAAATCAAAAGTCAGTTAATGCAATCAACTCAAGCTGACTGATGTAGAAAAGATTCCTTTATTAGAACAGGGGGCAGAATCCTTAGATGAATCTCCCTTGAGAACATCTACAATAGGGTCATAACTATGGGTATGTCTACACTACAAAGTTAATTCGAACTAACGGACGTTAGTTCGAATTAACTTTGATAGGCACTACACAAGCGCTCTGCTAGTTCGAACTTAATTCAAACTAGCAGAGCGCTTAGTTTGAACTAGGTAAACCTCATTCTACGAGGACTAAGCCTAGTTCGAACTTACTAGTTCGAATTAAGGGGTGTGTAGCCCCTTAATTCGAACTAGTGGGAGGCTAGCCCTCCCCAGCTTTCCGTGGTGGCCACTCTGGCCAACACCAGGGAAACTCGTATGCCCCCCTCCTGGCCCCGGACCCCTTAAAGGGGCACGGGCTAGCTACGATGCCCGTGCCAGGTGCAAGCCTGCCAGCACCCAGCCAGCAGATCCTGCACCTGGCATGGCTCGAGCCAGCCACCCGATGCCCCCCAGCCCTCCCCCTCTTCCTGGGACCAGGTTGGCGGCTCCCGAGAGCTTGCCTGGGACCGCAAGAGGCAGGCACCCGCCTGGTCTAGTGCGGACATCGTGGACCTTGTTCACGACCTCCACAGTAGGCACAGGAAAGTGGCCGTCTAGGGCAGGAGAGCTGCCAGCCTGGCCACCCAGGAGCAGGTGTGCATGAAAATCAAGGTGGTCCACTGAGACCCCCGACCCTGATCCCTGAGCTTACAATGGCCGTACTGGGTCAGACCAAAGGTCCATCTAGCCCAGTAACCTGTCTGCCGACAGTGGCCAACCCTAGGGACCCTGGAGGGGATGGACTGAAGACAGTGACCAAGCCATTTGTCTCGTGCCATCCCTCTCCAGCCTTCCACAAACTTCGGGCAGGGACACCACTCCTACCCCCTGGCTAATACCACTCCATGGACCCAACCTCCATGACTTTATCTCACTTCTCTTTAAACTCTGTTCTAGTTCTAGCCTTCAAAGCCTCCTGCAGCAAGGAGTTCCACAGGTTGACTCTTTGCTTTGTGAAGAACTTTCTGTTACTAGGTTGAATCCTGCTACCCATTCCTTTCCTTTGGTGTCCTCTAGTCCTTCTATTATGGGAACTAATGAAGAACTTTTCTGCATGCACCCTCTCCACCCCACTCGTGCTTTTATAGACCTCCATCCTATCCCCCCTCCATCTCCTCTTTTCTAAGCTGAAAAGTCCCAGTCTGTTTAGCCTCTCTTCATATGGGACCTATTCCAAACCCCTCATCATTGTAGTTGCCCTCCCCTCTCCCACCCTCTCTCTTCCCCTCTCCCACCTCCTTTTCCCAGTCTCCCCCAGTTTTGTTCGATAAAGAGAGATTCTATTTTTGAACACAATTGTCCTTTATTTTGTACATCAGGAAGGGGGGCTAGGGAGGGGTAAGTGGAAGGAGGTGAGGGAGGAATGGGGTATGAGCCCCTAATAGGGAGGACTGGGCTGGCTCTGTGGGCTTCTGGGGGTGGAAGCTCTCCTGCAGCCCCCCCAATTGTCCCTTCTCCCCAGATGGCAGCCTGCGGCAAGTGCAGCCGGTCTGATGGCCGAGTGCTGTGATGTGCCCAGTGTGGGTACTCCGGGCAATCCAAGCTAGGACTGCTTTGCAAGCGGGGCACCCCTGAGAATTGTCTGTCCGGGGTGGGGGTCGGGTCCCTTTAAGCACAGCCCTCGGCTAGCCTGAGACAGCAGCTCCACGCTCTAACTCCTCATCTGATGCCCTTCCGGCACTGCTTCCGGCCATCCTTAACCCCGGTTCAGGGTCCACTCTGTGTGGACATGCTAGTTCGAATTAGCAAAACGCTAATTCGAACTAGTTTTTTAGTCTGGATACGTTAGTTCGAATTAGCTTAGTTCGAATTAGTTAATTCAAATTAGCGCTGTAGTGTAGACATACCCTCGGTTCTTTTCAGGGATATTCAGAAGATGAAATTTATGCAATTGTGCTTCAGGCTTGGAAGGGGGAAATTGCATCCCAATTTAGAACCCATTTTGGTATCCAATTCTTTCATAATGAGTGATACTCTGTTTCATAATTTGGTGATGCTTCTCTTGTATTGACCATCCACTCTTCCCTTTTATGATGGGTACCACTTCTGCAAGGTGTGTTGGAGGACAGGCTAGTTACCTATGATGTTCAACCCCTTTGCAGCTGAAGGAAAATGGAACAATCCCTTGACATTTTTACAGATGCCCAGTTCACATAGTCCAACTGGCTAGGCTCAATTTGAAGTTGGTGATCTTCTTCTGCGTAAAGGAATGCCCACTAGTCATTGTGAGAAGCACTATGTAGATCCAAAGACATCTAGGAAAGAATACCTGCCACAATGCAACAACATTGTTTCACCTTTATCAACCATACTTGAGTAGCTAGCCCATGTTGAAGTCTGTGCTTGCCACAGCTTTAATATGATTGGTGCTTATCCTAGCTAGCTTAAAACTATTGGTATTTCTAGGTGTGTTGCAATCTCAACTCCAGTTATAGGGTAGACCCTCTTTATAATTCCTATTGTGTGTCCACACATAATAGATGAGATTTTCTTGGTAGCTGGTCATTCTCATCTCATGAGAAGTTCCCTGGTTGCATCGTTTTGCTATCTCCCAGCCCATGTGGCCCAAGGTTCATGGGCCTTCTGACAACAGCACAAGGCAAACCTTTTGGGTCTTTTCAGATGATTGAGGTTAGAGCAAAGCCTTGGGCAAGGACAGAGTCAGGCTGGGATGGCTTGTTTTTCCTTTCTTAGGCCTGTCAATTTAGTGTTTATCATTTGTTTGGCTTCCTAACCCCACATGGCAAAGACACCAAATATGCTTGTAAATAAAACAATCAGAGGTTGGTGAGTTACTGGGAGTCTCCCTGCTATATAACCTTCATCGATCTGCATAATCAGCTGCAGGGACATTGGAGTTCTCCATCAGCTAACTCTGAGACTTGAGGGGTGAGTCTAGACGGCAAGATTTTGTGCAAAAGCAAGTGCTTTTGCGCAAAATCTTGCCAGCTGTCTACACCGGCCACTTGAATTTGCGCAAGAGCACTGACGTTCTAATGTAAGAATTCAGTGCTTCTTACGCAAATACTTTGACGCTCCCGCTCAGGGATAAGCCCTCTTGTGCAAGAATACTTGCACCTTAATTTTTTGCACAAGAATGCCCGATAGCTAAAATGGCCATCGGAGCTTTCTTGCGCAAAAACCCATCTATACTGGGCACGGATGTTTTTGCGCAAAAGCATCCATGCCAATCTAGACGCTCTTTTGTGGAAATACTTTTAATGGAAAAACTTTTCCGTTGAAAGTATTTCCACAAAATCATGCCAGTCTAGACGCAGCCGAGATGTTTAGTGGCTTCTTCCCTTGCCTCTCTAGCTGTTTCCTCTTCTTGGGTTCTACTCCCAAGGAGCCATTTTTTCTTCAACTTATGTACTGTGCGTTGGTGAGAAGTAGTTTAGTAGTTTTCCTTTTTAGGGCTAGTCTACATTACCCATGCTACGTTGGCACAGCTGCACTGCATTGCAGCACATCTGAGGATGACATGCTATGCTAATAAGAGACCTTTCTCCTATCCGCATAATTCACCTCAATGAGAAGTGGGTCTATGTCGGTGAGAGACACTGCTTTAAGTTGCTCAAGGGAGTGGCTGTTTCACATCCTTGAGCAACACATGTTACATTGCCTTCAGCCAGGGTGAGGAACCTTTTTTGGGTCAGGGGCCACTGACCCACATAAAAATCAGTCAGGGGACACACAGAAGTGAAAAGCAACCCCCCCCCCATACTGAGGCCCCCCCAACTGAGAAGGGGAGAGACACTCCGCACATTCCCCTCACACACCAGAGCTTAGTGGGGGCCAGTCTAGTAGATTTTGTGTGCTCCAACCCCGCGGTGGGGCAGCAGGGGCTGAAGTGCCAGTGGGAGCTCTCCAATGCTAGGAGGCCCCTGAGCCTCAGGGGTCTGGATCCAGGCAAGCCAGGGGCCGCATCTGTCCTCCAGGCCTGAGGTTCTCCATCCCTCCCTTAAGTAGCCACGTGGACAAGTTCTTGGATGGCATCTGCAGTAACAAAGATAAAGAAATGTCTGGCTTTGCTGTATCTCTGTATGGTCCACATTTTGTTGCTTATGTTGTTTGTCTTGCTCACACAAACCCCATGAAGATGATGATATCAATAATAAAATTACAGTTCATTACCAATTTCGCCGGACTTTACTTTCTTTTGTGTTATTGATAAGCGTCAGTCAGAAGAAGGGTCCATAGGTTAAATCTATAGTGCTTTGAATTGCTCTTCTATTCCTAACATCAGACGCCAACAGCACATCTTGAACTGATTTAATGCTCTAGAGTGTTACTTAGTGCCATTCAAAACACAGCAAGCCATTTTCCATGTGCTGGGGCCACTAGGGCTCGTTAGAATGGCATTTTTAATAAAACATAAGTGTAACTACAACATTTTGTGGCTTGACTCTCCAGATAAACCACCAAGTACGTCATTCCCCACTTCGCCTCCCCATTCATACACCCTCCAGACTTTTGATTATAGGGCCAAATTCATTGCGGGTGTCAATCCACTAAAATCAATAGCATGCCACCCACATGAATTAGACTCATATAACTTGAACTTTCCACAGTGTTGGCTTGGATTTTTATAACCTTCTGGAGGAAATTAAGTCCTGAACAAAATTGTGGATTCTGAGATTCAGGTAGGATCAAACTGGCACTTATAAAAATACTTTGTTCCCATCTATCTATTGTCCCAGAAAAGCTTTTCTGTCTAAGCAATTAATAATGTGTTCTTTTTCCTTTGCTTTATTTGAAATAAATACACACACTGGTCTCATCATAATGTCCTTTGCACAAAGTTTTGTTTAAGGTACGCAGAGTAGTTTTCGGGCGTCGTGGCGTGAGAGTGACAAAGAATAGAATTACTGAACTGGGCTAATTCACATAAAGCAGTGTGGACTAATTCATAAAGCAATGGGCCATTGGGGAGGTTTGGCATGAGCGACTATGTTTAATCCCATAGCAGTCTGGTCCTGAGACATGCCGAGACCTGCAACTTCAGCTGACATTCAAAAATAACCAACACAGTGCAAAATTTCATGCTTCTCCTGGAGTCAATGGGCATTTTGCTAAACAGAAGTGTCTTTGCTGTCTGTGTTGCCATTCTTAAGAAAGAAGGGATCTCCTGAAGAAGATTTGGTAGTGTTTTCTAGAGGTGGTGTGAAACGATAGTTGCTTGATCTTTGGAGGTTTGTTTAGAGTCTGATCCTCCAGACTGAAAAGTCTCCCCACGCCTTCATAGGGAATGAGTCCCATATGAAGAGAGATTAAAAAGACTTGGACTTTTAAGCTTAGAAAAGAGGAGACTAAGGGGGGATATGATAGAGGCCTATAAAATTAAGAACAGTGTGGAAAAAGTGAATAAGGAAAAGTTATTTACTTATTCCCACAATATAAGAAGTAGGGGTCACCAAATGAAATTAATAGGCAGCAGGTTTAAAATAAACAAAAAGAAGTTTTTCTTCACTCAGTGCACAGTCAACCTGTGGAACTCCTTGCCAGAGGATGTGGTGAAGGCTAGGACATTAACAGGGTTCAAAAAAGAGCTACAGTAAAACCTGTGCTATCTGGCATTTAACTAGCCAGAAAACTTCAGAAACTGGCAAATTTCTGAGCCAGAAAAAAAAAAAAAAAAAAAAGGAAACTGGCACTTTAAGCCGGGCCTTTTCTCAGACGCTCGCCCCCGCCCCTGCCAGACATGAGTGCAGCACATACCTGAGAGAGGGGCAAACAGCTGCTCCAGCTTCTTAATGCCAGGCTGCATTCCGGCCTCCCCACAGCTCCCGGCTGCCTGCCTCTTCCCCGCCCCCATGGCTCATGGCCACCCGGGCCCCCTCGCGGCTTCTCCCCTCCCCTGGTAGGCCGCCCCCACCATCTCCACCCTCTGGATTTCACTCCCCTCACCAGGCTGCATTCTGCCCCTCCCCGTGGCTTGTGGCCCCCCCTAGCAGGCTGCATCCCAGCCCCCGCACTGCTCCCTCCCCCCATAGGCCTCACACAGCTCCCCCAGAATTTTTAGAAAACTTTTATAACCTAATCCCCGGGCATGCCAGATAACAGGTTTTACTGTAGATAGATTCATGGAAGTTAGGTCCATCAATTGCTATTAGCCAGGATGGGTACGAATGGTATCCCTAGCCTCTGTTTGTCTGGAAATGGGTGACAGGAGAGGAATAACATGAGGATTACCTGTTGTGTTCCATCCCTCTGGGGCATCCGGTATTGGCTGTTGTCATCAGACAGGATGCTGGACTGAATGGACCTTTGGTCTGACCCAGCCATTCTTATGTTCACCCCTCTCCATCTCCCCCCCGTTTCTCACGAGCTTCATCCTGAACCATTGTCCTTTGTCCTTGTCACAAACTGTGGGCATGTCTACACTATAGCATTACAAAGCGAGTGTCCACACAGCAAGCCTGGTATCTTGAAATTATTTCAAAATACCGGCCCTTTATTTTGAAATAATAAACTCTCATTTCATGAGGGAACAACGCTTAATTCCAAATTGCTATTTCTAAATCGCAGTTGTGTGGACACTCCACTGCTGCTGTTTCGAAATAGCTCCTCCCCAGGGCCATTCAAAGTAATTACTCCCTAGTGCTTCCTGGGACTCCAAATCGAAGGTAGTGCGTATACATTAGGGGAGCCTGCCTTGGACTAATTTCAAGGCTTCTCTGTACTGTGGATGTGTTGTTTTGAAACCGTTATTTTAGGAGTTATTATTCTGAAATAACTTATTTCGAAATACCCTTGGGCTGTGTCTAGACTGGCATGATTTTCCGGAAATGCTTTTAACAGAAAAGTTTTCCGTTAAAAGCATTTTCGGAAAAGCACGTCTAGATTGGCACGGACGCTTTTCCGCAAAAGCACTTTTTGCGGAAAAGCGTCTGTGCCAATCTAGACGTGCTTTTCCGCAAAAAAGCCCTGATCGCCATTTTCGTGATCGGGGCTTTTTTGTGCAAAACAAATCTGAGCTGTCTACACTGGCCCTTTTGCACAAAAGTTTTGTGCAAAAGGAGTTTTGCCTGAACGGGAGCAGCATAGTATTTCCGCAAGAAGCACTGATTTCTTACAGTAGGAAGTCAGTGTTCTTGTGGAAATTCAAGCAGCCAGTGTAGACAGCTGGCAAGTTTTTCTGGAAAAGCGGCTGATTTTCCAGAAAAACTGGCCAGTCTAGACACAGCCCAGTAGTATAGACATACCCTGTGTGTCCTACAGAAATTCCTTTCCCCCAGAGAGCTTGTCAGTTCTTCAGGTTTTCCCTTTAATAATAGACAGTTTTTTCTGCCTGTTGGTTATCAGAGAAGTTGCTTGTATAGTCTGTGTAGGGTCCTGCATAGTATTTAGCACTCTGCAGCTAGACTCTAGAGTGGGCTGAATCAATGAGCAAACTCAGTAGATTGGATTCATAGGGGGTTTGCATTCTGCATGGTGCTACACTAAATACTTAAACATGGGCTCTCATGATCTGTACATTGCATCTCTATTAAAGCAGGGGAGTAAGTGGCAAGAGACCTGTGTGGGCTTGGGAAGTCGCATGAATTCTCCATGCATTGGTTTTTTCAGTTGGGGGATAAAGATCCAGACCCTCATTTGTAAAATACTTCATATTCACCTGATGATGGATGCTCTATAAATGTCAAGTACTGTTGTTACCAGGTACCTGAAAGGAAACTCCCTAGTTCCAACCAGCAAGAAGCAATGCTGAGAACATCTTGATATAAGTCACCCTTTGCATAATTGCTAATGGATTCTTCATTTGCTGTCCGTGCTAGCGGTTGCATTATAAGTTCTTTTGGGAAGGGAGTGCATGTATGTGCAGCACCTACCGCATTTTGAGTGCTTCCATAATATAAATCAATCTATATATTTTAGAAATGTGCATCTGTACGTCCATCCTTGAGTCTGTTTGTTCCAGAACTCCTCCTGAACAGTAAGTGCTAGGACCATCAAATTTGGAATGCAGCTTCCTTTTGTTCTTACTTAAAGCAAGGTCAGGGTTTGATTGTGCCAGGAAAATGGGAAGAGACAGGAATGGGACTGTTTTCCATAACATGGAAAGGGAGGAAGCACAGAGAGGAGGGGCATGATATTGAGAGTGGATACTGGGGGAAGCGAGCACAGAGTGACCAATGGGGGCAGTTGTACCACCAAGAGAGTGGCCAACAGGGCTGGGGCTCACCATCTTGCCTGCCACCAGACCAGGTAAGGAGCTCCCTCAGCCCCAAACCCTTTCCCCCTCCCAGCCTTTGGCCACAGTACTGGGGGAGGCCTCTGCCAGCCAGGGAGGTGGGGGGAGGAAGGGCAGAGAAAAGGCCCCAACAGGCCAACGGAGATGGGGGTAGAAAAGGACCCTGCTGGTGGGGTGTGTAATTGAAGAGTCACCTGACTATTTGATAGTCCCCAAGGGCAGGGATGGAAGCCAGTGTGCTCCTGGCTCCACTTCTGGGGAACCCGCTGCCACCCTGCGCTGTTCCCTCTCTATCAGGGGGAGCTGGTCCATGAGGGGAGCCAGTTTAAAAACAGAGGCAGCAGCCAGGGCCTCCCTCTAAGCAGCCTCTGTCCGAGGTGAGCCTGGGCCCACTGCAGAGAGAGGCTGCTCTGTGTCAGCCTCCCCGTGCCCTCTAGCCCATGCTGCTGCCTCCAATAGAGGCAGCAGCGTGGGTGGGGGCCAGGCGGAGCCTGTGCTCAAGGGGAGCCGAGCATCAGCTCTTGCCTGCCACCACCCTGTTGCGTCTGTGGAGGCAGCAATGGGAAGGTGGTGCAGATGGTTCTGCAGAGCCAATATCTGCAGAGAGCCAGCTTAAAAGCTGGCTCCTCACATGTATCAACTCCCATCTATCCTCCCAGCCCCCGCACTGCTGCCTCTCTATTACAGGCAGCAACACGGGGGTGAAAGAAGGCAGGTGGCTCCACAAGATCAGGTGCTTGTGGGGAGCTGGCTTAAAAGCCAGCTCCTACCTCCCTTCCTTCCCACCTTGCTGCCTCTGATACAGAGGCAGCAAGGTGGAAGTTGTGCATGTAGTTGACAGGATTAACCCAGAAGTCCAGGCTTAACAGTTAACCATGTAGTCATCTACACAATGACATCCCTACTGGGGGAAGGCAGAAGGCCCAGGTTGGCCAAGGGTCCTGGGGGAGAAGAGAAGCCCCTTCTGGCCAGGGAAGGTTACAGAAGGAGAAAAGGCCCCACCTGTTGGGGCAGGGGAGTGAAAGAGAGAAAATGTGCCAGACGGAACTTCTTTTTCCTGGGGCCCTCCTCAAGCCCCAAGGCTCATTCTTTCATCCCCCTCATTCCCAGCTCTTTGCCCTGAGCCCCTCCTCAAACCCCCTCCTAGAGTTGCCAGATGGTTTCAACAAATATACGGACACACTTAATAAAAATGTGTCGACCAAAACAAAAATATACGTGATATAGGAAGTTTATTGAGGACAATCTACATTACATCATATATTTTACATTAGATTTTGCGGCTTTTATCAATTTTTTATTTTTCAAAAACTCATCTTTTGCTTCCAAACAAGTGAAAGGTATATTAAAAACCCCACAAAGTTGACTTCTTACTGACTTAACACTCAATCTGTTGCGTTCAACTCTCCATAGATTACCCATGACACTAAAAATTCTTTCCACACTGGAATTTGACACAGGAATTGAAACAGAATATTGAACCAGTTTTAATAAATTTGGAGCAGCAGGTTCTTTGCTGAAAAAATATTCCGTACCTTAAAAGAGCGCTGCGAAATATGAGAAAGATGAAAGCTAGACAAAGGACAACACTGTCGCGAATCGTACATTTATAAAAGGAAAATATTCAGCACTACTGCGTAGTTGCATACTTCCTGGCTGGTAGACACACTCACGCTGCATCTACCAGCCAGGCGGTATGCAACTATGTACTGATACATATATCCAAGAGGCGAATTGGCATAGTAGCGCATAACACAGGCCTAGAGAGTGAGCGAGAATACTTGCGCACAAGTCATGTCATAACATGATAATAATAAAACGTACTTAATTATAAAATACTGGACATTTATATGTCTGGTATTTTCTCAATTTGCTTCCCAGACAGAAAGCTCAAATACTGGACTGTCCAGTTCAAAACTGGACACCTGGCAACCCTACTAATCCCTGAACCCTCTATGCCCCCAGTCTCTTGCCCTGCTTCCGCACATCCCCAAGCCCTGTCCTGACTCCTGCACCCCCCACACTGCCAGCCCCTGCCCTGAAGGACCTGGGCAATAACAGGTAATTCTTTTAGTACTTAATAAGAACGAAGTTTGTGGGCACTCAGTTCCCACCTCTTTTTCATTCCCTTCCTGTCCTCAGCCTTCCAACCTTCATTTCATTCATACAAAGCAGAAAAGAGGGTGAAGAGAGAGATAGAGCATGAACAAAGTCAAGAGCCAGTGCTGTAGCTCCCAGGTTACACAGCCACCATGTGATGCTGTTTAATACCAGACCAACGAGGTGAATAAAACCTACAAAAGTTTATGATGTGTAAATTACTGCTGCACCGCACCCTCCCTCAGCTCCAAAATGCTTACTCCGGAGGTGCATAACTGAAAACAGTCCCCTTCTGCGCCCAGGCAGGAGGAGTTTTAGGAACTGTGGAAAACATTCATGAGTTGTCAGGATGAGAAGTGGGGGAAATGTCACATACAGTTGAGATGTTTATACATTGGCCCATGTGAATGCTGGTTCTTGATTTTCTAGTCATTTACTATTGTGTTTATTTGGAAGCAGATACTTATGTACCTCCATGCTCCTTAGACTGACCATGCTGATGTCCCAGATTCCCACAGCACAAATACATGGTGATTGTTCCATGTTATTTTATTCCAAGCAGCATGTTCAGCTTCTGGTTCCAGATTTTACTCAGACACAAATCTTTCTTGACAATTTAAGAACTGCATCTGCTCCCAGTTGTAGTCCTGGCAAGGGATGGGTCAGGTGAGTGTCCTGGTCTCAGTTGCTTCCGAAAGAGGACTCAGCTTTAGAGACAATTTTAGGTGTAGCTAGCACTGGAGGGAAACGTCTTCAGTCTTCCTCAGTGGGAGTAAATGGTTGCCATAATGCTAGGCCCCGAGTGTAAGGAGTGCAAAACAGTTCCCATTAGGGAGCAAAGAGTCACTGCATTACGCTGAAAGGACTACTGGGGGTGAGGAAAACTGCTCTCTATGGGACAAATATTAGAAACTCAGCCATTTCAGGCACCTTGTTTGCCCACTTCTAAGCTTTCAAAAATAGCTCCCTTGTATAACCTGACTAGCTGCCACCAGGCATTTGGTAAATTGTACCTGAGAATTTTTGGGGAGAATGTATATATCATTACCCGGGAAATCCCACAGTAGACAGAAAGCAACATTTTAGTCCAACATGCGCATGTCACTGGCAGCGGCCTTGTTGTCTTTGGAGCTATTGCACAATCAAAGCGAAAGTTTACCAAAACATTTGTAGTTTATGCTGAAACTTTTATGATCTGTTAGGAAAAACAATTAAGTGTCTGATATAGTAATGTGATGAGTGTGTATTCAGATAAATAGATAGATTTCTTCTTATTCATTCTAGAATACGGATTTGCATGGTAGAAATTGTGTACAATGTATGACCCCAAATTTGCATTAGGGTCTGCTAATGCAACTATGAATATGTGCATTTTCATCAGTAGTGGGCTCTGATCAGGATCAGGCCAGAAAGGGTAAATTTACACAGCCTGCTAGGACCCTGGGATGTTGGATGTGGACATGTGGGGTTTATACTAACATTCTCAAAATAACTGTATAGGCAACTCCGGTTTGGTTAGGCAATGTCTCCTAGGCTATGTCTACTCAGCAGTGTTATTTCAGAATAACTGAGGTTATTTCAAAATAACATAGTCCGCATTTACACTACAAGCAGTTATTTCGACATAATGTCGAAATAATGGTGATCGGGAGGACTTCTCACTCCAACTCCTGTAATCCTTATTTTACGAGAAGTGAGGGAATTTGGAGGAAGAGTGCTTTACCTCGGACTTTCTGCTGTGTAGACTGTGCCAAAACCTGAAATAAGCTATTTTGACTTATACTATGCAATTGATGTAGCTGAAGTTGCGTAGCTTATTTTGGCTTTAGCCCTGCTGTGCAGACATCCCCTTAGGAAGTTGGGGTATGTCTACACTACCACCCTAGTTCGAACTAGGGTGGTAATATAGTCAACCGGAGTTGCAAATGAAGCCCGGGATTTGAATTTCCTGGGCTTCATTTGCATGTTGCCAGACGCCGCCATTTTTAAATGTCCGCTAGTTCGGACTCCGTGCCCCGCGGCTACACGCGGCATGAACTAGGTAGTTCGGATTAGGCTTCCTATTCCGAACTACTGTTACTCCTCATGGAACGAGGAGTAATGGTAGTTCGGAATAGGAAGCCTAGTCCGAACTACCTAGTTCGTGCCGCATGTAGCCGTGGGGCACGGAGTCCGAATTAGCGGACATTTAAAAATGGCGGCGCCCGGCAAAATGCAAATGAAGCCCGGGAAATTCAAATCACGGGCTTTATTTGCAACTCCGGTTGACTACATTACCACCCTAGTTCAAACTAGGGTGGTAGTGTAGACATACCCTTGGTGTGGACATTGTAGGCAGCTGATGTGCAGTTGATTTGCTTTATTTATATGACACATCACCTCTCTGTACTTCAATATTCTTATCTGTAAAATGAATCATAGAATCATAGAATACTAGGACTGGAAGGGACCTCGAGAGGTCATCTAGTCCAGTCCATCAGTAATTATACTGATCTGCTTTACAAGTGCTGTGAGCTTCACTGATAAGCACTATACAGGAGGTAGTTATTCATATTCTTATTTATTATATTCCCAGGAATAGACCCTGGTGGGTCTGTAGAAATGTTTCTGGTTTGTTGGGCAAAATAATCTGTATTTTAAAAATCCTCAGCCCAGAATCATCCAGGGAATAGGGTTTTTAAATTAATATTTGTTGTCATTAAAATTTAATACTTGACAACAATTTCTGCACAGTGGTATTGGACAGCCTTGCAGCTAGGGACAATCCTACTCAATCAATGGGATTTGAGGATTCTTGGTACCTTTCAGGATCAGGCCCAGGTTTCCTATTCAAAGTCAGGGAAAAAACTGATGCAGTGTCTCAGGTACTGTTGCATATGTAGCCGTTTAATGGAGGACTGCTTACTGCATCTGTAGCAACATAAATGTTCACCTGTACAATCAGTGTTAAAAGCTATTTGTCCTGTTTAATCTGAACAGAGGCAGGGAAATGCACATTTGAAGGTCCCCGCCCAGCGATGTCATCTGCATGCTTTTCTCACTTTTCTCTGCTCCT
This sequence comes from Pelodiscus sinensis, assembly GCF_052426305.1. Lineage (NCBI taxonomy): Eukaryota > Metazoa > Chordata > Testudines > Trionychidae > Pelodiscus > Pelodiscus sinensis. The sequence continues at coordinate 22,958,794 of NC_143067.1, read as the reverse complement.
AGCCTATGGCTTTTTTCCAGGGTCTTACATGAGTTATGTTGCTGTGCATTCTTAGACACTTTCCATGTTTCTGGCTGCTTTGCAGTGGTGAACAAAGTAGTTCCTGTATAGAGAGTTTGCACAATCAGTGAGTTATGTGATTTCCTTTGGGATGAAAGGTGTTACAGGAATAGAAGATCATTATCATACCATTATCTTTACATACCGTTCTTAGGCAGCTGCAGGAATGCAATATGCCAAGATGTTGTGGGATTAGGTAACTCAGAATGGCCTCCTTTTCCTACTGGTAATTCAGAAATCACTCAACACTGTTTTAAAGCCATGTTCTACATGTGATATTATTTTATTGCTTTTACAACATGTATAGGATGTTTCGTAGGACAAATAAAAAAAGACCATGGACTGTCACTTGAACCAGAAGTTCTCAACTTTTTCTTTCAGAGTGTGCCCCTCCCCCCAACATGCTATAAAAACTGCATGGCTCACCTGTGCCAAAACAACGTTTTCTTTATATAAAAGTCAGGGCTTGTATGACAGGTTCTCTCCTCCCCATGTTTTATGAAGTTTGGCTTATGAATATAAATATACATAACTCGAAGATGCTTTAAACAATATACCTCATGTAATCTGTCACTTTTAATGTTACAATCTGCTGGATCTGTATATCCTATTTGGATGCATGTATCATTCTTGTATGAAAAGTTAGAAATACAAAGGATGAAACTGTTTATAGTTTTAAATGTGCTAATGAGAGCCATTACTGATGCCCTCCCCCAGAAGCCTCAATGACTGGTTGATCAACTTAGTGACTTGTAAACAGCCTTGTTTGTCCTGTAAGGCCAAAGGTGATTAGACTAGTATTTTATTATTATATGGAGATTGCCTATCTCCTAGAACGGACCTTGAAAGGTCATTGAGTCCAGTCCCCTGCTTTCACAGCAGGACCAAGTACCATCCCAGACAAATTTTTGCCCCAAATGGTCTCTGCAAGGACTGAACTCACAATGTTAGTTTTAGCAGGCCAATGATCAAACCACTGAGCTATCCCTCCCCCAAACATATGACCATACCACCTGGTATTAGGATTTCATTCTTGACCCAGGTAATTTTCCATAGAAAGGGGAATGTAGAACAAAAGATTCCGGCCCTGGGGGGAGGACTATTTAAGCAAGGGAAAGTTATCAGATCTTTGTCTTTGGCTGACTTGGGGAATGGCCTGGCACACTAGGATACAAAGAAAACTCTAGTCTACAGAGAACTGGAGACCCAAGTAAAAGTAAAAGAGTTTGTGTCTAACCTGAAGACTTGAAACAAGAACTCTTTTGTTTACTATCAAGCCCAGTGTAAATAAAGTGTTACCTGGTGAGAACAATCAGAATTTCTCTTTGATTATTTCAGGTAAGGAAAACAGAGGCAGGAAAACCAGCAAAATGAGTGAGAGTGAGGTTCAAAAGAAGCTGGAACTCCAGAGAACCCAAGTGGCAGAAAAGGACACAGAAAATAAAAGACAAATGGAAATAAAGAGGCTTGAGATAGAAGCCCAAGATGCCAGGGAAAAGGCTGCCCATGAGAGAGCCCTGAAACTGAAGCAAAATGCAGGACAATGTAGCACTTTAAAGACTAACAAGATGGTTTATTAGATGATGAGCTTTCGTGGGCCAGGCCCACTTCCTCAGATCAAATAGTGGAAGAAAATAGTCACAACCATATATACCAAAGGATACAATTAAAAAAATGAACACATATGAAAAGGACAAATCACATTACAGAACAGGAGGGGGATGGGGGGGGGGGAGGAAGGAAGGTAAGTATCTGTGAATTGATGATATTAGAGGTGGGGAGAGTGGGATGTTTGTGAGCTAATGGTATTAGAGGTGATAATTGGGGAAGCTATCTTGGTAATGGGTAAGATAGTTTGAGTGTTTGTTCATTCCTTCTTGGAGAGTGTCGAACTTTAACATGAATGACAGTTCAGAGGATTCCCTTTCAAGTGCAGATGTAAAAGGTCTTTGTAGCAGAATGAAGGTGATTAAGTCATTGAGAGAGTGTCCTTTCTGGTTAAAATGGCAAGAAACTGTTTTTTCTTTGTGATCTTGTCTGATATCTGTTTTGTGGGCATTAATCCTTTGGCGAAGTGTCTGAGATGTTTGTCCAATGTACACAGACACTTACCTTCCTTCCTTCCCCCCCCCCTGTATCCCTCTCCTGTTCTGAAATGTGATTTGTCCTTTTCATATGTGTTCATTTTTTTTTAATTGTATTCTTTGGTATATATGGTTGTGACTATTTTCTTCCACTATTTGATCTGAGGAAGTGGGTCTGGCCCACGAAAGCTCATCATCTAATAAACCATCTTGTTAGTCTTTAAAGTGCTACATTGTCCTGCATTTTGCTTCAGCTACCTCAGACTAACACGGCTACATTTCTATCCCTGAAACTGAGACAGCTTGAAAAAGACAAAGAATTGGAAGCCCCAGAAGCTGCTCAAGAGGAGAGGGAGAAAGAGAGAGAAGCACACTGATTTCCCCCCTCCCCCAACCTGGTAACAATTATTTATACTGGGCCTGGTAGTAAAAAAAATTGTGCTTATTAAGAACAAACAGTAGGGGTATGTCTACACTACCCCGCTAGTTCGAACTAGCGGGGTAATGTATGCATACCGCACTTGCTAATGAAGCCCGGGATTTGAATTTCCCGGGCTTCATTAGCATAAGCGGGGAGCCGCCATTTTTAAATCCCCGCTGCTTCGAACCCCGTGTAGCGCGGCTACACGGGGCTCGAACTAGGTAGTTCGGACTAGGGTGCCTATTCCGAACTACCGGTACACCTCGTTTCACGAGGAGTACCGGTAGTTCGGAATAGGACCCTAGTCCGAACTACCTAGTTCGAGCCCCGTGTAGCCGCGCTACACGGGGTTCGAAGCAGCGGGGATTTAAAAATGGCGGCTCCCCGCTTATGCTAATGAAGCCCGGGAAATTCAAATCCCGGGCTTCATTAGCAAGTGCGGTATGCATACATTACCCCGCTAGTTCGAACTAGCGGGGTAGTGTAGACATACCCTAGGATTTTAGTGATTGCAAGTGAAAACAGACAGATCAGAGTAAGAACCTCCTTGCAATTTTTTTTTAGTGAATTAGACCTACTTATGTGTTTCCTTTCATTTTTTAGTTTCTTACTCTGAAGAGCTGTTCTTACTCTCACTTGGGTCTCCAGCTCTCTTTAGAGTTTTCTTTGTATCCTAGTGTGCCAGGCCAGCCAAATACAAAGATCTGATAACTTTCCCTTGCTTAAATGTTCTCCACCCAGGACAGGAATCTTCTGTTCTACATTCCCCCTTCAATGGAAAATTACCTGGGTCAAGAATGAAATCCTAATACCAGGTGGTATGGTCACATGTTTTACTAGTCCAATCACCTTTGGCTTACAGGACAAACAAGGCTGTTTACAAGTCATTAACCTGATCACCCGGGGTATGTCTACACTAGCTTGTTAGTTAGAGTTAGGTAGGCAAATGAGGGCAACCGGAGTAGCAAATGAAGCCCGGGATTTAAATATCCCGGGCTTCATTTGCATTTTCCCGGGCACTGCCATTTTTAAATCCCCCTTAGTCCGAACTAACTGCCCGTGGCTAGATGCAGCAGTTAAACATTAATTCAAACTAACTCCTTAGTTCGAATTAACTGTTACTCCTCATGAAATGAGGAGACATACCCCCAGTCATTAAGGCTTCTGGGGGAGGGCATCTGTAATGGCTCTCATTAGCACATTTAAAACTATAAAGTCTCATACTTCATATTTCTAACGTTTCATACAAGAATGATACATTCACCCAAATAGGATATACAGATCCAGCAGACTGTAGCATTAAAACTGACAGATTACATGAGGTATTTTGTTTAAAGCATCTTTGAGCTACGCATATTTATATTCATGAGTCAAACTTCAAAAAGCATGAGGTGGGAACTACCACAGTTGGCTCTAAGGGGAGCCAAGCATGGCAATTACCTGCAGCCAGGGCCATCCCTAGGGGAGAACTGGACTTAGAGCACCTCCCCCCAGGCACAGAGCCCAGAACAACCCCATATGCTGAAGGCTCCGCCCTAACTCTGCTCCATTCCCACCCTGCCCCTGCTCCACCTCTTGCCCCAAAATCCTCCCCTGCTCTGGCCCCTTATCTGCCCTCCTCCGTATGATGCAAGAGGGGAGATTACCAGGGGCTTGGTTCAGGGTGGCAGCAGGGTCGTCCCCCCTCACTCACCATGGTGATGGGAGCTGGAGTGGCTCGGCAGCCTGTTCCAGCCCGCCGCCCTCTTCTGGCCTGCTGCGCCATGCTTCTCCGTGGTGGCAGGAAATGGAGCACTTTGGGGCTAGGGCACTCTGCCTCTTGCTGCCCCAGAGAACCTATGCACCATGGGCCAGGAGAGGGTGGCTGGGCAGAGTATAGCAGGCTTCTGAGCTGCTTCAGCTCCTGCAACTGTAGTGAGTGCAAGGGGAGGGGGCAACCCCTGCTGCTGCCCTGCACCAGACCCTCTAGGTCTTTTCCATCGGGTGGTTGAGGTGGCTGCCATCTGGCCCTAAAGTGCAGGGCTTGGGGTGGCTGCCCTAAACTGTCTTATGAATAGGACAACTCTGCCTGCAGCCCTATCAGATAGAAGCCCCTATGAAGCTATGTTGCTCTGGCTTTGGCTTCAGATCTGAGTGGTGATGCTTTGGGCTTCAGGCCCATGCATGGGGCTTTGGTGTTCTGCATTGGCTCCCTTCAAGTCTAATACTGGCTCAGCTTGAGGAACCCCCTGAAACCTGCTTGTGGCTCCACAGGAGGGCCCAGATCCTTGCCTGAGAACCGCTGACCCCAAACACTTGCAATGTAGCGTTAGAAGTGACAAAATGAGTGGGGGTTGAGGATTTGAGATGTCTTGTCCAAAATGCAATCATAATAATCAACTCAGTTCTCATAAGCATTGTGTGGGAAATTAGTCTTTCAGAGGGAGTTGAATGACAGGAGGAGAGTTTCTTTCCAGACTGGAACTGGGAGGTATTCCATGCAGATGGGTTGGCATGGGAACAGTTTAGTTACTTTTGGGTAGAAGTAATGGATCTCTCTCTATAGTACCACCCAGTCAAAATGGATTCCACACTTCCATTTGGGAGCATTCCAGTAAATATCTTATGATGAAGGCTGTTCATTGACATTTAGGTTCAGGTTTTCAAAAGAACTCAGCAGACTGGATGAAAATCTGTCAGCAAGTGATACACAGTGAGAGTTTCTGGGTGCTGGGCATGTCTGAAAACACAGCCTTTATTTAAGTGCTTTGCTGACCACTGAGCTTTTCTGTAAATCTTGGCCCAATTGAGAGAGCTGAGTACCTGGCAATCTGGCCCTGAAAGGACTATGCTACAGGATATTTGATGCCTGCCTGTGCTCATGCACTGTGCTCAGCTTTTGAACTGGACCATTTCCCTACAGCTTTGACATCCTGCCCGTGTTCTGAAAAGTGTCAGGTAAGGATAAGGGAAATACAGGGTTAACATGTGACATTGGGAGTGAAAAAATACAGACTAAAGTTTCCCTAACTGCACGAGGGTTCGCAACAGCCATCACAAAAGCTCTCTCTTGTGGTCACAGCATGCAAATACACCTTTCTTCCCAGAGACAAAACCTGCTTTATAAATTACTAGAAGATTTACCTGGCTTTGTTGGAGTAGGGCAGGAGCTGGGGGCTCAGGGCAGGAGGTGTGGGGTGTAGGAGTAAGGGAAGGGGGTTGGAAAGTGTGGGGGACTCAAGGTAGGGGGTGGAGGGTGCAGGAGTCAGGGCAGGTGATTGTTAGGTGTGTGTGTGGGAGAGTGGCCTCGGGATGGAGTGCATGGTACAGGAATCAGGGCAGGAGTTGGGGGATGAAGCACCCAGGGCAGGGATTTGGGCATGTGGGGACTTCAGGGCAGGGTGGGCTAGAATCTGAGCTAGCTGGCTGGGGCAGAAGCTCCCTGCAGTTGCTGGGAGCTACTGGGTACCATGGCCAGAAACAGCCTGAGTGGCACCCTTAACTGGCCACTTTGTTCCGGGTGTGGCTGCCGCCCTGTGGTCATTCAACAGCATAACTCACCCCTAGGAAACCCCTCCCTTTGCATTTGATTACAAATTCCAGGCACATCTCATTGTCCTGGCACAATCAAACCCCAGCCTTGCTTTAAGTTGTGATAAGAAGAAGCTGCATACCAACTTTGGTGGTCCTAGCTCTTAGGAGGAGGAGTTCTTGATCAAACAGACCCACAGATAGACAGACACATACAAACACACAAACAAACTCTCTCAGGGTATGTCTACACTACAGCGTTATTTCTAAATAGCTTATTTTGAAATAACGCGTCTAGACAACAAAATGCATTTCAAAATAACGTTTTGCTATTTCAAAATAGCGCGTCCACACTGATAGGACACTGAATCACATATAAGGTTGGCTGGAACTGGTTCTGGCAGGGCATCAGGTCAGGAGTTATCTTGTGTGGCTGCTGCCTGAGGCTATCTGAGACCTGTGCTTAAAGGGACCGCCCACCCTCCCCCGGCCCGGACAGCTGGTTCTAAGGTTTCCCTGCTTGCTTGCCGACTGCTGAGGGACAGTAAAGCATTTTTTCTCTGTGTGCTCTGGTTGCCCTCATTCAGGACACCACAGCACTCTGCAGATTGGAACCAGAGCCGCCCTTGGGCACTTTGGTGCTTCTCCTGGATGTATTGCTTCGAGCCTGGCAGCACGTTCTGCAGGCAGTAACAGTTTCCCTGGTGTGACCCACTGGGGGCTTGTGCCGCATTCCTCCCTCACGTCCTTCCACTTATCCCTCCCTAGCCCCCCTTCCTGGTGTACAATAAAAGACACGTGTTCATTACAACAAAGCCTCTTTATTGAACAAAGCTGGGGTGGGTGTGGGAGGAATGAAACTGAGGTGAGACTGGGGAAAGGAGTGGGGAGGAAAGAGAGTGGGAGAGGGGAGAGGGAAACCTAGGAGGAGGGGAGCTGGCAGAAGGAGGCAAGAGGAGGAAGGGGGAGGAGAAGCTCAGGGCTCAGGTTGGGGGTCTGGCCAGCCCAACTGTCTCCCAGCACTGTGGGTGCGGGGGCCTCAGCATCCCTGGGAGTGTGGGGAGGGAGGGGAGGAAGAAGCAGGAAGGGAGAAAGAGGGGGAAGAGGAGCGGTAGCTGAGGAGGCAGCAGGGGCTGGAGCAGCAGGAGACAGCAAGTTCTGCCCCAGGGTCGATGACCACCTGGGGGGCAAAGACCATACTGACCCCCAGGATGCGGTCCATGGCATCAAAATAGGGGCAGGGGTCTGGGTCTGCCCCTGGTTGGGAGCTGCCCCCTGTGGCCCTGACATACACCTGCCGCAGCTCCTTTATTTTCATGTGAACCTGCTCCAGGGTTCGCATGTGGCCTTTGGTGGCCAGGCTGGCTGCCATCTGCCTGTAGACGGTTGCGTTCCTCCGTTTAGTGCAGAGATCATGGCTGTTAGAGGCATCCCCCCCCAAACCTGAATTAGGTCCCTGATCTCCACACTGGACCAGGCAGGCGCCTGCCTTTTCCGGTCCCTGGCAGGCTCTTGGGAGCTGCAGACTGGTCCTGGGGAGCGGTGGAGGGCTGGCTTACACTGGCTGCCTGGCTCATGCTGGGGCCACTGGGTCAGGTGCAGCAACTGCTGACTCTGGGCTGACAGGCTTGGAGCTGGCACAGGCACTGTGGCCAGAGTCTACCCCTTTAAGGACTCCGGGGAGGAGGGGAGGGAGAGGAGTGTTCTTGGTTGTGCCCAGAGTGGCCACCAGAGCACCCTGGGAAGGGCTGGAGGCCCCCTATTTCAAAATAAACGTCTACACAGCGCTGATTTCGAAATATCAATTTCGAAATTGGCACTATTCCTCGTGGAATGAGGTTTACCAATTTCAAAATAAGCTCTCCACTATTTCGATTTAATTTTGAAATAGCAGTTTGGCTGTGTTGACGCTGGTAAAGTTATTTCGAAATAACTTGGCTGTGTAGACATACCCTCAAATATATAGTAGATATGATAAAATCCAAAGGTAGAGAGGAATGAAGGAATTCAATCTGGTTTTAAATTCTATTTAGAGTGTATTTTTCTATCCCTTTGTCTAAATCCTAGACATTATATTTGTGGAAATTATCAGCATCTAGAACTCTTTTAGGACTAAATCTTATTTTGATGGGGCATTCCACATTCTTTTTGGGAATATGCTTATGAGTATGAGTAAGACATAACTGTAATATGCTTTATGTGAGGTGCTCCATGTGAGATACCATTGGAAAGGTTTCAATCTATTGAATATGATTATCCCATTTGTATGCATGTGTCATTTTTGTAGATTAAGTTAGATATCTGTAATTGTGTATTTGTAACTGCATATTCACTGCTTTGGGTCACTCCCACTATTTACACTTCAAGGCTGTGATGGCTGATTAGCAAGACTCAATGGAGCTTAACTTTCCTGTGCCTGTGTGTGTCAGCCCATAAGTATGGAGACAGGGGCCTTGCACAGACTTTTGACCATGTCACCTGACATCTTGGATGCTGTATTTTTCCACAAGAACAGATGGAAAGTTTAGACCAAACACAAAGGGTTCCTGCCTTTTGCAAAACCTGTTTAAGGGTGAGGAGTGAGGTAATTCAGGTCATCAGTTCTCCCTGGCTATCCCACTCAGGGCAGATCTTCACTCTGCAGAAGATTTCCATTGCCACAATCTATCTTCCAGAGTTCAATTTAGCGAGTCTAGTCAAGACTCGCTAAATCGAACTCTGAGGGCATCCTCACCAGTTTCCAGCACTCCTGCTTTTGCCAGGAGTAAGGAAAGCCGATGGGAGCATTTGCTTCCATTGGCCTCCTGCTATGGGGATGACACCAGGTTTGGCTTTTAGGGTAAGCCAATTTCAGCTATGTAGAATATGTAAACCGAGCTGGTGGGTCTATTGTAGACCTGGCATAAACTGCTGTAAACATCTAAGACTGAGAGAAGGAACTGGACCCAAGCTGGAAGGATGTCTAGTCTGTGATTATTGATTATTAGAACAACTTTTAGGGTGAGATATTACATGTAACTTATTTCTTCAGTGCATTAACCTTAGCTTGTGTGTTCTGTTTTATTTTGCTTACTAACCTACTTTGTTCTATGTGCTATCTCTTATGACCAGTTAAATTCTACTTTTTTTACTTTATGAACCTATTTGTGTTTATTAATAAACCCAGTGTAAATAATTTCAATTGGGGGCATGGGAGCCAGGAGGCTGCATCTCTCTCTTTACATTGATAAGAGGGTGAATTTCATGAGCTTATACTACACAGATCTCTAAACAGCATAAGACAGATTTATCTGGGGTTCAGCTACCAGGAGGGCAGTGTACTGGGGTACTGGGTAAAGCTTTCACAGGCTATGTCTACACTACGCACATAGTTAGAAATAAGCTATTTCAAAACTATAACTCCCGACATAACTATTTTGAAATAGCACATCCACACTGTTTGGAACCTGAATCACATTTAAGGCCCCTGGAAACACTCCGGGCAGGGCATCAGGACAGCAGTCACAGCCTGTAGCTGCTGCTTGAGGCTATCTGAGGTTCGTGCTTAAAGGGGCTCCCCTCTATAGCCATGTCTCAGACTCTTCACCTGTGCCTACCTCCTTGAGGGACAGCAAACTCTTCTCACTGCATGCTCTGGTTGTCCTTGCAGATGCCACAGCACGTCTGCTATGGAGCCAGACCTGCTGCAAAGTAGTCACTGATTCTTAGACCTCCTACTGCATCTCCTGGCACTGTTATTGCCAATGTGGCACTACAAGACCATGACCAGCAGTTCACTCTGGGGCACCTCCCTCTCCCCACTCCAGGTGCTTCTCATGCAGAACAGCCCCACCCATCCTTCCTTGCACACCGTGCACTGCTGCTTCTGGTGCTAGAACAACAGCGGGTCATCGTGGTGTGGTGGGATGACCAGCAGTGGCTCCAGAACTTCTGCATGAGGAAGGACACCATCCTGGTGCTGTGCGAGTGGCTCACCCCTACCCTCAAGTGATGGAACATGCACATACGATCCACCATCCCCCTCCAGTAGTGTGTCTCCATTGCTATTTGGAAGCTCGTCATGCCGGACAGCTACTGCTCTGTCGGGAACCAGTTTGGTGTGGGGAGATTGACCATCGGGGCTGTGCTCATGAAAGTATGACTCTCTTACTATTGTCTCAGTGGTGAATCACTGGAATGGGGCTCCCTAGGGAAGGCAGGAGGTGGACTCTCCCTCCGTGGAGATTTTGCAGTCCTGCCTTCACAAACCCCTGTTGGGGATGGGGTAGTTGAGGTTGCTCCTGCTGTGAGAAGGGGCTTGGACTCAGTGACCTCCCAAGGGCTCTGGCAATCCTGTGAGTCTCTGTTTGTATCCTTCTACAGGTGATGAGCTCCATCAAAGACATCCTGCTGTGCAGGGTCATCATCCTGGGTGATGTGGACCCCATCGTCACTGGATTTGCTGTCATGGGCTTCCCCAGCTGAGGGTGATGGCACCCAGATCACCATCTGGGCCCCCAACCACCAGGCCTCCAATTATATCAATGGGAAGGGGTACTTTTCAGTGGTGCTGTAGGCCCTTGTGGACCACCGAGGCTGCTATGCTGACATTAATGTCGGGTGTTCGGGGAAGGCACAGAACATGTGCATATTCCACAACTCCAGCCTTCTCCAGAAGATGCATGCTGGCACATTTTCCCACAACTGCACTATCAGGGTTGGGGCATGGACATGCCTATGTGCATCATGGGTGACACAACCTACCCCTTGTTCCCCTGGCTAATGAAGCCATAGACAGAACACCTAGACCCCACCAAGGAACACTTCAGTGCCAGGCTCAGCAAGTGCCACATTGTGGTGGAGGGAGCCTTTGGCTGTTTGAAGGCGGGCGTTCTGCTGTTTCCTTATCTGCCTGGATCTGGCAAACAGAACGTCCCTCAGGAGGTGGCAGCCTGCTGTGTCCTGCACAACCTGTGCGTGAACAAGGGGGAAACATTCCTGCCAGGGTGGGGGGCAGAGGTCGAGTGGCTGGCCATGGCCTCTGAGCAACTGCGCACTGCTGCCATCTGGCAGGCCCATCAGGAGGCTATGCTCATCTGGGAGGCTCTGAGGGAAAGTTTCAGACAAGGCCAGCTGTGACACTCTCCCCTAGGCCTCCCCACAAGGGGCCTCTGCATTGTCCCTGTGTGCCTTCCTTCCCTCACTCCTCCCCTCTCCTCCCTTGCCCTCCCTTCCTCCCTCTCCCCTGCAGATAAAATAATCCAGACTTTTTGGTTTGAAACAATCAACTGTCTTTTTTTTATTTGGGGGAAATATAACTGGGGAGAGACTGGGAAAAGAGCCTGGGAGCAGGAAGGAGGGGGATAGATGAAAGAAGAAGGGGGAGGAGGGAGGAGGTCTGGGACTTGAACTAGTCCTGCCTTGGGTGATCCCACTGCCTCATGTGTGGGGCCCTCAGTGGCCATGGTAGGGGGGCTAGGAGGAGAAGCTGGGGGGAGGCAGCAGGAGCAGGGGTAGGAGCAGAAGTGGGTGCAGGGGGTACTTGGGAAGGAGTGAGTGTGGTGGTTGGGGCAGGTGCTTGACCGCTTAATTGTGGCAACTAGGCAGTTGATGGCAGAGGTGTATGCTGTGCACATGCCCCAGTTCTGCTGGGACAGCTCCTGCCAGATGGTATAGTGCAGTTCCCAGCCAGCACGGCACTCCTCCATGTCTGCATCCCACCTATACTCCTACCACATGAGACACCCCTGGAAGGCGCACAGGCAGGCAATGTGTTCCCACTCCAGGCCCTGGCAGGGTCATTTGCGGTGGCGGCTCTTGGGGGTTGGAAGGATGGTGTGGAAGGTGGTGTATGCACTGTGTTCACAGATGGTCCAGTTGTGAAGAACAGAGAGAAGGGCAGTCATCCAAGGAAACAGTGTGCCTGAAGCCTACCCCTCATGTGAGTTGACACCGAAAGTTTTCAGTTCACATGATGGCAATGTACTTCAAGCAAGGCCATCTGTGGCCTAGCAATGGGCACTGTACTGCAGGGGCATGGACAATCCAGGGGACCCCCATAGGCATGGGAAGGTGGGGTGGGGGGATAGGGTGGCTTGGCTTCCTTCCATGTCCCACACATGCTGGGTCTGGCACTGGTGGCATCCTGCAGAGAGAGAAGACTTTTGTCCCTGACCACTGGAGGAGATGGCAGACACCAGTTTCTGGGGAGAGTGCCACTGGGGTCCCCTCCATTTCCTGCCCCCCAGCAGATTCCCTTGGAGGGGATCAGTGTCCTCTGACTCACTGTGCTTGACTTGAAGCAGATGCTGAGTGCGGGCATAACTATGTGCAGCACTGCTGTGTGCTTCCATGACTCTAGACTCCATAGTGGTGGCTTGTCATGGGAAGGTGTCATGGAGTCAGGAGTAAGACAGGCCTCTCCAGCAATCTTATGAGAAGGAGTGAAAGGTTCCTGTGTGGCAGCCTCATGAGGCTGTCTGCTCTGGACTGGCACTCCATGTGCACAGGCTGCTGTGCGAGCCCTAGGCCAAGAAGGAATGGAAGTCACCTGATGGGCCTTTCCTGGCCTCATCCAAGCCCTGGGTGACATGCTGGGAGGGGGAGTACTGGCTTCAAGGAGATGACCTTCTGGATGGTGGCATCATATCCTGGCTGGCCTCATCTTTCTCCTCCATCTCCTCACCCTCCTTGTGAACAGCCCTGCCCTCCAGAAGACTTATGATGTGCATCTCCAGGCTGGAGTGCATGACAAGAGGTGGGGAAGGGACTGACTCCCATCCCAGGATGCAGTGCAGCTGCTTGAAGTAGTGGCACGAATGGGGTGCCACCCTGAGTGGGAACACTGTTCCCTGGCCTTTGTGTAAGCCTGCCTGAGTTCTTTAATTTTCATGCCACTCTGCTCCTGGGTGCACAGGTGGCCCTTTTCCTCCAGGCTGGTGGCCATCTGGCCATACATGTCCATGTTCCTGTGTCTGGTGCGGAGATCCTGGAGGTTAGCTTCCTCTCCTCAGACCTCAGTGAGATTCAGGATCTCCACACCAGACAAGGAAGGGACCCTTTTCCGCCCCTGGGCATGGGCTTTGGAGATGGCTTCTGGCTTGCTGGCAGCCCTGGGGAGCTCAGTGGGAGTGCTGGGGTCAGCCATTGCTAAAATAATGGTTCCTGCAGTGTGGCACAGGGCTGCCAGGACCTGTGTTGTGCCATATGCTTTCCCCCCTATGACTGCAGCTTTAAACCCTGCAGGTGAAGGGAAACTATAGAGTTTTGAAGGGTGTGGACAGAGTGGCCACCAGGACAACTGTGAGACACTCTGGAGGCCAATTATTTCAAAATAAGCACAGCTGCGCCACCCACAAGCACTCTATTTCCAAATAGCCATTTCAAAATAGGCGTTATTCCCCATGAAATGAGTTTATTATTATGGAATAAGAGGGTTATTTTGAAATAACAGGCTTGCTGTGTGGATGCTCACCTTGTCATTTTGAAATAATGTGAGTTATTTTGAAATAACGCGGTAGTGTAGACATGCCCACCCAGTGTTTGTCTGCAGCCTGGGGAGGTGGCGGGAGGGGGGAGGGAGTGTGTATGGGTCTGGGTTGAAGCAGGCTCAACAAGAGAGGGTTACAGGGTGTCCGGACTCTGGGGGACAGCAGGCTCAATAGGGTCTCAGTACATCAGGTGACAATACTAAGAGGGTCCTGACCCATCACATCTGTTCCTTGGGGATACTTCCATTAGCTTAAGAGGTTATTTTTTCAATAAGGAGTGCACATTTAATTTAATATGTTTTAAACAGCAGAGGAAATACTTTCAATTGTGACCTTCCTTGTGCTTGAATGTGCAGATTCTACTTACAAAGGTAATTTGCCTTTGGTATGCATTAGGTTAGTCTGCTTTATCTAAAGAATGATTCTCTGCATTCAGAGACACAGACACCATCAGTGGCTGGATGATTAAAACATTAGGAATTGGAAGAAAGTGCTTCTATAGTACAATGCACATGGAAAGCAAATTGCAGACCAAATTAACATTCAACCACTTTGTCATATATAGATAGAGATGCATAGTCATATATAGAGACACATACATAGCTGCAGTAACACAGAGAATAAAAATGGTTTCCTGAAATAGTATTTGTAAAGTGGATACATCTGTATGTTTTATAAGTGGAGTCTTCAGTGAGTGCAAGTCCCCAAAAGTTTCCATAGTGTCTCATGTTAGTTCAGAGGTTTAATTCTGCTATGGATTCAAAAGTATTTGAATCTCTTTGATCTCTGGACTCAGGCTGGGATTCTCAGGAGACTGTTTTCTGTTTTTTTTCTTATCCAGGATGGAATGTCAAGTGAAATGGAACTAACAGTTTGCAACTCCCCAAAACATTTTCCAGGGCTTACAAAAGCTCAGGGCCATGAGGCACAGTCATCCCTCCTCTTTAGCAGAAACAGAGGTGAAAATATCCACATACACTTCTCCTTGACCTTATGTCTCTTGTCTGCTTGGATCATAAATTCTTTAGGGCAGGGACTGAACATTACTCACTGTTTGCACATTGCCAGGCACAATGGGACTCAATTATTGGTTGGTGCTTGGGAACAACTGTAATACACCTAATTATTTATTATTATTGTTAATAATACTGGGCTAAATGTTCTTCCAAAGGATTTAATCACAGATATAGACATCTTACTTTATTCAGAACAAGACGCCAGCTGGGAAGGAAGAAGAGTTCCTGTTCATACAGAGAAATTAGTCATCATAGTAAATAATTAATAATTAATAAAAATTAAGAATACATTTACAGTTTTCTAGTGACTTCAATAGCAAATAGAGGATCATAAAGGACTTAACAAACATTTGTGAGTTTAACTTTGTCTCTGAGGTTCATATAGTTGGTTAAACATCATTGTATTGATAGGAAAACTATGAGAGAGAAGGTACATGATGTGCCTGCATTCACACTGGCTGTCTGTGGCAGAGCCAGAATAGAACTCAGGAGCCAAATTCCAGCACAGGATTTGAGAGTGAAGAGGCTGTTTCCTCTATGCTGTCAGTGCTCTCCTGGCTGTTCTATAGGGAGGATGGATGGGAAAGAGGAGGTTGCTGGACTAGAATGCAGAGGTATGAAGAATGGATGGCAGAGGGGAGAATGACCTTTGAGGACGGCAGAAGGGGTAGGAGTCAGGAATGAGGGAGGGAAGGACTGCAGGCAGGAACATGGGCTGTAGCTGGGGACAGGAGCCAGTGACGGTGCAGAGGCAAGGGCTAGAGCCTTTGAACATAACCTCCCCCCAGCTGCAATTTCCTATTTATATTATGGGTCAAACTGATCAAAAACTGTACAAACAGTTGTGTTAATTTTGAAAATTTCTGTTTTGGTGGGTTCAAAATGGATTTTTAAAAATATATTTGGAAAACATCAATAATTTTGCAATTTTAAAATTTCCAGAGTTTTCTATTTTCTCTCTCTTTTCACTACTGAATGCAATAAACAGAATGCTTGCCAGGCCTGTCCCTGTCCCTCAGCACACACACATTTTCCTATGGATGCTTTATAACATTTTACAACTTCTCCAACTTTCAAAAAGCATGGCAAAAGGCCACCTTGCCTCTCCTGAGCACAACTTTTCCTATTGCATGCAGTGGCAAAACAACTGCACTCTTCCCACTCCCCTGAAAGGCAGAAGAAATAGAAATGTCAAAACTTCAGGTTTTTACAACCGAAATTAAAAAAAAATGGTATGTGAATTTTCAGCTCCTAAAAAGGCCATTTTAAACTGAAAACATTTTTTGAATGATACACTGTGACCCCTTTTATTTATGGTTTCACTCAGCATCTTTGATCAGGAGAGAACAGTGATTCACTCCTGGATCTGATTTTTGAAGGGAATGGAAGATTTGCAGGATTAAGGCAGCAGGGTGAGGCCACACAGTTTTGTTTTGAAATCTGTGAAAGAGTTTTAAAATATTAATTGAAACACATAAAAGTTTTATTTCTTTTTTAAAGACAACAATAAAATCTTTTGCAGTAAAGTTATAAAATGATTCTTGCAAAGACTGGCACAGCTAGTCTACAGGATGAATACAGACATACCTAGGATTATTTTGAAACAGGCTCATGATTCACTGGAGAGGAACAGTGTTAAGGATGCAAATGTTTATTTTAGGGCCTCCTCCTTGGGATTAGCTGCTCACAGCTGTTTTGGAGCTTCAGAGCAGTTCAGGGTGCTCACTAACTTGAATCTTCCTGCTTGTGTGAGTCCCTTTTTATTATATTGATTTGGACTGCACCACAAATGAACAGGAAAGATTTAACACACAGAAGCCCAACAATGGGGCTATGAAAACAAAGTTAACAGGAAGAAGAAAATTGTTAACATTGCTGGGACATGTGTGTTAAAAAATTAAAGCAGAATTAAATACTTTCCTTGATAAAATACTCCTGAAAATTCATTTACCAAAATCAATCAATCAATCAATCAATCAATTAAGGAAACTACCTCAATCATATGCTTTTACTAGGATATTTTTCATACCTTCTTTTTAAAGTATTCATAGAAAACCCTTTTATACAGGGCTGTGCTCTCTTACTATACTTAACAGATACGGCTTGATCCACATGCCACTGGAGTCAGTGAAAATATTTCTATTGTCTTGTGTTGGCTTTGGATCAGTTCCTTAGGCTATGTCAACACTACAAATCCTGCAGTGGCACAGATATTGTACTGCAGATGTCACCGTAGCAACAGAAGGGCTTTTTCTGTGACTGTAATAAATCCATTCCCTTGAGAAGCAGTAGCAAGGTTGAAGAAAGAATTTTTCTAGCAATCTAGTAATACCAAGGCTTAAACTGGCTTAACTATCTCTCTCAGGGATGACAATCTTTCACACTTTGAGTGACGTAATTAGGTCGACCTAAGTTTCAGGTGTGGACCAGGCTCAGAGCAATGATTCTTAATGACCTGATTCCCAGAATAGAGGGAGCTCTGTATTTGCGCTCCTTGTACTTTAGGATGTTCTGAGGTTGGTGAGGTGGACGTGGTGTCAATTAGAACTCCTGGGCTGTCTCTAGACTACAGGGTTTTTTTTTAAAAAAGTAGCCTTTTTTCGAAAAAACTTCACCTGAGTCTAGACTACAGCCGCGTTCTTTCGAAATTAAATCAAACGAACGCGGCTTTTCTTTCGACAGCGGTACTCCTCATTTCACGAGGAAGAACGCCTTTTTTAGAAAGTACTCTTTCGAAAAAAGGCATTCTTGAATGCAGACAGGGCTTTTTTGAAATAGAGCATCCAGACTGCAGCTCACTTTTTCGAAAGAAGAGGTTGCAGTCTAGATGCTCTTTTTCGAAAGAAGCTTTTTTGAAAGTATCTTTCGAAAAAGCCTCTTTCAAAAGAGGCTTGCAGTCTAGACATAGCCTTAGTGCTGTACTAAGATATGTCCTGTTTCTCAGGGCCATAGATCATGCGCTTGATTGTGTTCAGTATGAAGTTTTGCTTAAAAATGCATAGCACAATATGGCCCACTGGCTGAGTGATAATGGATTTGCAAGTACATTTACTGCCATAGTATGAATGCATTTGGTTCTGATCCAAAGACAATAACGTTAACCAGAGTCTTCCTGATTATTTCAATGGATCAGGCCATATATTCCATACAGGTTTAAAAACATTATTATTGCAATCACAAAGAAGAAACCAAAACAATTTGTTGCAGGTCAATGCCACTATTTTAGACATGCACTCCTGATCTCAACTTAAAGTATTTTTAGTTCACATTAGAGGAAAATCTCAAACTAAGCAATCTAATTTTCACAGGAAGCAAGTTATTCATTTAATAAGATCTGACTATTATTTAAATTGTTTCATGAAATAGCTAGGTAATTGTCCTGGTGTCATTTTACTTGGCACCACATCTGGGAATAATTACAAATGGCATTGTTATCCTTTAAAAACCCTTGTAAAAGTCATTACTGAATATGAGGCCTGATTTTTCTTTTAGTCTCCTCAGCAGACTGTAGGTATTTTAAATTATTTGATTCATTTTCAGCTTTGTATGGAAAAATATATGGTTTATATAAAAGGCAAAACACTGAGATTTGTTATAAGTATAAGAAATTGCAGTCAAATAGATTTAAGATTGGAGACAGGCAGTTGAAAGTGAATGGTAACAGTGTCTTCAGCTCAAATAATTGTTGACAACAAAAGGACTTTCAGGTCAGGTCTACACTGCACGAGAAATCTATTTAAGAAAATTGCATAGCTGGAGTCAATGTACCTTAAATCGAATTTCTCTGGCATCCACATTGCGGGAGGTCAATCAGCGAAACTCTTCTGTTGACTTCTCCTATTTCTTGCAACCCCATGGAGTACCAGGGTCAATGGAGATGCCATCAGCCATTAATTTAGCAGGTCCTTACTACAGGTTGAACCTCTAAAATCTGGGACTATCTGGTCCGGCAACATCCATGATCCAGTAGGACCATCTATATTTTTGGACCAGAGAGCCCTGGCTGACCAGTTTCAGGGGCTGAGCCAGCATGGCTGGGGCTGGTGTGGTGGGGAGTGCAGTCCTGGCTAGGGATGAGAGAACGCAGTGGCTGGGACCGGCACCCAAGAGCAGGGCTGACAGCCGGGAGGGGAACCTTGACCAGGTCTGTAAACTCCATGGTTCAAGACCACTCAGGTCCTGAAGGTGCTGGATTGGAGAGGTCCCCCCTGTAGATCTACTAAAGTGAACCCTGGAAGATCAAACTGTGGTGTGTCAATCTCTGCGTAAATATAAATAAGGCCTCAGAAAGTCTTTGACAAGATCCTATAGTAAAACTCTTGAGCAATAAATGCCTCAGTCACAGGATAAGAGGGAATTACCATGCATTGGTAATTGGTTAAAAGACGGGAAATAGGGTAGAAATAAATGGTCAGTTTTCACAGTGGAGAAAGATAAATAGTGAGGTCCTGTAAGGATCTGTACTGGAACCAGTGTTGTTCAACATATGCATAAATGGGCACAAAAAGGGATAAACAGAGAGATGGAAAAGTTTGCATGTGATACAAAATAACTCAAGTTACTTAAATCAAAAACTGACTGCAAAGATTTATAAAGGGATCTCACAAAGCTGGGTGACGGGACAGTAAAATGGCAGATGAAATTAGCATTGATAAATGCAAAGTAATGCACAGTGGAAAACATCTCAACTATACATACAAAATGGTGGTGTCTAAATTAGCTGTTACCACTCAAGAAGAGATCTGAGTCATTGCAGATAATTGGCTAAAACATCTGCTCATGTTCAGGGGTAGTCAAAAGAACTAACAGAATGTTAGGAATCATTACTAAAGGGACAGATAATTAGACAGAACAGAACATAATATCAGATAGCCACTCCCGCACCTTCAAAACTGTGTATGTAGTTCTGGTTGCCTTGTCTCAAAAAGATATATTAGAACTGGGACAAAGTACAAAGCAGGGCAATATAACGATTAGGGGAATGGAACACCTTCCATAAGAGGAGAGATTAAAAAGACTGGAACTGTTCAGTTTAGAAAAGAGGAGGATATGATAGAAGTTTATGAAAGTATGAATGGAGAAAGTGGACAAGGAAGTGTTATTTATCCCTTATGTAGCACAAGAACAAGTGGTCACCTGATGAAATTAATAGACAGCAGGTGTAACACACGATGTCCAGTCAACCCATGGAACTCATTGCCAGGGGTTGTTGTGACGACCAAAAGTATAACTGCATTCTAAAAAGAATAAGTTCACGGGGTATATGACCATTCAGGGCCATTAGTCAAGATAGGGATGTAGAAGTCCCTAAATCTCCAACTGTCAGAAACTGACATTGGACAGCAGGGGATAGTTCAGTCAAAATTGTCCTGTTCCATTAGCTTCCTGTGATGCATATGACACCAGCCACAATCAAAAGACAGAATATTGGGCTAGATGGACCATGGGACTGTCCTATTATGGTCAGAATGCATGAATGGAGGTATGAGAGGGAACATTTTTGGGGGAGGGCTGGAACAAATATGTGGTGTTGAGACTGGGCACAAGACGGGTTACGCCATTGTTCAGGTTGGCCCTTTGGTGGTCCTGTTAGTTTCAACTGGCTTGATTTCTTACTTTGTCACAGAGTTCCTATGTTACTTTGCGCAAATCAGTCTTTGTCAGTGTCTATCTGTAAAATGGGGATATTAATGGTTCCCTAACACACAAATGTGTTGTGAGAACAAATACATTACAAATTGTGAGATGTTCAGATACTCTGCTAATACGGGTCATATTGGTACCTAAAATAGGGAAGAGAAGTCTTCCCATTAAAACTCTATTCATGATAACTCTGTGGGCTTATTTCATTGCCACCCCAAAATCCTGGAGTCAAATACAGAGTGTATCCGATGTTTTCAGCAGCAACTAAACTCATGCACTCTTGTAAACTCCCTTGTAATATCCCTGCTGTTGACATTTTATTAGCTAGGCATTCCAGGCTGCTTTTTATGAGGGCACCTTTTAAGCGATTGCAGATGGGAATCAGATGTGCCACCAAATAGCTGTCTTCATATTTTCTGCATTTTGCCTCATTTGTCAAATCGGTTTTAATCCTGTTTTGTTCAGGACTCTGCCCACCTCAATATTAGCACCATCTGTGCTGGAAAATGGCTATGAAATGAAATGTCATATACTCTCACCACAGTAAGACTTTAACTCTCTGTTGTATGAGAGGACACTCTGGTCCTAAAAGTGGAGCAAACGGTATTAAATCCTGGAACATTACGAATGGATAAAATACTAGAAGGGTAGGGAGTGCAGGTGGGACCCATCAGCTCTTTAAGACCCAAACTAAGGGGTGTAATCAGAGAACCACCCTGTCTCTATCCCCCCATCAACTCCTGTTCCATATGTAGGCAATGAAGGATAATGAAAAGTCAGCCTCCTGCCCCTAATGAAGATCTCTTGGCAGAGCAAGTTCCACTGGAGTCAGGTTGTGTGGGTGGCTGTCAATATGGCCCTTTAACTTGGGTTCTATGCTGCCAATCCTGCCCCTTCAGAATACCTGTGTGGTCATAAAACTAAAGGAGCTCACTTACATTACACTGGGTAAACGGTCTCAGGGTATGTCTATACTACCCTCCTAGTTCGAACTAGGAGGGTAATGTAGGCATACCGCACTTGCAAATGAAGCCTGGGATATGAATTTCCCGGGCTTCATTTGCATAAACTGGGCACCGCCATTTTTAAATCCCTGCTCGTTCGAACCCCGTGCCGCGCGGCTACACGCGGCACGAACTAGGTAGTTCGGACTAGGCTTCCTAGTCCGAACTACCGTTACTCCTCGTGGGATGCAGTCTAGACATAGCATTAGGGATTAACATCAGCTTTTGTGGGTAAAACCCACTTCATCAGATTAATTGGAGTGGAAGTTACAGAAGCAGAGGCAAGAAGTTGCTTGTGTGTATGAAGCTAATCAAGTCAGAGTGGAAGTGGTCATTCACAGCATTTGTTGACTTGATTAACTTCATTAACACAAGCAACTTCTTCATTATATATACCCTGCTCCTGTAACTTCTACTGCAATTCATCTGATGAAGTGGGTTTTATCCACAAAAGTTTATGCCCTAAAAAATCTGTTAGTCTCTAAAGTGCCACAGGACTTCTCGTTATTTTTGGGTAAACTGTGTACTCCATGCAGTTACTTTAACTTCTCTGTGCAAATTAATACTGAATTACAGCTTTATTCATTGTCTGTTTTTTAATTTCACTGACTATAATTCAATCACCAGTTCAGTCCAGAGTGCCACAGATTGCATCAAGAACTACACATATTTCATTTATGATCCACGTTTGTTCCATCTAGCCAAGCAAGCTCTGTTCTGTTGTTTCACTCAATAAATTAGCTTGAGAGGAAGTAATATGATGGAAAGCATCATCATGTATGTCCTGAAAAAACATATGTCTTCCATATTGGCAGCTCAGCAGTCCCCAGATTGTTAGCCAAAAGGTTTGGCCAGGCTTGGCTTATTTAATATTGTGGTTAATATGAATTTGTTCTCTGCATATGGACAACACTAGGCTCTCACATCTTGTACATGACAAGAGTTACTATATTATCATGGCTGATTAAATGCACATAAATTCTAAATTAAACATGCAGCCAACGGTGGCTTTTTTACTAGGAGAACACTTTTGTTTGCGCACAGTGCAATGTAGTAATTCTTGTCAAGTACAATATTATGCGCCAAGATTATTCAAGCCATTTTGAAAAGAACTCAGCTCTCAGAGAGGCATCAAAATAAGTGGTCTCATTTTAAACAGAATAAAGCATGTTGGGAGTTGAGTAGAGCTGGAATTTGACAAAAATGTAAAGTGAATCAAGATTAAAAGTCAAAATTCTCAATTTTTTTTTTTGCAAACTGAAACCAAAAAATATTTCCTTTCAGGTCATCTGACACATTTTGTTTCAATATTTTAAAAACATTTCATCTTAATTTTAACTGTTTTTGACCATGTTTTCATAGAAAGTAACTGAACATGCAAAACTTCATTTTGAAAATGTCAAAATGGGATATATTAACAAATTCAAAACTTGAAAAACATTTTTTAGCTGGGAAATTTGTCGAGACAGACTCTTTCCCATGAACTGTTTCAGTATTGACAAATTAACATTTTTGGCAAAAGAAAAAGAAAATTTCCCAGCCAGCTCTAATACTGAATTCTTGAAAAATCCAGCCATAGGTGTCACCATGGGAGTTGTTTGTGGGATGGGCAGAAATTATTTGAAAATCTATCCCCAGGTGAAGCTAAACTAAAGAAATCATAGGGGTGAGGATCAACCCGAAAATAAAAATAAAAAATAAAATGTAAAACTCCTGTGACATAGCAGTTGAGATTTTTAAAGTACATCTGAGACTTTTAAAAATATGTCACATATATTAATATTAAAATATTTCTTCCTTCTCACTCAGTTTTATAAATGACATTATTTTTATTTGGAACTTCAAGTCACATAGAGCTTTGAATCATTTGAAAGCTCTTAACTACTAAATCCAGTATTAGAAGGGTACGCAACCCACATGATTTAATAGGCTGAGCAAAAGTACTATAAATCAGGACTCAGAATGCTAAATAATTTTAGAACACAGGTGACAAATGGAGCATTCTGACGTGCTGTCAGTTATAATATACCACAGTTAACAATATCAAGAAAATGCATAGTTGAAAGGCATAAAAAGAGGAGAGTGGCTAGAAGTAATACAAGAAACTGCTAAAAATGTAGGCCTATCTTTGCTTTATAAAGGCAGGAATCAGAAATCTCTGTGTTATGAACCTATGCTACTGATAACTAATTGAGATTTTTCTTTAGCTTAAATAGAAAGTGCCTGCATTTTTGGTACTGATCCGCCTGTCATCATAACATTCTGGGTGATGATATCTGTGATGTTCCTAGTTGTGGGTTTATGATAATGTAATGCACACATTAATAAGGTTAGGTATACACAAGACACTTTTGTTATTGTATTAATGTTAGTTAGGGGTTTGAGTTCCCTCGTCCCACAAATATTTCAGACAGTTATATAGGCACAAAAATGCTTTTGTCAAGATAACATAGTATGCTGGTCTAAGGTGCAACTATTCTGATGTGATGTCTACACTAGGAAACTATTTTGAAATTAATAAATTAAACGTAATAACTCCCAATTCAACAAAATCGAAGTAGGGTGTCCACACTATAGGGAAGCCTCAAAATTAGTCTGAGGCAGACTCTGTTAATGTGAACGCGCTACCTCTGACTTAGGGAGTCCCAAGAAGTACTGGGAAGTAATTAGTTCAAATTACACTGGGGAGTTGTTATTTCAAAATAGTGGCACCGGAGCATCTACACTACAGTTATTTTGAAATAACTATTTCAGAATCAGAGTTACTCCTGATGAAAAGCAGGATTACAGATTCTGAATTAAGCAGCCCGCTATTTTGAAATAATGGGCTTGGTAGTGTGGACCAGGGCTGAGATTTTGCTGGCTGGTTCTACTTTGCCTACATGATAGTTAAAATGAGAGGAGAATTTTTCAGTCCTAGTGTTGCCTAGAAAAAGATATAAAATCACTTTGCTTGGTTAATTATGCAGGTTATAATCACTAGTATCAGCCATCACTCACTCTTTCCAAAGCTAGCCCTTGCCCTGCCTGCAGGTCAGATAATTGCATGTTCAAAGGAAAGCAACTCATTGTACAAAAATGGAAAATCTGTGTTCTGCTTTTTTCCCCACAGAATTTATTTGTATTTATTGCTTTCCTTTTTTTATTGCCCCTGCTAAAAGAAGGAAGATATTGCCCAGCCAAAGTGTTGCTTTAGTCACACACCACTTGCTACTCAGAAACCATCAAATGCTATTAAACCACCCTTATTTCTCTTTTGGTTCTATCAGTTATCCAGACTAAGAAGGGTTCAGCCAAGATTGTAGTGTGTGCAAGTCTCCTAATTATGGCTGTTGGGAGCTGACATGCAGAAGGTGAGGTGGAACTGATTATTTTGGGGGCTATGTAGCTAGGTGACACCCACGTTTCAGTGATTTCCAGCTCTCCCTAAACTCCATCTCAGTACAGGAAAGGGCAACATCTCTTACCTGCAGTTTATTTCAAGTTTGTTTGGGAAAATTAGTTTTGTTCACAATTACTTTTTGAGTGGGAATTTCTTTCCCAGATTTCCTATATATTTGCTCCTGACTATGCTGAGATTTGAGATAATTTAAAGTAGTAGTCCCCAACATTTTGGGGCTTCTGGGCGCCTGGGGGTGGGGCCGCTCACGTGCTGCGCGTACGGGGCTGGGGGCAGGGCCGCTCACAGGCCACATGCCTGGGGGTGAGGCCAAGCATGCGCTGCACGCTCGGGGCTGGCTCCGGCATGTGCCGCGACCCCGGGCAGGGGCCGCCCAGGTGTCACGCGCCTGGAGCCAGCACCGGCATGTGTGGCGACCCCGGGCAGGGGCAGCCCAGGTGCCGCATGCCCGGGGCTGGCACCGGCATGAGCAGCGAACCCAGGCAGGGGCTTCCCAGGCACTGTGCGCCCTGGGGCCAGCACCGGCATGTGCCGTGCACCCAGGGCCAGGGCCGGCACCAGCATGCACCACGACCCCAGGGCAGGGGCCGCCCATGCGCCCGGGGCTGGCACCTACTGCATGCCCGGGGGCAGGGCCAGCCCAGATTGCTCTGCGGGCACACATAAATGGCCCGGCGGGCACCATGGCGCCCACGGGCACCGCGTTGGGGACCACTGATTTAAAGTATCCCACTATTATAGAAAAACTGGTGGGAGGTATGCACAGAATTCAAAAATCAACATGTGCTCCAAAATATCTCAGTCTTGCTCTGGTTCAAGAAAGTAAGAGTTTTTGTTATTGATTTCAATGGGGATGGAAAGCGGCCCGAAATTTAACATCTTACATTAGACTCACGCAGTCAGAATTCAGCTATAAGAGCGGGGATATCTTTACCTGTTAAATCTAATATGTCTAATAACTGGAAGATACCAGAGAGTTTATATTAGAGGCCCTAAACTAGCAAACCATTACACATATGGGATGCAAATTTTGAAAAACAAACAAATAAATTCCAACACTAAGCTCCTAAGAGATCATTTATTATTAAAACTAGGCAGTGGAAACCTAATTTTAAAATGTAAAACAACAGTTTCCTTTCAAATACCAATAAGAAAATTCTAATTCATACATACCTATCTAACAACATTCCTTTACAAACCAAAGTCCAAAGTAGCTTAATTCGCAGATCTGGTTATAGAAAATATCTACTCTGAACCAGTCTATGAGTTTAGATGTGTATCCCGAATTCCAACAAATTTCCCACACTAGCTTTATGTTCAAACCTTTCCCAGCTGTTGCAAGTGTGTTGATTTTTCAGAGTTATTAAAGGATACACCCTTGCTAACAACAATCAGATTATGGCAAGAGGCAAGAGGCTTGTGTTTCAACAGAAATGCCATTTTCCATTCATAGTTACATGCAAGAGGATGGCTTATTATTTTCCCTGAGGCCGATCCATACCAGCATTGATAAAAATGGTGATAACTTGAAAGCATTTTCAGAAAAACTGCCCAGAACCTAAATCTTGAATAAAATAGAAATGTAAACTTAAAAACAAGTAAAATTCATTTAAGAAACATTAGCAAGTCAGCCTTGCCAAGCCCAATGAGCTAATAATGTCTTTTACATTGGCTTCAATATCTTTAACAGGATCAGAACAACAGGGAAAATAAAACAACAAATGGTCTGGTAGCACTTTATAGACTAACAAAACATATAGATGGTATCATGCCATCTACATGTTTTGTTAGTCTATAAAGTGCTACCAAACCATTTGTTGTTTTTTCTGTGACAGACTAACTCAGCTACCCCCTGAAGCTTCAGGGAAAATAAAGGTAGTACAAAAATGAATCAGGCCATGCTCCTTAGCCCTCCCGCTCTTCCTGATGTAATGAAACAGCTGATCCATGGTAGGTGCTGGGAGGAAGGGGGAGGTGCTGATCTATGGCTCCCTCCCCCAAAGCACAGTGGTCGGCTCAATTGTCCATACTCAAGGCACAGCTCTGCCAGCACCTACTCTAATGGGATGTGACTAATAAGTCTTTTGTATTCTATCTGACCAGAATGTTCCAGATCTTAAAGGTGCAGTAACCACATAAAGTCATCACATATCATAAAGATCACACACTATACATCCCTCTCATTTAATTACCTACCAAAACCTGAGGTCATTATGAATCTTTCCTCCTGTAAGTGTAGATAGCACAATAAGAACCTACATAAGAGTAGTCCCCTGGAAGCCATAAACTATATGCATTATTATCATTAGCTGTTACAGATGGGAAACACATGTATATAAGGGATCTCTCCTGATTCTCTGAGTGGTTCAGTTTTTCTGACATACTTGAACCTAGGTGGACATATAGATCTGCCTGCCCATAATAACAGCTCCTTTACTGTCTTTAACCCTCAACCACACATCCTGCTAATGTAACTTGTATATATATATATATATATATAAAACCCTGCATCAAAAGAATGCCAGTAAGGTTGCAAATTTGAGCACTCAGAAGCAAGGAAATACCAGCATTAAGTGTGCCTGTGCAACAACAGTTGGGCTATGATAAAATCTTTAATCTCATGATCATATTTTTTTTCCTTCTGAATTCAACTCGGACACCTTTGTCCTCCATGCAGAAAAGGGAGAAAAAGAAGATGAACTATTCAGAAGCTGTCCGAATGAGAGGTGTTTAAGTATCCAGGGCTAGTGAGTCATCGTACTGGTTACATCTGTTGGCAAATGTAAGTGCACTGCCAGGTATTTATATACTTAAGGGAGGTGCAATCTAAAGTCTGTATTCTTCAGGGTACAAAACATTCCCATCCCAGCTGAGCTAAGTATGTTTGCTGGCTAGGGACCAGAGTGCTTGGCACCTTGCAGAATAGATCCTTGTGTCTGTAAATCTGACCTGTTGTTCTTGCCAGAGAGGAGTCCAAAGCATAAAGTTCAGACTTTGATCTGGAAAGATGGTCCAGTAGTTCAAGCACCAGCCTGGGACTACGGAGCTCCAGGTACAGTTTCCTCATCTAATACAGTCTTCTTGTGTGAGTTTGGAACAAAATGCAGCTGGCCAGATTTTCAAAGGTATTTAAGTACCTGAGGATACAGATAGGTGCCTCATGGGATTGTCACACTGTCCTGAACAAGTTAGGTGCCTACCACCCAAATGATTTCAATTCTATCCTCAGGGGCTTCTGAGAATCTCACTAGGGTCTAGATCAATGTTCCTTCTAATATTTTCCATGTATGCGCTGAATAAATTTGTATGTGCACTGAGGCATGTGTGAATGTGAGCCACCAGTAGAAACAGTTTAGCTGTGGGCGCTCTGCTAATCAGCTGGGCGGCATTTGAATCTCCCTTGAGTAGCTGCAAAAGTGCATAAGGGAACATTGATCCAGGCCCCCAGCGGTATTTAAGCACTTACTTCCCACTGATGGCAGTGAGCAGCTGAACTGAAAGTTATATGATTCAGGCTCTTACTTGTCGCAGAGCCCTTTGAAAATCTCCCTTTCAGTACTTCATTCCCCATCTATAAAATGGAGATAGTAGCCCTATCTCACAGGGGTATTGTGAGATGTTCAGATAATATGGCAAGGGGGCATAGATAAATAACTTCAAATTATAGGATCCAACATCCAAAATTCAAAGGCTTTGGTTCAATCTGTTCGTGAAAGAGGGTCATATATGATGTTCAATTTTAAACCCACATTCAGAGTTTAAGTGACCCAGTGATGTTCAGGGGTTTCCAAATCCAGTGATCTGATTTGGGCCCACCTTGAATTTGGCTGCTGATTCTGTTTTTCTTACTTGTCCTAGACTTCCGCTGAGGTCAGCAGCCTGTGAGATGACAATGGAAGTCAATGTAAGAGAGAGAAGAAATACAGAATCCAGAACCTTTGTATCTTAAAAAGTTTTTTAAAATAAAACATAGGATGCTCAGTCCTCCTGCAAAGCAGCCCTAGGGCTGTCTGAAAACAGGCTCCTTTAGTTATTTCTTTGTTCCGGTAACATAGTGCCAGCGTAAATGCTGCAATCTTCTTTAAACAGAGCTCTGAATGCAAGTGGATTAATAATGGAGTGACTTGTCAGGTAAAGTGAGGAAATAATCTGGGATTACTGAAATAAACCCTGTAACTATGGAGCCTTTGGGAAACAAAGAGCAAAAGTATTGCATCTGCTAGTCCTAAAACCCAGTCCTAAATAGCTGAGATAATTAAGGGCTCACATTTCTTGAAAACAATAAAAATATGTAATAATTACCCTTTCACATATTTTTTCTTTCACTGGTAGAAAAATGATCCCAGTAATTTGGTATTCAGAAAGCAGGATACATTACACATTGTTATTCTTTTGCTCGGCTCTTTTGAACATGAAAGCCTGTAGGTGAACCTCATTGTATTGGGGCTGCCTTCTCCTTGTTAAATCTTGTAGCAATTAGTAGACATTTCATGACCCATTTCTGTCAAATAGTATCTTGGCAAAACAGTGCCCTGGTAACCGTCCGAGGCCTTCAAAGTCTTTTCCTCATTCCAGATGCTTAGATATTTTTCTATTAGTGGTGTGCTGCAAAGTGAAACAAAATTCAGCTTTCCCCCAGCCCTTCCTTCTTACTAACCCATTTGAAACTGTTGTATTACCTTGGTAAATGCTCTATTACTGTTATAAACAATGGTAGCACTCATTTGGTCTCTGAAGGAAAATACACCAATTATCCAATGACCACTGCTTAGAATGAATCCATGGTGGAGCCCAGCAAATCCATGGGAGGCTATTACAAGAGGATATCCTGGGGCAGGGGAAAGCCCAACCATATGAAAAGGAGCCATATTCCAAAACAAGCTACTCCGGCATGATTCAATTTGTGAAATACATCCTGAGTGTAATTCAAAGCTTGGGGTCTGAGCTTTAGAGCTTATTATGGTTAGGTTCTGTGTATGATGGAGACCATCTGACTGTGCATTTTAACTCAACCTCAGAGATTAAGAATACTTGTGCATACAGCCATGGGGTTCTGCTGACAAAGTGTGGTCGAAGGAGGGCGCGCTGCTCAGGAACCTGTGCTCTTTCCCTTGGTCCAATAAGGCCTGAGCCATTTGACTTTCAGGCCTCCTACTTGTTTTTCCAGGCCCTTTGTAAGGCAGTGAGGGTGAGTGGGTTGGGCATCCATAAAGGGATTTAGGAGCTGCAAAGCTGAACATAATGGTGCCTAGAAAATCCAGGAACAATAGTGCAATCTGCAAATCCAAGTTAGCTTCTTGGGCTCCCAATGCTACGAATAAGAGATAGGAGCCTAAAGAGTCTACACAACAAAGTTATTTTGGAATAATGGCCACTATTCCGAAATAACTATGCAAGCATCTACACAGCCATTCTGTTATTTCAAAATAATTTCAAAATAACAGGCGGCTTATTCTGAAATCTGTAAACCTCATTCTATGAAGAATTACGCCTATTATGAAATAGCTATTTCGAAATAAGGCGTATGTAGATGCTCCACTGCTGCTATTTCGAAATAACCCCTCACCAGGGCCATTCTAAGTTATTCCTCCCCAGGGCCTCATGGGGCTGTAAATCGAGATAGCATGTCTACATTAAGGAAGCCTGCCTTGGACTAATTTTGAGGCTTCCCTGTAGTGTAGTAGAGCTATTTTGAAATAAGCTACTTTGGAATAACTAGTCTGGAATACCTTATTTCGAAATTGATGTGCAGTGTAGACATAGCCTAAGAATGCAATCCACAAAAACCATCACAGCAGGCAGAGGCTATCTAAATTAACCCCTGGCACATGTTGAAGAGAGGAGAATGCACTAAGCCCTCATCTTCTCTCACTCCATGCTACCCAACTGCAGGAAGAGGTGGCCTGCTCAGTCTATAGATTTTATCCCTGTGGTTGGCACTCTTACCTGGGATATGGAATGCCCACGTTCAATTCTCCTCTGCCAGAGGAACTGACATCTTTTACTGTATAGGTAAGTGATCTAATCACCTATGGAATGCCCTCATAGGTGTGGAGGGTCCCCCAGTCTCTCCTGTTGAAGCTGGTCCATTGTGGATAAATATCTAAATATTCATTGGGCCAGAGAAAGTGGCTCTGTTGTCCAGTGGCTGGGGCAGGTGCCTACAAGGTGGGAAATCCTTAGAGTCCTGCGAATCCACAGATATCTGCTTGTTATCCAGGGGCGTCCGCCCCAGTCTCCTTTTTCTAAGCCCTATTTCATTATTTATCCCCAGCGGAACAGCTTCCACAGCAGAGTATCTGATAACTGAGGTAGATCTTGGATTGTACTTAATTTAAAAAGTGATCTTGTGCTTAAAAAGGTTGGAGGCCACTGGGTTAATACGTCCATTGGGAGTGGGCCTCTAGGACCCAGAGGAGAAGGTGCTCAAGAGGATGGAATTTGGAGCAGCTGGAGCCAATTATGAGGTGCAGATATAAAGAAGCTCACTAGCTGCTTCTGTAAGGAGAAGCACTTTTGGGAGAGGTTAAGCTGTATTTAGTTTGGCCTGTGGGTTATTGTTTGTTGGGAGCCAAGTCTTTTGAGTGAGCAGCACAAAGGGCCTTTTTGAAGAAAGTCTTGCAAGGTGCTCGCTTTTTGGGTGTCAACCCAGAAAAGGGTCTCCTTATACCCAAATAGATTGTCTCTTGGGCTGTGTCTAGACTGGCAAGTTTTTCCAGAAAATCATCTGCTTTTCCAGAAAAACTTGCCAGCTGTCTACACTGGCCACTTGAATTTCCAGAAAAGCACTGACGATCTCATGTAAAATCATCAGTGCTTTTCCGGAAAAACTATGCTGCTCCCATTCGGGCAAAAGTCTTTTTCCGAAAGACTTTTGCCCAAAAGGGCCAGTGTAGACAGCATAGTACTGTTTTCCGCAAAAAAGCCCCAATCCCGAAAATGGCGATCGGGGCTTTTTTGCGGAAA
This sequence comes from Pelodiscus sinensis, assembly GCF_052426305.1. Taxonomy (NCBI): domain Eukaryota; kingdom Metazoa; phylum Chordata; order Testudines; family Trionychidae; genus Pelodiscus; species Pelodiscus sinensis. Next base: position 22,927,221 of record NC_143067.1, on the reverse strand, counting down.
ACCGTGTCTAGATTGGCCATGGACGCTTTTCCGCAAAAAGTGCTTTTCCGGAAAAGCATCCTGCCAATCTAGACGCGCTTTTCCAAAAATGCTTTTAACAGAAAACTTTTCCGTTAAAAGCATTTTCGGAAATTCATGCATGGGAAGCATTTTGGATATTCAATTTAAGGGATGCCCCAATGCTGGGCACCGACTGTGGAACAACCTGATACTTGAGGCTACCTGCACATTTTCAAATAATCAAAGCAGTTTGCATTAGAGATGGCACAATCCACAGAGAACAGACCCAATTTAAATTAGGGAGCAATGGTGGGCAAAGTATGAATTATTTAAATGTAAAGAGGAGCTGTTTATATTTAAATGGCCTAGCTGAGAAATTTGCATCTGACTCTGCAAATGCAGTCCAAGGGCTTGCATTGTTAGGACATAGGTGCATGCTTCTCTAAGCTTTTTGGCTCCTTGTTTTTGAGTAGCCGTGAAAGGCAGCTCAGGCTATTTGAATAAGGTGTGATCCTGCAGTTTTGGAAAGTAAAACTTCCACTTATGTCAATAGCTGATTTGCCTGCTCAAGAATTGTGGTGTTTGCTTTATAGCAGCACCAAATCTCAGAGGAAGGAAAGGTTAGTCAGGATTTCCACTCATAAAATCACTACAGAGGAGTAGAACAAACCAAGTAGGACAACACATAATAAATGGTCGCACTGGAACCTGCCCAGGGCAGGTAAAGTTATTGGAAGATTTAGCAAAAAATGATAGAAATGTAGCCGTGTTAGTCTGGTGTAGCTGAAACAAAATACAGGACTATGGAGCACTTTAAAGACTAACAAGATGGTTTATTAGATGATGAGCTTTCGTGGGCCAGACCCACTTCCTCAGATCAAATCTGATCAAATTTGATCTGAGGAAGTGGGTCTGGCCCATGAAAGCTCATCATCTAATAAATCATCTTGTTAGTCTTTAAAGTGCTACATAGTCCTGTATTTTGTTTTAGCAAAAAGTGTGCTACTATATAAAAAGAAAGAAGATTAGCCACTAGAGGGTGTTTCAGTTGCACAGTTGTTATTAACAACACACTAGAATTTAGTTTAAACACTGTTGATTCAGGGACTGATTGCTTGTTTTGCTCTGGGATTAATTTACCGCAGCTCAATTATCTAATGTGCTGTTTATAGGTTAACATATTCCCAACATAATGCTGCCCACCTGAGGCAGCTCAGTGGGAGACTGGGGGTGTAGTGGCTATGTCAACAATGGATAATTGATGTCATTTGTTTCAAATTCCCTTGTTCATTTGAAAGCCCTCACTCTAGGCAGTGTTTGATGATCCTCAGGCAGGGTATGTAAATGCAAGAGACAGACATTCACAGAACTCATTTAGGGTATCAGGCTCACAGTATATGAGCTGACTCTGTCCCACTCCTGCGTGGATGAGCATAAAAGGGACAGACAGGATGCCCCCACCATTCCCTTACATATGTATTCAGGGATGGGGATATTCAGAATCCTGACTGAGAACGTGGCTCCTGCTCCTTTCTGTGCTGGGTGTCTGAAATGGGAGAGAAGAAACAGGCAAAGGGCCTGCTTATAATTCTATTTCCCGACATCCCAGGGTGATATGTGCTGCTGTGTCAGGAATATTGTGTGTGTCAGGAATTTTGGCAGAGTTGGGGTGCAGCAGCTACACAGCCCCTTTGTACTTCCAGATTCACACTGAACAGGGCCTATTGCAAAATTCTATTAGCCAGCTAAGCATCTCTCTGTGGTATTTATTATTTTTTCCTACCAGTGTGGGTCAGCTGGGGACTCTCATTCTTCAGTATAGGCAGAGGGAGTTTTTCTTCATGAAAACATAACCTTCCAGAACGTGGAGACACTCTGCATCCTCAGTAAGTGACAGAGTCTTCCCTCCAAACCTAACTCCTAACATCTATTGTGAGGGCCCTAACCAATTTTTTTCATCCAAGAGCCCATTAGCACCACTTACCTAGAAGATTCATGCCATTAAATAAGGAAAGGAGCGTCATCATCCCATTCTCCATGTACTTAAGGTCTCACTGACTTCCATGGGATTTGGATCCCGCCCAGAATCCATATCTAGGCTTGGGAAGGTGGATTTCCTGGACCTACTTTGTCGGAGCAAGAGATGTTGTGAGTACTGCACAAAGGACTGAAAACAAATAGGAATGTTCATGTCTGTAGGGAAGATTCATAAGGCAATTTCCACTACAGTCTACCTAACAGATGGCTTTAATATTAATAAAGGTGAAATAATTTTGGTGTGTTCACAGAAGTCTCTTTCTCAAATGCAAGCAGCCACTGAACTTTTCATTCTTTCCTTTTTAAACTATAGTGAGAGGGATTCATCCCCTTTCCCGCAATGGACAGATGACTACAGCGTGTAGTCAACCTGTGGAACTCCTTGCCAGAGGAGGCTGTGAAGGCTAGGACTATAATAGAGTTTAAAGAGAAGCTAGATAATTTCATGGAGGTTAGGTCCATAAAAGGCTATTAGCCAGGGGATAAAATGGTGTCCTTGGCCTCTGTTTGTCAGAGGCTGGAGAGAGATGGCAGGAGACAAATCGCTTGATCATTGTCTTCAGTCCATCCTCTCTGGGGCACCTGGTGCTGGCCACTGTCGGCAGACAGGATACTGGGCTAGAAGGACCTTTGGTCTGACCCAGTACGGCCGTTCTTATGTAAACAGCTTGAAAGGGGTGAGGGGAGAATTCATCCAACACAGATATTGTGCTGACTGAGTTGCTATATGTGGGCATACACTGGCCTCCCTGCAAGCCTACAGGGAGTACGCTGGGGTTGCACTAGGGCTGGATGCTATTGTGGCCCTGCTAGATGTGTCACATGCCCTAGGCAGCACTGGGGAGAAAATAATTGGAGCAGTTCTCCTGTCTGCCTTAATAATAGTGGGGGCCATTTTGGGTCTCATAGGATCCCAAAATGGAGTGCTATCAATTGTAAGTGTCTGTGTCTTTTTAAAAATACCTTCCTATGCAGCTTAATGACACCTGTCCCTGCAATCCCTCAGGTTATGCCTCCTGCACACACCACATCGCATCTGACCCTGTCTGATTTTCAAATACATTTTCAGGTGAGCATCCTTCTTTTTGCAGGCATCGTTTGCACCCGCGTTTTCCTAAAGCTCAAAGCACATATTCCTAGTACTAAATAGCAGGTGCAAGTCAGGAGGTGAGAAGTTCATATACTCAGCTTTGAACCCTAATTCTTTTTGTTGGTGCAAAAAGCAGATGCAAATTGTTCCCACAAACAGGGAAGCCTCCAGTCTTCTAAAAACATACTTTAGTGTCACTGTAGATGAAAAGCTTCAGAGGGGTAGCCAAGTTAGTCTGTAACTGAAAAAACTTAAAAAACAACTAATAGTCTAGCAGCACCTTAAAGAGTAATAAAACATGTAGGTGGTATCATGAGCTTTTGTGGGCACAACCCACTTCTTCAGATGACTGAAGTATTAAAAGTCCAGATCCAAGAATAAATAAGGGAAGGCCGGGGTGTGGGAGGAAAGGAAACAAAAAGAAAACAATAGTGAATTAAATTGTTCAAGTTACAAGAGGCTGATAAGAACAATTTGCACCTCTGTAAGTACCCATTGTTTGTTTGGTTGGTTAAATCATTAGGATGTAGAAGGTAGTGTGCGAGCCAGACAATATACTTATTCATTCCTCTCTGATAGGAATCAAAGTTATAAATGAAGTTAAGTTCCAATCCTTCCCTGTGTATTTGGCTTGTGGAATTGGCCTGAAACAACTCAGTGACTTTGAGATCCATTAATGAGTGCCCAGGCAAGTTAAAGTGTTCTCCAACAGGTTTCTGTGTGTTGCCTTTTCAGATATCTGATTTGTGTCGATTAATTCTTTCCTGTGGAGACGGTCCAGTTTGGCCAATATAAATGGCAGTGGGGCTTTGCTGGCATAGATCACATTAGTGGATGTGCAGTTAAATGAGCCCCTGATGTAATGGCTGATGTGGTTGGGTTCAGTGATGAAATCGCTTGTGTAGATGTGTGGGCAGAGTTGGCACCGAGGCTGATTGCAGGGGTGGGTTCCTGGATGATTATGATGGAGGTGTGTTGCGTGGTTACTGGAAATAATTTGTTTGAGGTTAGGGGGTTGTCTGTAGGCGAAGCCTGGCCTTTTCCCCAAGGCCTGTGAGAATGAGGGGTCATTTTCCAGGATAGGTTGTACATTGTTGATAATGTGTTGGAGTGGTTTAAGTTGTGGGCTATAGGTAATGACAAGTGGAATTCTGTTGTTTTTTCTTCTTGGCCTGTCTTGAAGTAGTTCATGTCAGGGTGCTCTTCTGGCTCTGTCAATCGGTTTTTTTCACTTCTTCCGGTGGGTATTTCCGTTTTAAGAATGCTCTATATAGATCCTGTAGGTGTTTGTCTGTAGGATTGGAGCAAATCCGGTTGTATCTTAGGGTTTGGCTGTAAACGATAGATTGAGAAACGTGTCTTTTTTTTAATTGTAGATGAAGTTCACTGTAAAGAGCAGTAGATGGCATCAGCAGGTCTTTAAAAATGTAATTCAGGTTGGATCTTCCTGGTTCGGCACCCTCTGGACCTCAAAGGTGGCGGATGAGGAATTTTGCTGGACCAAGGTAGGTCATTTCTGGGGCTCCTCTGCAACCGCCCTCCCCTCCCCACAGCCATGGCCTCACTGCCTGTCTCCCAAATTACCCTCAGCTCAAGGCTCTCAGCCCCACCATGGTCCAGTTGAGCTCGGGTCCAGTTGTGCTGCCAGGCAGCAGTGGACTGCTGAGCTCTTTGCTGCGCTGCTGGGCAGCCCCACTCTTGGGTTCATGGTCCCACCACCAGGCAGCCCTGCCATCAGGCTCCCAACCCTGTGGGGAAACCCCACTGCCTCCTAGTCTTGACAGTCTGGGCAGCAGCCCCACTGCTGGGCTCCAGCCCCCCAGGCAGCCCCACTGCCTCCCATCCTGCCCCCTGCGGTGTTGCTACTGGGAGTCAGCCCTGTTGCTGGGCTCCTGGTTTCACTGCCACAGGGCAGCCCCATTATTGGGCTTCAGCCCCATTGCAGGGCTCTCAGCCATCAGCCTTCCACTGGACTCTCTGGTCCTGGAACATCCCTGGTTGTTGCCGGACCAGAGAGTCCCGGTTAAAAGAAGTTCAACCTATAATATTGTTGCCCCTTTTTAGACTCAAGTCACTTGTCAAAGTTTGGGTGCTGTCAGTGTTCCAGCTGGGGCAAATTGGTGATGTAGGCATCCCTTTGATGCTTTTGTGTTTATTTACAAAGAGCGTACAGTCCTGTGTCTCTGAACACAGAGGGATTCATATAGCAGCAAACAATTTATTTTGCTCGCAGTAATAAGAATATTCTTTTGTGCATGCACCCTGTTAGAAAGAAATCTCTCCCCGCCCACCTTGAATCCAGGGTTATCCACACATGCTCAGCTGCTCCTGAAGTCTGTCTTTTTCATTCAGGCCAGGCCTACGCTCAAAACAGCTGTGCTGCTGCTGTGCTTCTGTGTATATGCTACCTACACTGATGGGCAGTGTTCTACGATTGGTACAGGGTAATCTATGTCCCCAAGAGGTAGTAGCTAATAGCGCTGTCCTTAGGCATATGCAAAATATGAAGCAGCATAGGACACTACTAAATTTGGGGCACCACTATATCCCAAATTAAGTAATGCCATATGCTGCCTATGCCTAGTGCTGGCCAAGGGCAGGGACAGATCAAGCAACCACAACCCCCCAATCACTGCTCTGCCTCCCGGCCCCAGAAGCCCAAACCTTCAGCCCCTTGGCTCCACCTCCTGGCCTTGGTGGCCAAATCTACTAGCTCCCCACTCTTCCTCCCAGCCTCAACAGTTGAATCCCCCAGCCCTCTGCCCCCTGCTCTGATCACCCTCCAGTTCCGGTGTCCCCAATACCCCAGCACCCGTGGCCTCAATCCCATACCCCCTGCTCCACCTCCCGGATCCCCTATCCCAAGGGTGCTGTACCAGGGAGGCTCAACCTGTATTTGCAAAGGCATATGGGAATGATTAGTGATCACAGGTTGCCAGGATCTCACTTAAAGGCATCACGTGACAGATAACACAGTAACTTTGAATACTAACAGCATCATAACCTTACACCGGGCTGAGGCACATACAGACTTAAAGGGAAGAGTGCACTCTTCTCATATGTTTTCACTTGCAACTGAACAACAAAATGTTAAAGTGTGAATCCTTCCACCCCCAAAGGACAAAAGTTTTGCCGGCGACAAGTGCTGGTATAAACAGGGCTTTGTCAGCAGGAGCTCTCTCGTGCTGCTGACAAAACTAACACTGCTTGGTGGGTGTGGGAGTGCATTGTCGGCAGGAGAGATGACAAACAGAAGCTATACTGCGTGCTTTTTAGTGGCATAAACTGCGTAGTATAGACATAGTCCTCAGTAGCTAACGATACTTTTTAACAGCAACTGCATATCAAGGTGAGGTTTGCCATCTAACTACTGTACATGCCTGATCCTGCTTAGTTTATAGGCTCTGATGCAGTCCCGGGGCTGAAAACATGTACATGTAAAGTGAGATATTGTAGATGGGCATCCTATTCTTTAAAAAAAATGTGCTGCAGAAGGCACTTGTATTGCATGTGTAGTTGTCTGCAGAGTCCATGATACAGAGGCAGATCAGGGAGGATTTGGATCATTTTGTTTTCCAAACCCCCAAAAGAAGAAGGATGGTTTGGATCAAAGTCCTTTCCTGTTTGCAGTGCAGGCCAGTGAGTTCAGATAGAGTTCTTGGTTTGGCCCATCCCTAGTTAAAGTAAATGAAGGGATAACAAAGAAACTGGTAAGGTGTTCCACATCTGGGACCCTACATCTCAAAATGCAGTCTCTGCACCTGAGATTTATGTCTTGGATCAGACCAGGCCCATCAATAGGAATTCAGGGTCCCAGGGCAGAAATCAACCTTCCTCTCCCTCTTGCCTGGGGCCACAATCTCTCCCACACCTGAAGAAGCCCCAAACACCCGCAACCCTCCAGAGGAGCCCTGGGCCGGCCCAGCCCTGTCCTTCTTCCCTCCCCTTCTTCCCCCAACTCAACCTGCTTGCTTTAGGGAAAGCCATAGCAACGCCCCTTGATTGAAAGGTGCTTTTGATATATCCCATGCAGGTTCCAGGGCCAATTAACACTGCCTTGGAACCTGCATGGGGCATATCAAAAGCACCTTTCAATCAAGAGATGCTTTTTGGCAAATCTATTGCAGCAGTGACCAGAGCCCTTGGGCCCTTTTAAATTGCCAGCCCCCCCAAGCAATTGCTCCCTTGGCCCTCTCCCATTCTCTCCTGTTGGCAGGTCTGGGCCAGACTAGCTGATGTATTTCACCAGTGCCTCCATCTTAGGTAGGAAACAATTGCAATGAGTTAACACATTCCTGAGACTGCAGTTTGATACTTCTGTTGCCACCAGTGGTATCCGTTCCCAGGGGAAGTCACAACAAACGTCTTAGAAGGAAGAGAACAGCATTTGGAAAAGCTTTGAGTTAAAATTTATTTTATTTATTATAACACCTAAATCTACAAAAAACTTTTGTTACTGATCCGGGGCTTCAGGCTAATTTTTGTTCCAAACCTTTGTTCCAAATCTTAATCTCTTATTATATCTTGTGAAGTTGCTTAACATTACTCTTGTTACTCTAAGTAGCTGTAATTATAGTTAATACAATTTCTATCAATCTCAGGAATGACAGTTGCTTCATCAGTTATAATGATTTATTAAGGGAGTTGGACATTATATCCCATACCAGGTAAATCACTACATCATTCCTTGTACATGAGCAAATTTACCCTGGAAGTGTTTCAGAGAGATGCAGGGAAATAAAATCTGACTAGTTACTATATATCTGAGAGACCAGTTACTATCTCATCTGTGATCAAATGAGCAAGTCTGTCTGTCTGTTTGTTCAAGAACTCCTCCTAAATGGTAGGAGCTGGGACCACCAAATTTGTAAAACTCTTACCCTAACTTAAAACAAGGTCAGGGTTTGGTTGTGTGGGGAGGGGGATGGGAGAGGATTACAGGGATGCATAAAACCACACAGAGGTGAAAGGGCCTGGCTGGAAGTGTGCTCATTTCATCCAGAATTGCTCCAGCCCCAAGCCTCCAACACTCCCCTTTAGAGCAGGGGTGGGCAATAATTTTTGCCTGGGGTCATTTCAAAATATTTTGAAGTAGCTCCGGGTCACCCTGGAAGGGGTGGGGCCTAAACCGGAAGGGGTGGGGGAGCCCCTTTGCCCCGCCTTCCCACTAGGCACCCATGCCCTGGAAGAAGCTTGGAACGCTCCCCCACGCCCAGGCCAATCAGAGCCTGGGGGCGAGGAGCGCAGGAAACCTCCTCCCGACCTGTGAGGTGCTGCAGGCTCCTTGAAGGGCTGGGGCAGGGCGAAGGAAGCTTCAAATTTCCATGTGCTGCTGGCAGGGCAGGAGGAGGCTTCGCATACTCCCCCATTGCCAGGCCAATTAAGGCCCGGGGGTTGGGGAGTGCGCGAAGCTTCCTCCACTCTGCCCCTGCTCTGTGAGCACCGTGCTGCGCTTTGAAGCACCACACGCTGCTCGCAGGGCGGGGGCAGAGTGGAGAAGGCTTCGGGTGCTCCCCCGCCCCCAGGCTCTAACTGGCCTGGCGGTGGAGGAGCAGCAGGGCCTCTGTGGGCCGGATCTGACCCGCGGAGGTCCTTTTGCCCACCCCTGCTTTACAGGATGGTGTTGGGGAAACTCCAGCCTCCCTCCATTGATATGAGAATATTGCTGGCTGTTCCCCTTCAACACGGAGTGAGGAGAAAGTGCAGTTTGCTCCATTCGTCGGTCTGGCTGGGGAGTGCAGAGGCAGACAAACCTGGACCTGCCCTAGCGAGGGGACAGGCGTCCCTCCCATGCCTGTGCCCGCTGGAAATGCAGCAGTCATGGAGAAGCACTTCTCACTTGGCCCCAAGCTGCTGTGGTGAGGAAGGCTGAGGTCATCCTTACTCCCTGGAGAAGCCTGAATATTGACCCCTCATCCCCAGACCCACTCAAGAGCAATGATTTCAACCTGTGGTCCGCAGATCTCTGGGGTCCACGAGGGCGCTGCAGGGGGTATGCAGAAATTTAAAAGTAAAGATCAGCTTTTCTTTTCCTTTTCTTCACCCCCCTTCCCTCTATCTGGGCATGCTGAGATGGGACTTGCTTTTGATATCATTCCCAGAATGCTAAGGGAGCGTGGGGAAAGTGCTTGCATGCTGTACATACCTCTCGTGCCTGGATGATGTATGAGAGGCATGCAAGCAATTTCCCCTCGCTCCCTTAGAGTCCAGGGAATGGGATCAAAAGTGAGCCATGACCCAGTCCCCACAGCTGCTGCCCCTTCCCCTCCCTCCCATGCTCCTGAAGTTCTCCTCTTCCCCCCTACCCACCCGAAGTTCTGCCCTTGAACTTCATGAACTATTATCTATTTCAAATGATTATCAAGTAATAGAATGTTTGAAAACAGCTATATTGTTTGGTGGGGGGGTCCATGAAATTTCAATAGATTGAAAAGGGTATACTTGAAAAGATTGGGAACCACTGATTTAAATGACAAAAAAAAATAATTGAGCTAAGGACCCAAGCAATTCTGGGTAAAACTTCTAGTTAAGGTAAGGTACCCAAGAAAAAATATGTATTTAACAAAAAGAAAGAGAATTAGGCTAGGACTCTGTTTTCCAGATATATGTAGAACCTGGGGCCCAAGAAAAGATTGAAAATGAAGCAATTTGCATATCGTTAGCTTGCAGATTTTATTAATCATTTTTACCAAGATGAAGTGGAGGAGTTCACTTTTTGTTTGGAAAATGGCAATGCCTTTGAAATGCACCAAAATCTTTTAGGGATAGATGAGGCCAGGGCTTTTATTTTATATTTTTGCTAGTTGCTATCAGCTTTAGTTGAGAAAAAGCTTTCAAAAGCAAAATCTATATATTTAATAGTCTCCCTCTAGATTTTAGTTCCTTAGATTCCTATGTGAGATTCTTTATTAAAGTAAAATAAATGGGGGTTTTTTGCATCTGTGTGTCACTCTTTTCAAATGCCAATTTAAGAGATTGCATCAAACCCAACAGGAACTTTTGCAGTCTTACTCACCTTAAAATCTTCATCTTTCCAGGCTGCAATTTAATGAGATTCCACTTTGACAGAGAGGAAGGAGCATGCTAAAGGGTATTGTGTTGTCCCATTCTCTATTTAAATGATTTTTATCAAATAATGTATATCAAAACTTCACTTTTTGCTGTACTTCTGCTTTCACTATTTTTGTAGATTTGGTAGAACTCCACAGAAGTAAAATCTATAACAAAAAATTTGAGAGCAACAGCAAAAAAAAAAAAAAAGGTTTAAAATTTTAGCATTTTTTTCATGAAATAAAAGCTATAAAGTGACCTGCATATATGAACATAAATATGAAAATCAATGGTACCGTACACTCCTCACCATAATTTTGGGTCATTTATACTTTCCCTACTATTGCTGGCTGTGCTTGGTGCTGTGCAAGACCCACACAGATAGTTCTTGCTCCAGGAGACCTACAAACTATAAAACAGAGGGAAGAAAAGATGCACTGGGTCAGACAGAGGAGTAACTTTTAGAGCATATTTACTTTTTAATATACCAACAATTACATTTTTGTGGAGTTTGTGGGAGGAATGAGCTTTTAACAAGGGATTTGAATGAGTAAATTATGTCGATCTGGTGCACTTGGGTTAGACAGATAATGACTCTGCAGCATGGATCATTAGAGAAGATTGAACTCTGAATCTTCTGGACTAAAAGCCAAGTGCCACTGATATTTGAAATAAAGGAATAACTCCATTAGCTAGTAATAGTAGCAGTCCCTTATTCCTCATGTAGACAAGAGGGGAACTATGACAGACTTGAATAGTATGTTAGCCCTGGTCTACTCCCACCTCCCCTCAAGTCAAATTTATAAGCAGAGCACCCACACTATCAAACCCATTATTTTGAAATAACGGGCCACTGAACTCACAATCTGTACTCCTGTTTATCATCAGGAATAATGCTAATTCCCAAATAGTTATTTCGAAATAGTGGTAGTGTGGATGCTCCGGTACCACTAATTTGAACTAATAACTCCTTAGATTAACTCAAACTAATTACTCCTCGGAGCTTCCTGGGGCTCGAAGTTCGAGGTAGCGCATACACAGTATGGGAGCCAGTCTCAGACTAAGTTCGAGGCTTCCCCGTAGTGTGGACCTGCTAGTTTGGATTTGTTAAATTGGGAGTTATTAAGTCGAATTTAGTAATTTTGAAATCATTTCCTAGTATAGATATAGTTTACACTTACATGGGAGAGCCCCACACACTATTAAAGAAGGCACAAAGAAGACACAGGGGAAATAAATGAAAGAGTGATTAGGTTGGCATCCTAGAGTCAGTGAAAAAAGTACAATGAAGGGGAGAGGAACACTGTATAATACAAGATCTGATGCATAAACTTCATGGGCCTTACATGTAATGGATCTAAACTCTATATGGGTATGTCTACACTAGCTCGTTAATTTGAGCTAGGTAGGCAAATCAGGCAACCGGAGTTGCAAATGAAGCCCGGGATTTAAATATCCAGGGCTTTATTTGCATGTTCCCGTCCGGCTGCCATTTTTAAATCCCCCTTAGTTCGAACGAACTGCCCGTGGCTACACGCGGCAGTTTAAAGTTAATCCGAACTAAATCCTTAGTTCAGATTAACTGTTACTCCTCATTCCATGTTACAGTTAATCCGAACTAAGGACTTAGTTCGGATTAACTTTAAACTGCCGCGTGTAGCCGCGGGCAGTTCATTCGAACTAAGGGTAATTTTAAAATGGCGGTCGGACGGGAACATGCAAATAAAGCCTGGGATATTTAAAGCCTGGGCTTCATTTGCAACTCCGGTTTCCTGATTTGCCTACCTAGCTCGAATTAATGAGCTAGTGTAGACATACCCCATGATGGGCCAAGGGGGATCAGTAGAATGTTTCAAAGAAGGTTGGGATGAAATCTGAATGATGGATGAGGAAGGCAACCTACCTCTGTTAACAAGTTATAGGGAATGGATGCCCCTTAACTCCATTGTTATTTATTGTGGCTTTGGAACTTTTATCCCCATATTAAGCAAGACAGTCACATGGTCTTTTTCAAGCAGGAGCAAGGCATAAACTTTACTTGCATGTTACTGACATTCTGATACCTATAACAAACCCGGATAGTTCTGTAAAATATTTGCTCGAAAGTTTTGATACATCTGTTTTGCTATCTGGACATAATGTTGGCTGGATAGAATTGGAACTCATGCCAGTGAGCGCTCTTTGTCAACAGCCAACCGATTATTTTTCACATGGAAATCTTTGTGCTGAATTCTGATCTTGCTTACACTGGAATATGCTAGATTACATCCTGCAAGTCAATGGAGTTACAGGGCACCCCGTTCTACGTCGCCTTGGTATACATCAGTTCTACACTATAGTCGTTGACATGTGTAGGAACTGTTGCATTATAAGTCCTCCCATTCCCCACTCTTATGTTGCATAAAAAAAAAGGCAAATTTGTGCAAACAGAAGTCAGTTGTGGGAAGAAAATTCCCTGGTTTACATTGTTTCACTATACATCCACATTTTTTGGAATGTATCTTGGAAGTATAGTGGGGACATCCTGTCCGGAGTGGTCCTAGGTGGGCTGCGGCAGCTGGTGCCCCAGGTGGAATGCGCGATTGGCTCCCTCACCTGCATGGCTGTCAATGGGGTGATGTCATCATCGGGTGCCCCGGGCACCCCGTGACATCATCATTGGGCACTGTTGAAGGCGGCACCCTAAGAGATGGCCAAGTCGGCTTATAGTCACGGGCCAGCCCTGCATCCTATACAATAGACTAAAACTAGTGTCTGTTCAGAAGGTTTCCTTCAGGCGTCTCTCATAAATATTATATTTACTAGCAGAAGATAAAATCTCTGGACCCTTTGTATGGGTTCAAAGCAATACACACAGCACACAACACACAGCACAAAGAAACCAGGGCAGAATCCAAATGGAAATATTGTGTTAAGTTCATTCCTTTATATCTCCACAGCAGTGTAAACCTAGGGTTCAAACTCAGGGACAAACCTATCTCCCCTTCTGCCTAAATACAAATAGCATGAATTCAGGGGTGAATGGTCTGGGCAGGGGTGATTGGTGAAGAAGAATGAAAACAAGGCACCAGCCGTGTGACCATTCCTATTCATCACACCGTCCCCCGCAGCCTGGGGGAGGACCGGGACAAAATCCCTCTGTCCCGCTCCACTTCCACCCTGCTCTGCCCCTGGCCCGCCTCTTCCCTCAAGTCCTCTCCTTCAGTGATGTGGCCTGGCACCCGCAGCAGGGATCTGCCCCTCCACTCGCTAGCAATGGGAGTGGGAGTGGGAAGTGGAGTGACGTGGTTCTACTCCCCAGCTGCCAGCCACATTGCTCTGTTTCCCACTAGTGAGTTGGGGGGGGGGGCAGTTCCACTCCTCCCCGCAAGTGATTTGCCAGCAGTCAGGGAATGGAGCCATGTTGCTCTGCTTCCCTCCGTGGCTGTTGGTGAGTGCAGGGGGACCCGACTCCTTCTGTGAGTGCCAGCCCCTCTGCTAGTCTCCCTGACCTCCTGTGGTATTTGGCAGGGCACGCGGCCTCTCAGACCTCCCTCATGCATCGCCAGTGGGTCTGAACCTCAGTTAACCTGAGATCTATGGTTCAAGCCCTATTGCTTATCAGTGTAGACACAACACCACTGAGCATGGGTCTGGGAGTCCACCAAAAATATCCCACAACCTCATAGAACAACTTTCTTTGTCCTCTGCATATTCAAGTTTTCCCATATTGTACCATGACCAAAAGGCTGAAGAGGCCTTATTTTGAGAGATTGCTAGGAAGTTTGTGTATGGTTTGTGATTTCAGGCCTGCATAATACAGTGTAGACCCTGGAGTCTCAATTGGGACCCAGAGTTCAGCAGTCCCTAATTTGGGGTTGATAATGAATGCAGACACTTAAATACAATGTTAACAAACTCAGGATCTGTTAACCCAACTTCTGCTAAACCAGGGTTTACACTGCAGTTTAGACAAGATCAGTCTTTAAGGCCTCTAATTGTTGTACAATGATGCACATTTGAGTGAATGGGGCTTCTGTGACTGACTGCAGCGGACCAGGGTTGAACTTTAAGCCTTTGGTTCGCTAACTGTACCAGCCAATAAGTTATCCAGTTCCACAGTCATATTCATACTCTGTATAAGATTTCATTGGAGAACATAAGTAATTTTCTGAAGATCTGTATGTGACACAAGAAACAATGCAATATATCACTTGCCTGGAGGAGCTGAGGTTTCATAGCCGATATAGGTCTGTTCATGATTCTGCGAGGTTGCCTGAGCCATATGATTAAATATGGAAAACATCTGTCTTGGGCAGTGGCTAACAAAACCCTGAACATCTGGAAAATATTGCTAAAGAAGTTAATTAAGTATGTCAATTTGCTGTAAGTATTTACAAATTGTTGTAACAGGAAGCATTTAGGAATAGCAGATAATTGAGATTTAATTTCTCAGAGCCCTTGTCCTTGCCTTTTGTTACTCATTTTAACTGGGATGGAATATGTTATCTGGCCCCTCCCAAACCAATCCCTGGCCATGTCTAGAGCACAATGATCTATTGGAAAAAGGTACACAAATTGCGCTCTGCAATTTGCGTACCTTTTTCCGATAGTTTTTCGGAAGAGGCTTTTCCGAAATTTGACCCATCTACAATGGGCCAAATTTTGGAAAATCCTCCTCTTTCGGAAGAGCCCTTCTTCCCCGTGGAAGGAGGAAGACAGGGCTTTCGAAAGAGCGAGTCTGCTCTTCCACAAAAAAAAGGGGAAGAGCAGATGCATAGTCTAGACTTAGCCCCTAGGAGACAGACTGAGTTCCCATTGCCAAATTCAGCATTTATATTGGTGTCAGTCAGGATAGGGGAAAGAAGTTCAGGAACCAGATTTTCAGACCCACTTTTCACAATTGGTCTGTTTAAATTAAATATGTTAAAAACGCATCTCTCTAATCCCCATGCTAGTCTGATAAAGCAATATTCCATAGCATAGTCTGATATATTTTACCCACCCGCACGCTGAAGTTTTCTGTTATGGTTTCTGCATTGTTCGGGCATTTGCATTGATATGGTTTGTTCTGTTATGTCCTTTTATCGCTTTTTTCTCTTCTCAGTGAAAATAGAGCTTATCGTATAGTGAGTAATGCTCCTGGTTCCCAATTAAATTGAATATGAAGGGTTCCACAGTGTGAGTCACAGGAGGAGGAGATTTTACATTGTGTTGCTTTGAATGCTCCCTTTTAGACTTAAGTTTTAATGAATAAGGCTCTTACTGAATTATCCACAACATACATGCTTGTATTCTGATACTTAATAGAGTAGTGGGAAATTTTACATAGTACGCAAGCAACTTCTGTGCATGTACTCATCCATTCTACCAAAAACAAAAAACCATGAAGAACATGGATAAATTAAACTATAAACCATGTAGGAATATAACTTGTCAAGTCAGTAGGTCTAAATACATCATAAGAAAGAAGGAAAAACAGGAGCAGGAGCAGGATTTTTACAGACATTATCTATCAATAATTGTTGCAAATGTGTCTCTTTTCCTGCCTTGGTACAGTTGCTTTCCTTAGTAATTCTAGCTAGGTTAACTGTGTGAGATTTAGGATTAATTTTAGGCTCCATGGGTGTGTCTAGACTACATGGCTCCGTCGACAGAGCCATGTAAACTAGTTTACCTGACATAGTCGATGAAGCAGGGATTTAAATAATCCTCGCTTCATTACAATAAAAATGGCCACTGCGCTGTGCTGACAATCAGCTGATCCGACACAGTGTGGCAGTCTAGACGCGGATCGGTTGACAAGGGAAGCCTTTGTCAACTACTACTTTATGCCTTGTGAAATGAGATTTACAGGAGCTGTTGACAAACGTTTCCCTTGTCGACTGATCCGCGTCTAGACTGCCGTGCTGTGCCAGATCAGTTGATTGTCAGCACAGCATGGCGGCCATTTTTATTTGAATGAAGGAGGGATTATTTAAATCCCCGCTTCACTGATTATTTCGGGTAAACTAGTTTACATGGCTCCGTAGATGGAGCCATGTAGTCTAGATACACCCCATGAAAGGATCCCAGGCACCTACATTTTTTAAAATTAATTATCTGGTTAAACTGGCTGCTGCTTAGCAAAAGCTGGATTTCAAGCAAAAACATTTTTCAGAGGTGTTGACTACCTGCATCTCAAATAATTTTCCAGTGGATTTATGGGCTTTTGAGATTAAGAACATCTAAGGTGAGAGAGGAGAGTCAGCACAAACAAAGATTAGAGGATTCTGAGAAGTAAGGATTGGTAAAGTTAAACCTATTGACTGGACTTGAAACAAAAGCATTTTAAAACTGACACCCATCTGAGAAATAAAATATTGGGAAGAGGCTTGTGAGAACTCCTGAATGCTGTTCTGCTGTCATGCAAGAATCTTCTACTGAGAGGCAGAATGTTCAGATAGTCCAAGCTATACTCTCATGTACCTTTGTCCCCCAAAGAATTGACAAGTCATTAAGTTATGTGGCCACACATGTAAATCAATGTTCTCATGCGAGGAATCCTGTGGCACCTTAAATACTAACAAATTTATTTGAGCATAAGCTTTCCTGGGATGAAGCCTACTTTGTCAGATGCCTGAAGTGGAAGCTTCAGTTTGCCAGGGATATATACACACAGTAAAGATGGTAGTGTTACATTCTGATGCAGAGCACCAGTGATAACAAGGGTTATGTGATGTGATGAGTCTAAATGATCTAACTTGCATCTTCAGGTAATTATGGATGCAAAACCAGCAGTCACTGCTTGGAAATCTGGACTCAATGTTTGTTTTACTTCTTTAAGAGAGAGAGTGATCTGTGTTGTGAAAATTTAGATATTCAGCCTTCTTAAAGTTTGGTTCGTTATTAGATATCCACAGTAATATTAAAGGGAAAAGAAAGAGAAAAGGTTCATGATAAAATGTGCACATTGTTAAATGTTACATTTCTAAATGTACCATCAGTCATATTCATCATCAAAAATCTTATTCCAGGTTGGGGAACCAATTAAATAAATCTAGACCATATTTCTGAACATGATTTCTGCATTCACCATGAGACTCAAAATCTCTTGACATTTTCATTTCTGCCTTTAGCTTGTTATTTGAACTACTTCCTGTTTCTCTTGACTGCTCCTTCTGTTACACCTGGATATTATTCATTTGATAAAACTGAGAGAAATTGACTTGACTTTTTCTTGGCCTATAGCCATATATTATCCAATATGCACCGTAGGAAATGTTTGGTTTTTTTTTTCAGACTTTTTGTCTCAACATAGTTCAAAGGAGATGATAACCACTTACTGTTCTTATATAAATCTATTTGTTCACTATAATATGGTATCTTGGATTCATTTCTGCTTGTAGAGCTGATGCAAAGTGCTTTTGAAATATACATAACTTTATAAAGCTAATATTTCATCCACCAATGGTGATATTTAATGTTGCAGACCCGATGCATGGCTGCTTCCCTAACCTAGTCCATATTACAGCAAAATGAAGTGTTAGTTGGGAGGAAGTCTTATCTAGGGATAAGAGTGAGTGACTACAACTTTCTCTGACCTAGTGTTAGCTTAAGCAAGACATTTAACTTGTGTTTGCCATTGTTTTCCAATCTACAAAGTAAGGGGGGGGCTAATAAAATCTACCTTAAAGGGTGCCCTGAGGCTTAAATTACTTAATGTTGGCAAAGCACAGCTAAATCCTGAAATTAAAGTGGGAAAGAAATTATAGACTTGAATTTTCTAGCCCAGGGATTCTCAACTTTTTCCATACTGGGACCCTGCTTCCCACCTAACACTAACAAAGACCTTCCGCCCATTTAGTATTATGAGGCTAGTGTGATCATGCCCTCTGGCATCCTTCAGTGTTTGAGAATATATGTTTGAATCTTATCCAGTGTCCCCCATCCTGCCAGATAAGTTTCCCCCTTTCTCTCACACAGATTATGGAGCACACAACCGGCTGCCACCACAAAGGAAATGTTGCATTTGCTGAGGTCCAGCCAAGTCAGGAGATTCACAAACCTACCCTTTAAACAACCAAAGGCACATTCCACCACCATTTGGCACCTGCTCAGCCTGTTATTGAACTTCTCCTTTCTGGGATCCATACGGCACAAGTAGGGCTTTATGAGCTGTGGGAGCAAAGGGAGTCCTTTCTATCATTCTCAGTGTGTATTGGTCCAAGCCCTTGGCTCCATTAGAGGAGATTTCACACTCCCTCTACCATGTTTCTATGCTCTTCAATCAAAGGTATTATTTGGAGATTCTTGTTACAGTTCTGTTTGTTTGTGAAACACCAATTCAAAAAGTTTTGTATGGAAAGAAGAAAATCAATTTTTTCTAAAGAAATGTTCCCTTGCAGCAGATTGTTCTAACAATATCTGTAAACTAAACTCTTCCTCATGACCTCCCATTAAAATCAATGGGATTCTTACTTTTGGCAGTTGTCAAAGCTGACTGCTACCAGTGCTACTCCCTAAAGACTCCAAAGGGGAGTGGGAGTTGTGCATAGTTGGACCTATGTGGGTGGTGGATCTGTCCAAGTGGGGCCTGGGTGGTTCCTCATAATACCCAACATTGCAGAGATTGTTACAGTTCTGGGTTCTGGAATCCAACTAATTTTCCTTCCTCTCTCTCCTTTATAAAACAAAAGCAACAAAAAGTCCAGGTATTGTGACATTTTTATCTAGGCGAAGTTCAGATCCAGATGCAACAAGAACTAACTGTGCAAGCTGGATCTGTATGAAAAATTTGCTTCTGGGATAAGTCAGGTACCATTTGATGCCATCCTCTCCCTGCTGCTTCCTAAAAGATACCAAGGCTGAGTTGAGTGGCAATTCAGACTCCACAAAAGCCAGGGAGTATTAGTAATAACTGCAGTGCTTCAGACAGGACCATTTCTCACTGAAATCTCTGATATTAAAATGGAGACAGGAGCTCACATTAAAAATGTTTGTTGCTTTCCAGTCATGTTGAATGTCAATCTACAATAAATACCTATTGCATGGTTGTATATGATCAGTCACCCAATGATTTAAGTCCATCGTATTTTGAATTTTATACCCATTGCTTTGCAAAGTTGTATTATTTATCTTCTCATCAACTGAATTAGTGCAGGAGAAAAATGGCCAGTAATTATCTTTATACTAATAATGCTGGCTCAAATACAGTAAAAGCAAGCATCTTTCTCTGTATGTATTTCATGAAGGTCTTAAACCACAGACTGTTCAGCATTTTAATTGTTGAACTTTGGATGACACTTGTTTGAATGTAGGTTGCCCCCTTAAATGATAAGAAAATGAGAATTACACTAGCTCCGGTTATGCTGTAATGTATTCATTTTATTGTGACTTATTCCAAGAGACAACTTTCTTTCCATGTGAGCAGCCTATCTACTCTACAGATGCTTCATCATGAGCTGATTTCAAAGCAAGGGCACCATTTTGAGTGTCTATGGGGCAGCAGCTGTGAGCTTTATGACATGGCTAGCTTTTCATCCCGTTCCCCGGATGCTAAGGGAGTGAGGGGAAAGTGCTTGCATTCCATGCATTCCTCTCACACCTGGCTGGTGAGCTCCTTTCACGGCTGCTGTCCCCACAACATGTTCAAAACGGCACCATTGTTTCAAAGATGCACTTTTGTGTGCTAGCATGGCAAATAATTTTCTTCCCTGTCAATGAAGTTTTATTATAATCTGCAGGGAGATTAGAAGTTTTTTACATTTCATTCTGAGTTATGTTGCAAGTTAATGAAATAAACAAATTTGAGAGGAGACCATGTTTGTTTCTTAAGGCAATGATGTAGGACTTTTTCATGTGTTTTGGATATGTTATCCTGGGTTATGAAACATCTATTTTGCTGTTGATGCCATGTATTTTCTGCCTTTCTGATGCTTTACATTTTTTTCTCTGTTAGGGCTTGAATCTGATGGTTACTTACACACATGTGCAGGTATGCACACATGCACACACCCTTGAAGTCTAATGTATTGGGATTGGTCAGAATATGGGGATTACTTCCATGGAAAATGTTGATTTTTCAGCAACAAAAAAAATCAACATTTTTCAGCCCAAAATTGACCATTTCTATGCAGAAATGCCATGTGATATTCTCTATGGGTGAGCCTCATAAGAGATTTATATATATTTATGCGCACACATATGTTCACATACACCCTCCCTACAAAAAACAGGATTATGTAGCACTTTAAAGACTAACAAGATGGTTTATTAGATGATGAGCTTTTGTGGGCCAGACCCACTTCCTCAGATCAAATAGTGGAAGAAAATTCTCACAACCAAATATACCAAAGGATACAATTAAAAAATGAACACATATGAAAAGGACAAATCAAATTTCAGAACAGAAGGGAGATGGGGGGGGGAGGGGAAGGTAAATGTCTGTGAGCTAATGATATTAGAGGTGATAATTGTGGAAGCTATGTTTGTAATGGGTAAGATAATTAATGTCTTTGTTTAGACCGAGGCGTAAAGTGTCGAATTTAAGTATGAATGACAATTCAGAGGATTCTCTTTCAAGTGTGGTCTGAAAAGGTCTTTGAAGCAGGATGCAGGTAATCAAGTCATTGAGACAATGTCCTTTCTGGTTGAAATGGCAAGAAACTGTTTTTTCTTTGTGATCCTTTCTAATATCTGTTTTGTGGGCATTGATTCTTTGGTGAAGTGTCTGAGACGTTTGTCCAATGTACATAGCAGACGGACACTTTCGGCACATGATAGCATAAATTATATTTCTGGATGAGCAGGAATATGTGTTCTTGATCTTATAACTCACTTGGTTAGGTCCAATAATGGTATCAGCAGAGTGAATATGTGGACAAAGCTTTGTAGCCATGATACCATTATTGGACCTAACCAAGTGAGTTATAAGATCAGGAACACATATTCAAACAATATACTATCCAGTGCTTTATCTAGTCTCATTGTAAGCACAGTTTTTTGAGATGTAATTAAGTGTTAATGCATAATGACTTATGTGGATACTTATCTAACACACTCATCTCCATTTTGGCTTTGCACTTCCCAAGTGCAGGGACTTACTCTTTCTTGGGTGTCATGAAATCCAAAGAAGGCAGGGCTAAGGCCCTGCCCTTCTTGTGCAATAGTCACCAAAGCTGTCCAGGCATGCAGGAGGCGGAATTGTGCTACAGTCCTAGAAGGCCTGTGGAGCAGGCATATTTCCCTTGTAAATGGAAATCCTTAATTATGCTTCTAATTTCTGAAGCCACTTCAGGGAGTGCAGCTCTGCACCACTCTGTATCAGAGCTAGTATAACAAAGTTTTGATCCCCTAAATATTAATTGGCTGGAAGAGGCAAATGATGAAAAGCAATCACATAGAGTCAGTATTCAAAATTCTCAATGCATTCTGCAAAAGTTTCTAGCTTTGCAGTAGGAATTGTGGATGGAAGAATAAATGGTGTTAGTAGCTCTTGCTATCATTTCACAAGCTTCCTATGTGCAGTTCTGCCTGACCTACCTCAACCTTTACCCCTGGAACTCCTCACTCTACACTACACAGCTTTAGGGACAAGGCTGTGTCAACACCACTTTGTAGTTAAAAGCTTGTGTGAATGCTGTTTGTCGACACTTTTGCTGACAAAATATTTCCACCTCCAGTGAGTGGGGTTCACTTTATCAGCAGGACAGCATGCACGCTGACAAAGCAGCGTCCACTTTCACTTGCTATGGCAAAATTTTGTCATTCATGGGGGCAAGGGGAGGGGGAGGGTTTATGTACCCACAAACAACAAAAGTTCTGTCTATCAAGTGTGAATGTAGACATACCCTTAGACTTTTTTTCCCCAGGCAATCTTGCCAAATTTGTTGGTGTTATTTGTGCTTTGCATCAAGAGAAAGTAGGATGAGATAATCAAATAATTTCATGTGATGTCTGAAATAGGCTGTGAACAAAGGCAGAAGACTTATTTGATTCACCAAGCCATCACAAGTGATGCTTCTATATTACTCACTGTTGGACTTGCAATTAAGTTGGTTAATAGTATGTTACTGAGAAAATTAAAAGTCATTTATAATTGGCATTGATTTATTAAGTATCGTGTTTGATTTCTCAAGATTCAGCTCAAGAGACAATTCCTCTTCATATGAGCTGGTTAATTTTGCTCTTCTTCTAGCTTATTTATAATTCATTTTACAAATATATTGTTCTGTTTCAAATTGATCATGGTTAACATAGGTTTTTAAAGAGGAGAAAGATTATGCTCAAATATTTCAAGAAGCTTCCTCCTTTTCATTGGCTATGTCATTGCAGGCAGGGGAAGTAAACATGTTTTTTAAAATGTCATGTAGACTAATACCCACATATACCTTTGGACTGTTACACTCCAGAAAGGAATATATACAATTAAATAAAAGATGTGTGTATTAAAATACATAGCATATATACCAAAGTACGGCCCCAATCCTGCAAATCCTTGCTTGGGTGAATACATTTTTTCTTTTACGAGCTGTTACATAGACATAATTATATAAGGCTGGATTTTCAAAAGTGACAAACACTGCAGAGAGGTACCATTTGTACCTAGACTTTTTTGAAAAGCCTACTCAGTGCCTATGTGCATCTTTAGGTGCCTAAATACCTTTACAAAACTGTCCTCTAGACACTACAAGTAGTTCTACAGACTTTAATGGAACCTCTCATGGGGAAGGATTATTCACACGAGTGAGGGTGTAAATGTATTTATACACTGAAAAAACAACAAATAGTCTGGAAGCGCTTTATAGACTAACAAAACATGTATATGTTTCATTTGTCTATAAAGTGCTACCAGACTATTTGTTGTTTTTTCAATTTACCTGTACAGACTAACTCGGCTACCCCCTGAAGCTTCTAAATGTATTTAGTTAGTTAGATTAATAAAGAGAGCTGTTAGCATTGGAGACCCCACCATCACTCAGTGGCTTTGCTGATGATATTTTGCATCTGTGAATAATTGCTTCTTCCATACTTTAAAGGACTTAACTACATGAATGCAAAATCCCCTAGAACCAATCCCATGCTTCTCAATAGTGATAGAAATGTAGCCGTGTTAGTCTGGTGTAGCTGAAACAAAATACAGGGCTATGTAGCACTTTAAAGACTAACAAGATGGTTTATTAGATGATGAGCTTTCGTGGGCCACTTTGAGGAAGTGGGTCTGGCCCATGAAAGCTCATCATCTAATAAACCATCTTAGTCTTTAAAGTGCTACATAGTCCTGTAGTTTGTTTCATGCTTCTCAATATAATTTCTAACCTTATGCCACAATCCTGCTCCTGCTGACACTCAGAAGTTTACCATTGGCTTCAGTTCAGTAGGAAGTGGGACCAGCTCCTTGAAGATACAATTGTACTGTCCTGAATTTTCCATCTTTCCTTCTGTTCATGTTGGCACCACCCACAACTGTCATGGCAAGAACTGGGCTTATCAGAAGCCCAGCCCGGGTGCACTTGAAAAGTCAAATACATTTTAGGGGAAAAAATTGCATTTCCAGCCCCTTGAAAAGTTGTTTAAAATCATGTGACACCTGTCTAATGTGTACAGAGGTCACAATCAGGGACTGTAACTTTTCATTAGTTGGAAGCTAGATGATTTCAATCAACAGTTTTCAGAAGGAGCATTGAGTTGCATTGGATTTTCCTCTTTTTTTCAGTTTAAACTGTCAAGGAGGTTAAATGTGAATGGCTCATTTCAGGATGAAAATAAAATATGCCTGCAGTAATGCTGTATGAGGAGATGATTAACATTTTCCTCAGCAACCTTGCAGTGACAATGCTGTTATGCCCCTTTATTAATGTGCAAGTCACCTTTTGCTTTCCTGGTGACGCAGTCTATGTAATTTAGTTAATACAGAGAGGCGTTGTTTAATAAGAAGAATGGTAATTTATTGACACTTAGCTCCCACTATGCCATGACTGTAATGAAACTGAACAACCTAATTTCATTCCTCCCCATGCACTTCCTGATAATTAAAAGTAATAATCTACAGGGCTACAGCATTGTCAACAATAGCATTGAAATACTGAGTTGCAACATAGACATTTTTTACAGACAGGGTTAGTGACTTAAAGAAAAAAATATGCAATGAAATGTACATTGTTAATTGCAAAAGAAGTCAGAAGTTTTGATTGATTATTCAACATTGCCAGACTTTCAGTCAATTATTTGAAGGTTGTGTGTGTAATAATGAATGCTCTGGATGCCTCTGGTTAAATTTATGCTATTACACAGTGATGACTATTATATCCCTGGTTAAAAGGGAATTCCTTAAATCAGAGGTATGAGACTTGCAGTGAGGCATGTAAATTACAATCTTCATTGATCATGTTGGCATCGCATAAGCATTTACATGGCACTGACTTAACATCTAGAGTTAAATTCTGGTCCCACTGAAGTCAGTAGCAAAATGTTCACTGGGGCCAGAATTCAATGCTATGGCCCCTTTTCAGTTTGCATCAGACTCATTGTAAAATCTGGGATGGATACTCTTCTTTGATTGTTCTGAAATCCTGGTCAGGAATAACAAGAGGGGCATTACAACCTTCCTTCTCCTTCATGCAGCTTTTTAGAACTAACCTTCCTCTCTGTAAATCATACGGGGGCTGGATTTCTTTGTGAGAGTCAGTCAGCAGTCCATTTTCAAAATGGTGAGCAAAGAAGGGATTCTCATAACATGGTTTTGTGCACAAACCCATTCTGTGCATATTTCAGGTAATTTCTCCCTCAAATACTTTATGTATGTTTTTAATCTTGAAACATATAAAAACTATGAAAAAATCCACCTGCAAGCACACTGTATATAATTAACAGGAGTGTAATAAGCAAGACACTAGAAGTCATTCTTCCCCTCTACTCTGTGCTGATTAGGCCTCAATTGGACTATTGTGTCCAGTTCTGGGCACCGCTTTTCAAGAAAGATGTGGAAAAATTGGAGAGGTTCCAGAGAAGAGCAACACAATTGATTATAGGGAAGACTGAAAGAACTGGACTTGTTTAGTTTCGAAAAAAGAAGACTGAGAGGGGACATGCTAGCAGTTTTCAAGTACAGGTTGGCCCCATCCTGCTGTGCACACTCTGCTCCAAGTTCTCCGGGAGTTCTTGGCCGGGACAGTCTAGCCACTGCCAGCCATGCTGCCACACGGAGTTCCCCAGGGTTCCTGGGTTGGGGCCACCCAGCTGCCGCCAGCCCCACTGCTGATGGGGGTTCCATGGCTGGGATCACCTGGCTGGCCCTGCTGCTGCTGGGAACTCCCTGGGGTTCCCAAGCTGTGGCTGCCCAATCCAGCCTCTCTGCCATCAGGGTTATCCTGGGGTTCCCAGCCAGGGCCACCCAGACACTAGAAGCCCTGCTGCAGCGGGGGTTCCTCAGCTGGGGCTGGGATTCCCTGGCCACCTGACCCAGCTGACACCAGGGGTTCCTTGGCCAGGGTGGGAGCTCCTCTGGCTGCTGGCTGGTCCAGCCTCTGCTGGCCCAGCTGAGGCTCCTCAGACCTGCATCCTCTCAGATGGCTTCTACTCCCACCTCCAGGGTTCCTTGGTCCAACAACATCCATGGTCCTGCCAGACCACGGATGTTGCTGGACCAGATAGTCCCAGATTTGGGAGGTTCAGCCTGTACCTAAAAGGGTGTTACCAGCAGAAGGGAGAAAAAATGTTTTCTTTGACCTTTGATGAAAGGACAAGAAGCAATAGACTTAAATTCCAGTAAGGCAGGTTTAGGTTGGACAATAGAAAAAAATTCCTAACTGTCAGGGTGGTTAAGCACTGGAATTAATTGCCTAAGGAGGTTGTGGAATCTCCATCACTGGAGATATTTAAGAGCAGGTTAGCTAAACATCTATCAGGGATGATCTAGATGGTGCTTGGTCCAGCCGTGAGGGCAGAGGACTGGACTGGATGACCCCTCGAGGTCCACTCAAGTATTCTATGATTCTATGGTAATAGCCTCTCACTGTCCAGTTCAAAAACACAAGCGTCCATCTGTTGAACATCTCACCACCACTTCTTCAGGAATAGCAAAACTTGAACATGCCCTGCAGGGCAAATTAATTCAGGCGCTGTCAGAGCAAATTCTAAAGTTGAGGGTCCTTTACTGAGGACCCCATGCTGTCAATTTTTAGATGAATAAATCTAGAGATTGATAGCTCCAGTTTCCCTTCCCCCATGATCTTGGTGCCCTTAATTAAAGTGCAATGAGATTTATGCCATATAGAGCATTCTCTGGAGCATTTCCTATTTTGGGGCAAGCAAGCTGCTCTGCTTTTCATTGATTTCTGTGGGTGGAGCTAAGGTGCAAAAGTGCCTAGTGGGAAAAATAAAACACAGATGTCTCCCTGGCACTTTAGGAGAGCATCTGTGCTGTTTCCCTGAAGTTCCATCAGCGAACACCGATCCTGTCTACCTTCCTGTTTTCTAAAGTGGATGAAATTAAAGTATGCTCATTAGGCTTGAGGTGCATAATAACAGAAAACTAATGGGAGTTTGCATAGACAAAGAGAAGAGGGGGGAATTTGTGGAGCAGATGGTTGGCTCAGTGGAATGATCAGGAGGCTAAAGGCAGCCTGTTTCAGAATGTAGAGCTCTCACAGTTTGACCAAAACATCTGGTCAATGTACACTGGATGAAAAAAATGAACCACTTATTAATAAAGGCTGTGAATTCCTCACTGGGTGTTTGTTGCATACCTAAAGGTATTCTTGTGAGGATTATGCAACTCTTGTTATTCTGCTTTCAGAATCACAGATCTGAAATCTTAAGGCATAAACTGTTGCTGCAAGGTTTTTTTTATGGCACACATTATAGACCAGTTGGAGTAAATCAGTGGAGCTCTGTTGAAGTCAGTGGAACTATATAAATTTGCAGGACAGCTGAGGATCTAGCTCCTCTTTCCCCCAGTTTAACAATGTACAGATCAGCTGTTTTGTTCTTTAAATTTAGATGAATGTGAGACATAGTGTTTGGATTCCGTTCTCCTAAGTGAAAAGAATGGATGTACCACCAGGGCACACTAGGTTGTGGATATCTCTCTTCTATCCATGTGCAAATTCTACCCATGCATGTTGGAAGAAAGGTGGGAACTGAATGTGGAATGTGAGGGACCATCAAGGGAAACTGGACCCTCTCCATGTTCATTAACCAAAGACAGAAAGACAGTGACACTTATACATTAAAATTAAAACCCTGCCCGGCTCTGTGATCAGTCCATCTTCTAGTGCTTTACATCAAAATTCTATTGCCTAATGTTATTCATTAGTTTTGATTCAGTTCTCAGGTTTGCCTGTGTAAAGACTGAATACAGACGGAACCATGATCTCAAGATTTTACTCTATGGCTATGTCTAGACTGCAGGTTTCTTTCAGAAGAAGCTTTTCTGGAAGAGATCTTCCAAAAAAACCTTCTTCCGAAAGAGAGCGTCCACATTGCCAAAGCACATTGAAAAAACAATCTGCTTTTTCGAAAGATAGCGTCCACACTGAATGGACACTATCTCGCATTTCAGCTGTGATTACTATGGATGGAGTGGCCACTAGGGCACCTGTGCTTTTTCCTCTTTCCTCTTCTTCCAAAAGAACGCCCTCTTCCCCATCCACACACACCTTTTTCTGAAAGAGCTCTTTCTGAAAAAGGCTTCTTCTTCATAGAAAGAGGTTTACCAATGTCAGAAAACCCCCTCTGTTCTTTCGGGTTTTTTTTAAAGAACGCAATTGCAGTGTGGACGTAAGTGCAGTTGTTTCAGAAAAATGGCCTATTTCTGAAAAAATCCTCTGTAGTATAGACATAGCCTATATGAATGAGATTAGAGAGAATAACAGTGAAGATATTGGATGACTCCAATAGAGCCAGAATTTCACCCATCAGTAGGATTCTTGCCTACATAAAGATGGCATATGAAATGAGTAAAAAGCTGTATGCTTGACCCACTGGGGGTTCTGGGTGCATTAGCACTGAGTAAAATCTCAGAATTTCGATGTGTGTGAATGAGGCCAGAAAGGATAGTGTTAAAGTAAAAGTTCACATGATTTGCAACTTGATGGATTATATGTTCAGTTTCAGTTTGTCCTAAATAATGGAAAAACTAGATGTTCCACTTCTGCACAGAAAGAAGAGAATGAGTTAATTGTTTTCAAATATGTTGGCCTCTAGCTGACACCCAAATGTTAAAGCTAAACACTTGTCTGATAAAGCCATTTTATGGTTCAGAAGCATTTAAGCAAAAGTTTATGTCCACTTGTGTTTGTTGATGAAAAGGAAGATTATATAGAAAGGTATTTTAATTGACTAAAAAAGCTGTAATTGAATGCTGTGAAATATCATCTTGGAAATTTTCCTCTACTTAGGCATGAAAAGCAGAACCTTGGAAAGGCGTGATTGGGGTGACCTCCCCCAGAGATTCATTGCTGAAAGTCCCTAGCAAGTGCAATATCCAATTTATTTCCAGTTTCACCTTTCTTACTTTCCTACTACAGGTTTAACCTCCCAAATCCAGGACTCTCTGGTCCGGTAACATCCATGATCTGGCAGGGCCATGGACGTTGCTGGAGCAAAGAGCCCTAGAGATGGAAAACAGGAGCCAGCCAGGAGAACGCAGGTTTGGGGAGCTCTGACTGGGCCAGCAGTGGCTGGGCCAGGCTGGGGAATCCCAGCCCAGCTGAGGAACCCCCAGAATCAGTGAGAGCAGGAGAGGATAAGTAACTCCTGCCCCGGCCAGAGAACCCCCAGCATCAGCAAGACCAGGTAGCCAATGGGGAGCCTCTGTCCCAGCCAGGGAACCCCTGGTGTCAGCCAGGCCAGGCAGCTAATGGGGAGTCCCTGCCCCGCCTAGGGAACCCCTTGCAGCAGCAGGGCCAGGCAGTGGCCAGGCACCCCTGGTGGGAGCAAGCCTGGCCCTGGCAGTGAGGCTGGTGGTGGCTGGGAGGCCCCAGCTAGGGAACCTTCGGAAACCCCCAGTGGCAGTGGGCCAGGCAGCCCCGGCTGGGGAACTCCCCAGAGGTTTCAGGGCCAGGTGGCCAGAGAGCCACCAGCATCAGTGGGGCTGGGCAGCAGCAAGTGAGCCTTGGCCAGGGAGCCCCAGGGAATCCCCAGTGGCAGGGGGGCCTTGTCGTCCGAGCGGGCTGGCGGGTATTCAGGTGGCCCCGGCAGGGGAATCCAGGAACCCTCCGGAAGCAACAAGTGGAAGTCCCAGTCTTGGGAGCCTGGGAGTGGGGCAGCCAGTAGGGGAGCATTGACCTACCATGGTCCGGAAAACTCCCTGGTTTGGGACTGCTTGAGTTCTGACAGTGCCAGACCAGGGAGGTCCAACCAGTTGTGTTTAAGTTTACTAAGAACCTAACTGATTTCAAATCACAACCCAAGCCTCATACATATATGCATTTTTCTGAAATCCGGGATAATTATTTTATAAAATTAAACACAAGAGGAAAATAAAATGTTTTCTCGTGGTGAAATGTGAAGTGGTGTTACAGCCTTGTTGGATTCAGAATATTAGAGGCACAAGATAGGTGAGGTAATATCATTTATTGGACCAACATCTGTTGCTGAGAGAGATAAGCTTTTGAGCTATGCAGCGTTCTTCAGGCCTGGGTAAGATACTCAGTGTCACAGCTAAATACAAAATCAAACAGATTGCACTAACTATTTATGCTAAACTAGCTGTTTGAGCTTGTATTTAGCTATGATATTCTGACTGTTTTCCCACATCTGAAGAAGAGCTTGGGAGTTTGTCTCTCTCACTAATAGAAGTTTGTCCAATAAAAGATATCACCTCATCCACCTTGTCCTTTTCATATTTAAATACAGTTATTATATAAATGGTGTGCTATGCTACATGCTGAATTTATGCATGTATGCATCAAAAAACAGTATGAAATCTTTAACTGAAGTTTGTTGCTCATCACAGTGATAGAACAATCACATTTAAATGTTCTTTGCTTCTTCTGGTATCCTGAAGATTTCAGACTAGTTTTGTGACCATTGAACTGTGCAAGTGCAGAGTTAAATTTACTACTAATTTTAGGAACTATATGTATGATAAAATGAGAGAGCGTTAATATCTATTTAATCCTTAGAGCAAATCTTTCATTAACTGTTATCAACTGCTTTTTTATTTAGGGCATGTCTACACATCAGGGCTAAAGCCAAAATAAGCTACACAACGCGAGCTATGTCAATTGCGTAGCTTAAGTCGAAATAGTTTATTTTGTTTTTTGGCACTGTCCACACAGAAGGAAGTCCAAGAAAGAGCACTCTTCCTCTTAACTTCTCTTACTCCTCGTACAATGAAAGTTACAGGAGTTGGAGTAAGAACTCCTCTAGCTCGACATTATGTCAACATTGTCAAAATAACTGCTTGTTGTGTGGACACGGACTATGTTATTTTGGAATAACACCAATTATTCCAAAATAATGCTGCTGTGTAGACATAGCCTTTGGAACAGTGAATTATCATATCCAACTAGAAAATTAGCCCTTTCAGTCTACTGTACTTTGTATCACAGCATCTGGTTTCTGATTTCCTGGAGGAAGTTGTCAACCCCATTAATGCACCTGACCAGTTAGGCAATGCTATATATGAAAGGGTCATTCCTTACAGATCTTTATTATGACAATCAGTTTACTTAACCTAGCAGATGTGATTTGCTTTATGGTGTTGTTGTCCTAGTATTTATGTGGTCCAGAGAGCAAAGACTTACTCTCTAACTATAGAATATGCTAAGTTTGTCTGCTCTCTTGTTGTCCCAAACACTGCTCTCCACTGGATGGAATGTCTTTGTCACACTTGCCCATATCATGCACTGAAGCCTTTTGAGGGAATAACACCTTAAGAAGGCAACAAGAAGAAAACTGGGGAAGAGAAGGAAAACAGAAGGGAGAGAAGAGGAAGAACAGCTAACCATTAATCTGAGAATCATTTATGTTACAGAGAAGTATAACTAACAGTCAGTTTATTTTTTCAAGGATTGTGTTTCTCTCTCTGCTAGCTATGTCGATTGTGTTTTCTTTCAGCAATGATGCAAGTAAGCAAAATCCTACGTTTCCTCAGATACACTTACTTCATCCTGAAGCTCTTCAACCAAGCAAATACAGACTGCTAGCACACGTCTGCTACTTCAGTGGCTTTAATCTCACTAGCAATTCATCTTTTTGCTGCCCTTAGTTCTGTATGAAGTGATCATTAAACCTTTATGAAAAAGATGCTATTCCAACATCCTTTTGTCAGCCTTGATGATATCTCAAGTGATCCATTGAGGTGCACAATTCAAAAAAAGATTGCTGCTTGTTTGGATTGCTTGGCTGACTTAAGGATCATATCAGAAATGCATTGAATGGGAGAAAGCATGGCATGATAAGCTGAACAAGAAAGAGAAAATACTTTTTCTGTATCAAATTAAAAACCATTAAGCTAAGAATTAAGTACTAAAAACCACCTGCTCTAATTCCTTGAAAATACGTGTCTGAGCCTATGTGCTATTTTTCCTCATAAAATTGCAAATCACCCGTTGCCTACAAAGTTAATATTTGAATGTTTAAGCAGATATTTGTCTACTAAATTATATCTATTGTATATAGAGCATTTATAAAGCCCTAAGCTACCATATGAAAATATAGGCTATTCTACTTTATGCATAGTATGATTTAGTTATAATCATTTATGGAGAAGAGTATTTCAGACCCACACAGCTCAGTACATAGGGCTGAGTCTGATCTCACACCAATTTTGAACCAGTGTCTTTCCATTGACTGTAGGGGAATTTCAGCAGTGTAAGTGAAATAGCAATCAGACCTGCTATTTTTATCCTGAATTTAAGTAAGGGTGAGTGTTTTTATTATAATAGGACACATTCCGAGTATTTAAAACCTCCTGAGAAAAGCGCGATAAAGGTAGAGCTGAGGTAAAATGGAGCTGTGTGAGCTGGAGCAGTCAGAGAACACTGCCAACTTCCATCCCCTTTGATTCTGATAAAAAAAAACAGGACCAAATACCAATCTGTTTCTAGAATTTGGTCCATAGACTCTGATATGAACAGTCCTTATTCTTTGATTAAAGAAATACCTCAAAAGACACTGCAGTATTTTCAGCAGAATTCAGGACATTGACTAGTTCCAGTATCTTTATTATTTAGAATTCCAAAAGAGAAAAATCCTACTCTAATGGAGTATGTCTACACTAGCTCGTTAGTTCGAGCTAGGTAGGCAAATGAGGGCAACCGGAGTTGCAAATAAAGCCCGAGATTTAAATATCCTGGGCTTCATTTGCATGTTCCCGGGCGCCGCCATTTTTAAATCCCCCTTAGTCCGAACTAACTGCCCGCCTCTAGCTGCGGCAGTTAAACGTTAATTCGAACTAAGGAGTTAGGGTATGTCTACACTACAAAGTTAATTCGAAATAACAGTAGTTATTTAGAATTAACTTTAATAGTGTCTACACAGACAAACCGCTATTTCAAAATAAATTCAAAGTAGTGGAGCACTTATTTTGAATTTGGTAAACCTCATTCTATGAGGAATAACACCGAATTCGAAATAGCTAATTCGAAATAAGTGCTGTGTAGACAGTTATTTCGAATTAGGGGGCCTCCAGCCCTTTCCAGTTTCCCTGGTGGCCACTCTGGACCAAACCATGAAAACTCCTTTCCTCTACCCCAGCCCCGGGGCCTTTAAAGGTGTAGACTCTGGCCACTGGGCATGTGCGAGAACCAGGCCTGCCAGCAGCCGCAGACCCTCAGCCAGTGGCCACACAATGGCAGCCAGTGGCAGCCATCCATCCCCCGCCCCGTCCCCCAGCACCCAGAGGCCAGCCAGGGGCCGTAGATGGCGTGCACCTGCCTGGACTGGTGCGGAGATCATGGACTGCATTGAAGTGTCGGGGGAGGCCCCCAATGTCCATGATCTCCTCACCAGTCAGAGGAATGCCACCGTCTATGGCCGCACAGCGGCCACCATGGCCCACAAGGGACACACGCGCACCCAGGAGCAGGTGCACCTGAAAGTTAAGGAGCTGCGGCAGGCATACGCCAGAGTCACCAGGGGCGCTGTGCAGCAGGGGCTGCCACCTGCCCCTACTTCCCCGCCCTCAACTGAATCCTGAGGGGTGGGGCGGTCTGCGCCAGCCCAGGGGGCAGCGAGCTGGGAGTTGAGGGCCTTGACCCGGGCACAGCAGAGGGGCCACCACCAGCTGTCCTGGCACCGGAGTCGGCAGGGTCATCCAGCACTGACCCCTACCTGGGGGGGAGGCAGGGAGGGAGACCAGGGACCGCGCATGTGGGCCATGCCTCCCATTGATCATGCAGCAACCTGTGCACATGCGGGCATGTGCCATGCCACCCTTGGTCAGGTAGCTCCAGCTGCGTGCCACACAGGGGCCGTGGCCCGATAGCCACACATGTGTGTGAAGAGACTCGACACGCTCCCAATCTCGGGGCATGACACAGCAGGGCGCCCTCCCTTCACATGCCCCCTCTACCCAGGTGCAGGGGACATCTCCCCCCACCCCAGCTGCACTATACACAGCACAGGGGCATGGGTGCGGTCTCGGGGCAGTTCCCACTCCCGGGCAGAGATGAACATGCCGACCATGGCCTCTGTGCAAGTACATCGGCTCTGACGGTGCAGGGCATGGTCACCCTCACCTAGCAGGGGAGGCTGGGCATCATCCACTGTGTCCCCAAGGACAACTGACCACTTCTCTTCTTTCTCTACAATTGCACCAGCTGCTCGTGCAGAGCGCACCACCCCACCCTGGACATGCTCCCACACTCGTGGCCTTCACAGGACCACCACCACGTGGCAGGGGTACAGAGAGCAGCACGTGAAGGCCCTGTGAGCCCAGACCCGGCTCATGGAGCAGCAGGTGCAGGACAACCGGGAGTTCCAGTAGGAGCTGCTTGTCCAGGGTCATGCCATCTGTCACCATCTGCAGGCCCTGGTGCAGAGCATGCTGCCCCGTGCTGGTCCTGCGACTGCTGCCCCCCCAGCTACTGTTCCTCCTCCCACTCCTGCCCCTCGCCTCTTCCTCCTCAACCTCCATACCCTCCTTCTCAATCTCCACACCTCCCACCTCAACCTCCGCACCCTCCTCTCCATCCCCCCGGGGATGCCGAGGCACCCTCCCCCATGGTGCTGGGAGGCAGTTGGCCCGGCGAAACCCGCCACCCCTAACTGCTGAGCTTCCCCTTCCCCTTGCTTCCCCCTTCCAGCTTCCTCTTCCTAGTTTTCCCCCCTTCCCTCTCCCATCCTCTCTCCTGCCCTCTCCCGCTTCCTTTCCCTCATCTCTCCAGAAGTTTATCCCCACCCTCCAGTTGTGTTAAATAAAGACAGTTTCTATTTTTGAAAATACATGTATTTTATTTGACATCAGGAAGGGGGGGGCTAGGGAAGGGTAAGTGGAAGAATGAGAGGGAGGAATGGGGCACAAGCCCCCAGTGAGACAGACTGGGGAGACTGTTAGTGCTCCTCAGGGTGGAAGATCTCCTGCAGGGCCCTCTGAATCCTGACAGCCCCTCGATGGTGCTCCTGGATGGCAGCCTGCAGACAGTGCAGCCAGGCTGCTGGCAACGTGTCCACGAGACGCAGCAGAGTCTGGTTCCATGTTGCAGAGTGCTGTGGTGTCCCGAGTGAGGACAAGCAGAGCACTCCGAGACACAAATGCTTTGCTGTCCCTCAGCAAGGTAGACCAGCAAGCAGAGAAACCTGAGAACTGTCTGTCCGGGAAGGGGGGTCGGGTCCCTTTAAGCACAGACCTCGGATAGCCTGAGGCAGGAGACCCACATACTAAGTCCGACCCTGATGCCGTGCCTGCACTGGTTCCGGCCAGCCTTACCTTCGATTCAGGATCCACTCAATGTGGACGCACTATTTCGAATTAGAAAAATGCTATTTCGAATTAGTTTTTGTGTCTAGGTGCGTTATTTCGAATTAGCTTATTTTGAATTAACTAATTTGAAATAAGTTAATTCGAAATAGTGCTGTAGTGTAGACATACCCTTATTGATGCCTCAACTGATAGTCACACTTTAAGCTGGACTGTAAAGTATATTTCACAGATGTTTTGATGGAATTATATGAGAGATCATGGAAATGGTGGCTGTATTGCACAACCCTTAACTGTCAATCGTTGTAGAGGCATTTGTAGGGTAATAACATTTATTTAGCACTTTCGTCAGAAGCCCTGAAAACTGCTTGACAAAGAAGAAGAAACTGAAACACAGATGATGTGAAGGTTGCACAATCCATCAGTGGCAAAGCCAAGAACAAAACATAGATCCTTTTGACTCTCCGTTCTGGGCCCAACCATAGGATCACATGGCTCCTCCTTTACAGAAGCATCACAAACTGGATCTTAGATATCACACACAGGATTCACCATAGATACAAACAATACATCAAAGCTAATCCATGTTAAAAATAATTTTAGAGGACAATGTATATGAATGAACACACACAAAGCTGTATGTGTGAGTACTACAAAGCTTTCTCCACTTTTAAATTCCTATATATTTGTGCACAGTGGAGGTATATTTTAGGATCTGAGAGCTCTAACTTAATAAAAAACGATAATGGTCATGTACCTTGTCTCAATATTAAAAAGAAGCAAGAATTGCAACCTAGATATCAACTGGATGAATTTTTCACCGATTTTGTCTACTCTGCAAGGTTTTTGCACAAGAAGCTTTTTGCGGAAGAGATCTTCCGCAAAACCTTCTTGCAGAAAAGTGCATCGCAAAATTGATTTGCTTTTGCACAAGAGAGTGTCCATACTGCACAAGAAAGCTCTGATTGCCATTAACAGAATGGCCATCAGAGCACTTCTGTTTTATCTCACAGGCTCTTTTTGTGCAAGAAACCCTTGAGGAGCATCCACATATGCCTTTTTGCACAAGAGCTATAGCACAAAAAGGAGTTATTCCTCATGGGGAGAGGAATAACTCTACTGGCAAAAGCCCTCTGTCCTGTCGATTTGTGGTATTTTTTTTTTTTTGCACAAAAACGCGCTTCAGGTGTGGACGCTCTGCCGGTTTTTGCACAAAACCAGCCGTTTTTGCACAAAAATCTTGTAGTGTAGACATAGCCCAAGAGAAGTAACTTGAATCCACATTCTATGAATGACTTCTATTCCTGAACTTATTTTCCACACCTCTTGAAACTGATCCCATGATATGTTTTGCAGTACCAGGTTGTTCATTCCAGTGTTCTATTGCAATTCTGGTTAGAATTACTTTCATTCTCCCAACGTAAATTCCCCTTATTTCTAGTTGAATGTAATGCTCATCTTAGCTTTCCATTCAGAAGGTAACTTCCTATTGCTCTGTTGTATGGATTTGAGGGGCTATCGTGAGGATTTGTTGTGTGAATTTGAGCTAGTAAAAAATTTAGGAATTTTTTATATTTCAGAAGATAACTTTCTGGAAAACATTCAGCATTTTTTACCATTTTTAGTTATTAAGCATCAGTTTCATTCAACTGCAGAGGTAGCTGTATTTCAGTAGTAAGTGAGGCCATTCTTGCACCAATATCTATATAAAAAAATCTTTTTTTATTGTTAGCATGTCCATATATTGGTTCCCCCATTTTAGCCGGCCATTGGTCTCCTAAAAACTATTTTAAAGGATCCCAGATCAGATTTCCTGTGATTTTTTAACAGGTAAATAAAGTTGGAGTTTTAGAAATTAATTCAGTCTCATTCTTAAATAGGAATATGGTTACTTCACTTTTTTTGGAGGAAAAGTGTTCCAGTCCCACTACTCCACAGCATTCACATACATAGGCTGGCTGCTCTCCTATGAAAAGCTGCTCCTTGTACAGTGGGACTGGGACTTGTTAATTTTGCTGTTGAGATGTCTTACAGGAACTTTAATTGTACTTTTTGGAACATCTTTATGGTTTAATTTAAAATACAAATAGATTCTTCTTGAAATGTGAGCAGA
Source organism: Pelodiscus sinensis (assembly GCF_052426305.1). Taxonomy (NCBI): domain Eukaryota; kingdom Metazoa; phylum Chordata; order Testudines; family Trionychidae; genus Pelodiscus; species Pelodiscus sinensis. The sequence goes on along the minus strand of NC_143067.1, from coordinate 22,890,102 downwards.
AAACTCAAAAATTAAGTTCTATGCTGAGTGTGTTTAACAGTCAAGACAGGAGGTGCTGTACTTCAGACAAACCAACAGTCTTCCCTCCTTTTCTCCCTTGTGTAGCTGTACAACATTTTTCTAAAATCTCCTCACCAACAAGATCCATTATAATCCAAACAGTTACATTAGCATAGCAACATCTGACTGTTCTCAGAGCCATCCCATCCATAAAAGGAGTTGGGGATGCCACCCCACACCCTGTGTATTTGGGGGCTCAGGGACACCCCGTGTGGGGGCCCATCCCACAGACCCGCCCAGGCCTGATTCACTTCCTTGCCCAACTTGTGTCCACCCAGTGAGGCTGGATCTTGGGGATCCCACAGAGATGAGCTCCTAATGTTTCCCCCTAGCTCTGGATCCCGGCTCCTCATCAGCTCATAGCCCCAGCCCACAGTGCAAGGTCATGTCTCTGTTCCCCCCACACCACCAGTGTCTCCCTCCCTGAAATACACTCCACACCATGGAGGGATGGAGGGCAGGGGAGAGAAAGCGGCTTTCCCGCTCTAGGTACCATAAGAGCCTTCAGCTGTCACTGCCTGGCACTTGTTTCCAGTTGAGCCATTTTCAACCATGCTACTGCCAGCCTGGAGCCAGGGACACTGCATGTGGGGCCGCCGGGCTGGGCTCGCTGCGGGTGGAGCAGGTCAGGTGACTGATGGGGCTCAGAGTGGGCTGGGGTCTGCTATGTCATGGATGTGGGGTGGGACAGGCAGGCTAGGGCCAGGCTAGCAATGGGGGGAGGGCGAGAGAGCTCTGCTGGGCCATGCTAGCATGGGGGAAGGGGCTCTGGCAGGCCAGGCTAGTGATAGGGGTAAACTCTGCTGAGCCAGTTAGCAATGGGGGGAACCTCTGCTGGGCCAGGCTAGCACTGAGTGGGGAACTCTGCCAGGCTAGCAATAGGAGAGGCAGTGTGGGCCAGGTCCGGTGCAGCTGGGCCTGTTATGGACTGGCCACTGAAGGGAGGATGGGTTGGCTTTAATTAGCAGTCTCTGAGGCTAAGTTGAGGACATGACCGAGCGCATTAGTAGGACCCACTGGCCAGTGCCTGTTCCCCTCCGCACGCAGTCTGTGCCTAGGTGCTGAAAATGGGGGTCCTGCTGCATCCCCTGCTTTGAAGTGGTTTCCATTATTTACAGGCTTTACAGTGTGGGCCAATGGCTCTCAGCACCCCCATTACACAGATTGTACCCGCCCCTGGCCCTGTGTGTCCCGGGAGTATAACATATTTTGAAATAACCTGGCAGTGTAGACAGAGCCTAAGTGCTCTGTTTGAAAGGTAACGAGCTATAGAACTGACAGGGAGAACAAGGAAAAAAATAAATGGTTCATCAATACATATTTGTGAGCAAGTATATGCCTGGATGTACTTTAGTCTTATTTAAGCTGTCTGCCATAGAGAATCAGAAAACATTCAAGCACACTTAATATGGGGAATGTCTGCGGGGTCTGAAAAATACAGAGAAAAGTGAAGCTGATGTCAGCAACTCTGTGCATGCTCAAAAGCTGAAACTCCCAACGATTGCAGCTTTAGTGCATGATGCTCCTATACAAAGCTACAGGGTCCTTTCCTAAACCCAGCTATGGTTGCTTTGTACTACACCAAACAGTACCTAATAGCTTTAGGCTATGTCTACACTGCACCCATTTTGCACAAAGAATATACAAATGAGGCAAAGCTTGGAATATCGTCATGCCTCATTTGCATAATTAATGAGGCTCTGTTTTTGGCCAAAAACCCCCTCTTGCACAAGACCCGTTCTTCCTGAAAAAATATGGAACAATGGCTCTTGCACAAGAGGGAGTTTTTGCACAGAAAAGAGCTGTGAAGATGGCTCCTTTTTGTGCAAAAGCCGCTTGTGCAAAAAAGGAGCCTCATTAATTATGCAAATGAGGCATGGTGATAGTCCATGCTTTGCCTCATTTACATATTTTTTGGCACAAAATGGGCACAGTGTAGACTTAACCTTAATGTCTGATTCACCAACCAGTGGAGGATCCCCACCACCACCCCTGCAGTTTTATGTAGATCTTCAGTAGCAGTTCTGATGCCATCCCCTTTTCTTGGAATCCAACACAGAGTTGTGTCCAAAAGAAAAGAGCATGACCAGATTGGCCCTCCCCCAGTTACTGAAACCCCCCTTTGGGAGCAATGATAGCTGAGTATATGCCAGGTTTATCAGCCACCTGAGCAGTGCCAAGTACAACATCAGACATGGCTCAGGTCTTACATAAAATGGTTTTTGGGGGGTTATGAAATGGATATGTTCTCTAATATTGAATACAGGCAGTCCCCGGGTTACGTACAAGATAGGGACTGTAGGTTTGTTCTTAAGTTGAATCTGTATGTAAGTTGGAACTGGCGTCCAGATTCAGCCGCTGCTGAAACTGATCAGTTTCAACAGCGGCTGAATCTGAACGCCAGTTCTGACTTACATACAGATTCAACTTAAGAACCCCAGGCATCCCCAAGTCAGCTGCTGCTGAAACTGATCAGCGGCTGATTCCAGGAAGCCTGTAGTCAGCCACTGGTCAGTTTCAGCAGCGGCTGACTTGGGGACGCCTGGGGCAGAGCAGCTGGGGTGCTGCCCGGTTCGTCCAGTAGCGCCCAGAGTGGCGCTACGGGACCAACTGGCAACGCCCCAGCTGCTGTACCACAGGTGTCCGGAGCAAAGCCGCAGAGCACGGGGGCAGCGGGACAGCCCAGACGCGCCGTGGCTGTCCTGCTGCCCTTGGGCTCCGTGGCTTTGCTCTGCTTTGCTCCCCGTCCCCCTGGTCTGCAGACCAGGGAGACGGGGGGGGGGGGGGCAAAGCAGAGCCTGGCCGCGCGCTCCGCGGCTTGGCTCTGCTTTGCTCTGCTTTGCCCCCCCCCCCCGTCCCCCTGGTCTGCTGATCAGGGGGACGGGGGGGGCAAAGCAGAGCCAAGCCGCGGAGCGCGTGGGCAGCGGACAGCCCTGTCCGCTGCCCGCGTGTTCCGCCACTTTGCTTCCTCTCCCTGGTCTGCTGGAGACCAGGGAGAGGAAGGGCCCTGTTCGTAACTGCGGATCCGACATAAGTCAGATCCGCGTAACTCGGGGACTGCCTGTATTAGAAGGAATGCTAGTTCTTGGGCACAGCGTCTGTTTTTTTATTCTGTGCTTGAACAGCATCTTGTGCAATGAAGTCCTGATTCACGACTGGGGCACAGAGGCATTATAGTAATATACAAAAATGGTTATACAGGTTGGACCTGGTCTCGCACCCTCAGGATCTCACCAGTCCCAAATGAGGGATTTTGCTGGACCAAGGGAGGTCATTTCTGGCCCCGCTGCCACCGACCTCCCAGCCTGGCCCTGCCACAGGTCTCCCTGCTGGCTCCCCCCGTACCACTGGCCCCATTGCTTTGCCAGTCCTGCTGCCCTGCCTGCAGCCTGCTGCTGCACCGGGACTCACAGCCTCATTGGCACCTGCTGGCATTGTGGCTGCCCTGCCTCCAGCCCAGCTGGCGTCCCACAGCAGCATTCTCAGCTGCTGGGCTCCTGGGCTCCACAGGGCTCCTACCGCCAGCCCTCCACCTGGATTATCTGGTCCAGGAATATTCATGGTCAGGATGGATCATGGATGTGATACACCAGAGAGTCCTAGTATAAAGAGGTTCAACTTGTAATAGGACAGAGAAGAGGAACATTACGGGCCATCAAAAGGGGACTGGGATAGGGTGGGAGCAGTTTGTCAGCATAAAGAGTTAAATAAAGTGGGTGTTTTAGGCTGGGCTCCCTGAAAAATCACAGTACAAGCAAACAAAGTGTCAAGATCTCTTGTGAAAATGTTTCTACATTCATACTAAAGATACTATTTGTTAAATTTAGGATATTTAGTTTTAAATTTATGGTTTTTGCAAACTGTTCTGCCAGTAAACTCTGCCACTAAAATGTTTGTGTCAAATAAATGCAAATGGAAAAAGTTTTAATCAAATTTTCATGTGTGTAAATATTCACAGACACATTTGTCAGGCTAGACCTGGTTGACATTTTCATATTGTCTTTTAATGAAAATAAGCCTTATTTGTAAATTAAAGTTTTTGCAGAAATTTTTCATTGCTTTTGAAATGTTTAATTTTTTTCTAGGAAAAATGAAAAAAATCAGGTTTTGGTTATCAATATATCTGTGGAAATTTTTGACCTACTAAAATGATTAATTTCTCTCAAAACTGTCATGGAACATAGTATTTCTAAATCATTTTCTAGCTGAGGCTTTCCCCTTCATCTAATTAATGATGACAATATTGAATATGATGATATCATTAGAATTACTTTACCCAGTACAC